>NC_056741.1:689528134-689690634 GCF_019279795.1 Protopterus annectens
TGTTTCTGATATCTCTTAGGTGTTTCAGGATTCTGAGCCTTAACTTTTTTATAGTTTTTCCAACATAAAAAGTTGGACAGCTTAGACACGTAGCAATATAAAAAACCATCCTGGTGTTGCAGTTAAAGAATCCTGGACATCTAATGCTTCTGTAAAAACCATGAACTGCCACATATGGGCCATTGTTAATGAACTTACATGTACTACATAAACCACATTTGCTCATTTTTGAGCTTTTGTATGTCTCAGTGTTAATTTCTGTTTCCATCAGTTCTTTAAGATTTCTGCCCCTACTATAAGTAAAAACTGGGTTGTTCCCTATGATATTTAAAATCTCTTTGTCAAAAGAACTTTGCCATGTGTCCTTAATGACTCTAATAATTTGTCCTGCCTGCTCACTGTATGGTAAAATCATAGCTCATTTTCTATGTTGTATATGGGACTCTAAGGCCAGGACACCCTCTTCATGGGTTACCTTTGTTAACCCTCCATACAAAATAGGGTGAAGACTGTTAGTCTTTTAATTTCTATTTCGTTTTTAATTCTGTACAGGACTTCCTGTGGGTAACCCCTCTCAATAAACATTCGAATTAAACCAACCAACTCAATATTTAACCGTTCGTACTCACTAATCAACCTAGACAATCTGACCATTTAGCCTTTAACTAAATTCTTCTTGATGTGGTATGGATGACAGCTCTGAAAGTGCAGAAAATTATTTGAATATGTTTTCTTACGTTATATGCTAGAATGTATATTAACTTAATTTGAACTCTTGTATAACAATATGTCAAGATAATTACAGGTTTCCTCATGAATAGTATATGTAAATCTTAAAAAAGATGTAGCACTGTTAAGAAAATCAACAAAAGTGTAGATCTCATCCCTAGTACCTTTCCAAAAAATTATATCATCATCCAGGTAATGCAAATAAAGCATTACCTGCTTCATGTGTTCCGAGGGAAAAACCTTCTCAATCTCCCATTCAGCCAATACCAAATTGGTATCTATCGGCGCGCATCTAGCGCCCATGGCAACTCCTGTAACTTGTCTGTACAGTTCCCCCTCAAATCTGATAAAGTTATTTGACAAAATCATATCCATGACATCTACCATCAAACTTCTTTTCACTGTGTGGAAACCATTATATTTGTCCAAACATTTACTAAACATTTTTAAACCTTGTACCTGAGGAATAATCGAAAAAAGGTTTATGACATCAGTTGTCACCATTAAAAAAGGTTCATCCATGTTTTTCTGCCTAATCACCTCCAGACAATGCCATGAATCCTTCAGGATATGTGGCAAGCAGTTTACAATGCCTTTACAATGAAAATCTACAAAAGATGTCATTGCTTCTGTTTTAGAGTCTTTGGCTGACACAATTGGGTGGAAAGGTGGATCCTTCTGATTTTTATGAATTTTTGGTATTCCGAAAATGGAGGGAGTTATCGGAAAATCAGCCATCAAGTACAGATATTCATTATCAATTACCCCCTCCCATTAACCATTCATAGAGACACCAATCAATTTTGGTGTATGCCATCAACATTTCATTCCTAGAAACTCTAGCATATGTTTTAGTATCATTCAATATGTTGTACATTTTGTTGGAATAGTCAGTGTTGGACATAATCACCCCACCCCCACCCTTGTCAGGTTTCATGACGCTATAATTATTGGTGAATGTTAATTCATAAAGACAAAATCTCTCCTCAAGTGTCAAGTTATCGGATTCCCCCTTACTTCTTTTGATCAACCTTCTAATCTGTGTCTCACACAACTTCTCAAAAGTGTGCATACAAGGGAGGACAGGGGGAATAAAGGTACTCGAACTTCTGAGTTCAATAACATTGTCAGTCACTGGACCAGTTTTTTTGTGAAAAAACATTTCTAAATTGAGCTGTCTAGTATATATTTTGAGGCTAATCAAAACTTTAGCTATTTCATTTCTAAAAGTGGGGACAAACGTAAACCCCTTCTTAAATAGAGACAAATAATTGTCCGTTAACTCTAAGTTGGAAAAGTTGTAGAAACAAATGTTGTCAACCTTAGTCGAATTACATATAAGTTCAACATTAGTTTGTTGGGCTGCATCCAAAGAATCAATCACAAATGTCACAGTGTCATCTCATCAGTGTCTATGCTTGTTGTAGTTCCTGAACCTGCATTGAAAACGAATAACCTAGACGTCGTGGAAAAAATCTGTGAAAAAAGGTTCCCCAGCAGGGAAAGAGCCTCCAAACTTGTCTCTATCACTTAAAAAATCACGTGAAAAGTCACAAAAGATGTCACAGTGTGCTAACTGTAAAGTAGTTTCATTGCGTGATGTATTTGGGCTATATGAAGTGATCTGTTGTTCAACTAGGACCACCTCTGCTTGTTGTTGTTGTAAAACCTCTGCCCTCTCCCCCTCCCCTGTTGTTGATTGCGCTCTTGGATACGTTCCAAGTGCCTTATGGGATGGGGGTCTAAAAAAACATTGTTTTCTGGGTAAGTTTCAGTCTCAGTCAATGATTCATCCTCGAAACATTCAACAAACCGCCCATTCCTATTGTAAATATCTTGTCGAGAATTATCAGTTGTATGCACCTTATTCATGAAACTGGATCTACCATCCAAACGTTTAAAATCCGTAAAATGCATGTAAACTTATGTGCCAATATACGCCAATTTGGTATTGGCTGAATGGGAGATTGAGAAGGTTTTTCCCTCGGAGCACATGAAGCAGGTAATGATTTATTTGCATTACCTGGATGATATTAGAATTTTTTGGAAAGGTACTAGGGATGAGATTGACACTTTTGTTGATTTTCTCAACAGTACTACATCTTTTTTAAAATTTACATATACTATTCATGAGGAAACCTGCAATTATCTTGACATATTGTTATACAAGAGTTCAAATGAAGTTAATATACATTCTAGCATATACCGTAAGAAAACATTTTCAAATAATTTTCTGCACTTTCAGAGCTGTCATCCATACCACATCAAGAAGAATTTAGTTAAAGGCCAAATGGTCAGATTGTCTAGGTTCATTAGTGAGGATGAACGGTTAAATATTGAGTTGGCTGGTTTGATTCAAATGTTTATTGAGAGGAGTTACCCACAGGAAGTCCTGTACAGAATTAAAAATGAAATAGAAATTAAAAGACTAACAGTCTTCAAACCTATTTTGTATGGAGAGTTAACAAAGGTAACCCATGAAGAGGGTGTCCTGGCCTTAGAGTCCCATATACAACATAGAAAATGGGCTATGATTTTACCATATAATGAGCAGGCAGGACAAATTATTAGAGGCATTAATGACACATGGCAAAGTTCTTTTGACAAAGAGATTTTAAGCATCATAGGGAGCAACCCAGTCTTTACATATAGTAGGGGCAGAAATCTTAAAGAACTGATGGAAACAGAAATTAACACTGAGACATACAAAAGCTGAAAAATGAGCAAATGTGGCTTATGTAGCACATGTAAGTTCATTAACAATGGCCCATATGTGGCAGTTCATGATTTTTACAGAAGCATTAGATGTCCGGGATACTGCAACTGCAACACCAGGATGGTTGTTTATATTGCTACGTGTCTAAGCTGTCCAACTTTTTATGTTGGAAAAATTATAAGAAAGTTAAGGCTCAGAATCTTGGAACACCTAAGAGATATCAGAAACAAAAGAACAAATAATGTCCTGTTTACATACAGTGTTAGTTGTCCTAATTTTAAAAGATTTTTGTTTTTTGTTAGAGACAGAATTCCATTCAATGACAGGGGAGGTGATGCAAAAATTTTACTGGAGATGAGGGAGTGCATCTGGCAGTTATGACTAGATGCTTCCAAACCTCCAGGTATTAATGATCACATCTCCCTATCTAGTATTTTAAAATACAAATCTACATTTCTTTAATTTTATTTAACTTAGTTGATTATTTAACACGCACTATTGGCTGTGTGTTCTGCTAATCGTGTGGTTCACTTGTTGAATTTATTGTGAATTATTCATGTTTCGTTTTATTTTTATTTTCAACAATTTTTTAAGAAATTGTTCTTTGTTGCTTTAATTTGTTAATTGTTTTTTTACATTGATTGGTTACCTAAAGGGGTATGTACTAAAGCAGAAGTTATTAATTATAACAAAGTGGATGGGCTGCTTTACTCTGATGATGCCCGATAATTCAAACGGGTGAAAGCTCTAAGTTTTTAGTTTGAAGAAGAGTTTTTTATCTGTATTTTCGTGTTGTATTCACGGTACTTTGATCTATTAAAGTTCGCAGTGTCTGGGGAGCCGAGTCGCATTACTAACTTGTGGTTGTGGCGTCTTGCCCTCAGTTAGCCTCTACATTGTTTCACCAGTGTGGTACTCGCATACCGGTGGCCAAAGAGAATTACACCCGCTTGCTCCCGCATACACACGCGCAACATCATGCATTTTGTTCACATCTGTCAAACGGGACACTCAGACTGTATGCTTATCCATTGTCAGCGGTGGCCTGGGGTGCAGAGCTCCACATTGACCCCAACTACATATCCCAATTAATACTGGGGTGATCACATTCATAGAGGGTAACAGACATAATCATAGCTACGTCCCCCATTAATCTTGCTTAGTTTACATGAAACTGTCAGTATTATCCATGCTTAGGTCAGGTTTACATGTCAGGTATGACTGTTAACAAAGGTCAGTTTAAGGTGAGGTTGGATTCCTGTTTCACAGGTTAGGATAGGTTACATGCAGGTATTCGGGGTATGTGTAGTTATGCCTGTCGACTGTATAGAATCAATGGCCTGTCCAGAGTTTGCTTCATAATATTGGTGTGTTCCTCTTACAATCTGCACCTGTCTGGCAAATACCTGGGAACTGATGCCATTAAATACAGACAAGTAATTGGGTTTAAGACTCCACATCCTTCAGACGAGTCATGCTAATGCATAACCTATTATGCTATCATCTTTCTAAGGTTGTAAGTGGAATATGTGCTTTCTGTCCCTATTTGTCTCCCCAGTGGTTTAGGTTCTGTCCAGTGGTTTAGCTCTTAGAGGTTGAGAGGTATAGGTGTAAGCTCTGCCCAATTCGCAATATTGCTGACATCCCCGGGGCGGTCCGAATACAACTGCGCCAGCCAACACCTGCACGCCTAGGGCCATAATTGCATACTCATAGTTCCCCCACCTGGCCCTCCAATACAGCACTCATCCTTACTGTGGGTGTAGGTGGGGTCTAACCATACCACTACACACTGCCCACTCTCCATGTGTCGGGACCTATGTCGTATGTTGTCTCGACCCATGGGTCATCAGGCTTGCACAACCTACTAGTCCGTGTATGTATACAGCCTGGTTGGATAAATCGTTACAGGGACTGACTCTGATTATCATTAATTTTTGGGGTGTCCCACAAGGGACATTGATGTCTTTGTTTCAAGATTAGACATGGCAGGTCTCTCCCACTGGTAGTATCCTGTCTGTGGTCTGGGAAGCAGTAGTGTGTTTACTTGTATCATGTGTTTGTATGTTTCACCTGTCCAGGTGGAGGGGATTGATACTATGTGTTACACGTTTGTTGATTGGACCCCCACCCCCATTGGCACGGTCTGTGAACATATGTAATCCTTAACTGGTGTATTATATATATATATATATATATATATATATATATATATATAGATCTAGATATCTATATCAATATATATATATATATATATATATATATATATATATATATATATATATATATATGTATATATCTATATATGCTGTATACTACTATTTCATAAATTATTTTCTAGTCCTGAGAAACTTTTCTCCCTGGTTCTCTGCTGTAAATGAGCCAGAAGCTCAGCTAGACTTACCCGGTTAACAGATGTGATTTAAATGCTTACTTCAATTAATATCCTAGCTATCTATATGTGTATGTTTACACACATATATACATATGTATTTCTACATATCTATATACATATATATATGTGTATATATCTGTATTTGTATGCTGACATATATATATATATATATATATATATATATATATATATATATATATATATATATATATATATATATATATATATATATATATATGTCTGATGACATATAGATGTAAGGGTGTCTGCATATGTATATATCTATATGTGGGTGTTTAATTATATTCTGTCTCTGTATGTACACATTTGTACTGCAAAGAGGGGGAGGTTTCACTCCATGTAGGTATGGGTAAATACACACACACACCTCTACAGTTGTACATCTACATCTGGTTATTCCGTTCTTTGCCATGTACAATAGACTGTTCTGCAGTTGGACGCGTAGCGGGAGTGGCTGTCTGTTGGGTGGCAGCCCTGCCCAATGCACACTATTGATTACATCCTTGGGGCGGTCCACATAGACTCACTCCAGCCAACACCTGCACAGCTAGGCCCATAATTTCATACCCATAGTTCCCAAACTGCACCTCCTCTTTGGCACTCTTCCTTACTCCGGGTGCAGGTCGGGTCTGGCCACACCTGTACACTGTACCCAATCCCCACTTCTTGGAACCATCATGTATGTTGTCCGCCCCATGGATCATCAGGCTTCCCCTACCTTGTAAACTGGGAACATGCATGGCCTACCGTTCAACACTGGTATAATGGCAGGAAACCCAAATATGTTTGACTTTTTGGGTGTCCTACAATGCACATACATGTGTTTTTTCAAGATTAGACTTGGCGGGTCTCTCCCACTGGTAGTATCGTGCCTGTGGTCCAGGAAGCAGTGGCATGTTTACTTTTATTGTGCGTCCATATGTTTCACCGGTCTAGCTGGGGGGGAGGGTTGATGCTACGTGTTACACGTTTGTTGATTGGACCCCTCACCCCCATTTGCACAGCCTGTAAACATATGTAATTCATAGTTGTTGTATCATATCCTAGCTATATACATCTGTATATTTACACACACACACACACACACACACATATATATATATATATATATATATATATATATATATATATATATATATATATACATTACTATATACAGATATATCTGTATATGTATGCATACATGTATATATTTATATATTGCTGTCTATATATATCTAATGACATATGGGTGTATGGTTGTCTGCATATGTTTATATCTATATGTGGGTATGTATATGTATTCTGTCTCTGTATATATACATTTGTACTACAGAGAGATAGAGGTATATCACCATGTAGCTATGGGTAGATATACACACACATACCTCTACATATATACATATACATCTGGTTATTCCGTTCTTTGCCATGTATATTAAACTTTGCTGCAGTGGACTCATAGCGGGTGTGGCTACTCGTTGGGTGACGCCTCTGCCCAATGAACACTTTTGCTTACATCCCTGGGGCTGTCTGTATAGACCCACTTCAGCCAACACCTGCACACCTAGACCCATAACTAGCTACCCATAGTTCCCCCATGCGCACCTCCTCTACAGCACCCATCCTTACTCTGGGTGCAGGTTGGGTCTGAACACACCACTACACTCTGCCCACTCTCCACTTTACAGGACTCATGTCATACTTTGTCTCGACGCATGGGTCATCAGGCTTTCCCACCCCTGCATTCCGGGTATGTACACACCCTGGCTGTAATGGTCATTACACCAGATTCCTCCCATAATATGTCAATTTTTGGGGCATCCCGCAAGGGACGCTCCTGTCTGTGTTCCAAGATTAGATTTCATGAGTCCATTGTGTACCCTCCGGTTGTATCCTGCCTGTGGGCTGGGGAGCAGTGGACTATTTACATTGTTTGTGGGTTTGTGTGTATGTTTCCTCTGTCTGGCTTGGTGGGGGGGGGTCATGCTCCATGTTACATGATTCATGCTTGGGCCCCTCATTTCCATTGGCATAGCCTGTGAACATATGTCATTCTTGTGTGATGTTTCCTATCATAGCTATATATCTGTGTATATCTACAAACACACACACACACACACACACACATATATATATATATATATATATATATATATATATATATATATGTGTATATGTCTGCATACATATATATGTATATATATGTATATTCATGCTATATATATATATATATATATATATATATACACACACACACACACACACACACACACACACACACACACATATATATATATATATATATATATATATATATATATATATATATTGCTGTATATATATCTAAATCCATGTTGGTGTATGGGACTTATGGCCTTCATCTCACTTATCTATGGCCATGATGGCTTAGTGGTTAACTACTGTGACTCTAGTGTACAGGCTCCTGGGTTTGAGCCTTGCAGAGGCAGTTTATTTTGTTGCTGGGCAGAACATGAGCCATTGTATCCAGAGTAATTAAGGCACTTTAAAGCGGTTGTAAGTGGGTTTGTGTGAGTTTGTGATATGGTAAGCACTACTAACCCCCGGATACAGTTTCTTATACTCAGTTAGCTTCTTATTTGCTTAATCTGTGTAGGCAATGCTTACCCCCACTCAAACTCACTTAGACACGCTTACTACTGCTTATTTGTGCTTAAACCTCCTTACTAGTGCCTTATTCATTATGACACTGACACTTCACATGTGCATTTCATGCAGTATTCCAGTTCACATTTAAATGTTATTATGTAGGTTATACTACATAAAGATGGAAATATATGTTCATATACAGTTTTCACATGGAAAATATGCAGTGGGACTTGAACCGGGAATGCCTGTTGGTTAGGCGGATGCTCTAACCACTCCACTATTGCTGTGCTGCTTCATTTGCATATATATTCCTTGTTATCCTCTTCAGCCTTTTCAGCTGCTTTAACCATAGCTAAGCGATGGGCAAACCCATGCACGTATGGTTAGCTATACTCAAGGTTTTATAAAAATAAATACAGGGGTTTCTTCATTTTATTTCAATGTACTGCTGCTGTTGAACACATGGGGACTGTTGTTGGAGATATGCAGACACCTATGAGTGGTTTCGCTCATTTATTTACACTTTTCTCTGTTCTACTTTGCAGGGGCATGTTTATTCTGAGAGCTCTGCTCTCAGACACGCCCTCTGCACTCGTCCACGCTCCATGTAGCATTAGGTGTTCAGGCAGCACGCCTTCCTTAATATGCATGGTGCGCTGCCATCCTCCTCTTAAACTGGCACTTCCGTGCAGGACTAGAGTAGTCCTGCATGGAGGATTAGTGAATCCAGGGGAATGTTAATTAGTTGCAGCCACACCATCTCTGTCCCCATGTGACCAATAGGAATTTCACCAGAATGGGGGGATTTACCAGTATCTTGTCTAATGCCTATTTCATTTCTTATCAAGTTATTGGTTGTGTTAGTTTGTCATAGGCTTCCTCTGTAATGGGTGTCAGGGTTGCAATGTTTATATAGTTTGTTATTTATTATACATCCTTTGTGTTTGCTTCTGTTTGATATAGTTCTAAACACCTCTAATATTTCTCCCAGATCCTCAATAATTTCATTGGTATTATCTTTTTTCACTTGATAAATTACTGTTTTTACTTTTAGTTGCCTCAATCTACCTACTAATTTGCTAATATTTATTGGGAAATTAACATAATATACATGTTTCACTGCTATTTGCTGCATTATCACATTCCTGTCTCCTTGTTGTTGAGCATCTTGCAATAGTGTCTGCAAACATTTTCCTTCATCTACTGATATACTGAGTAAACGCATCTGCAGTTCTTTTATTTGCTCTAGCTTTGACCTAGTTTTCTCCCTTGCTTCACTCTTTCATTCTCGACATGTTATTTCATTTTTTTTGTTTTAATTTTGCCCCATATTTGTATATTTGCGCCTTCAAATAATATGAGTTCCCATGCAAGTTGGGTTTGCACCCTTCTACTTATAGCACCAATCTTTAATAGCTAAGTTGGGAACCTCCAGAATTCTTTATGATGTTATGATGTCCTGATCCCTATTGTTGCTACTACATATGCATGGTCTGAGATCATTACTAGGTATGTTTTTACCTTTTTTGCTAACTATATGCTGTCTAGTAAAAAATAACTTATCTAGTCTAGACCAGCACAAATGCCTTACTGACTAAAATGGAGGTACAGGAGAGATTTGCCTTCTTCTTGGGGGAGTATGTCTATAAACCCCATATCTGCAAGCTGCTTCTTACATTTCTTTTCCTGTTTTGCTTATGTGATACTTGGCACCCAACTTGTGGGCATCAGACTCTTGAAATACCATACTCCATTCCCCTAAGATTACTTTTGTATTACTTCATAAAAATGCATTACATCTAAAAGCATTTCCCTAACTATGCTTGCTTGTGTTATTGGTGGAATGCAGACCAAGGCTACTGTTATCATATAATTGTAGTATCCATGCATAATTGTCATATATCTCTCCTGTTCTTCTTCTAATCTCCCAGTCACCCTTAACTGAATATTATTCTTTTTTAAAAGTATCGTTTCTGTTGTGTATTGCATTCTACGAAAGCGCTAACACTTCATATCACCTTCCTGTCATTTTCCCGTGTACATGTGTTTTTAAGTTACTCCCCTTTAAAGCTAACAAATCTGTCTCTTCCTTTTCTATCTCATTAATTCTCCTACTATTTTTCACTGGATCTGTCAAACCACTGACATCCCAGCTTAAAATCTTGATTTTACTACTCATTTTTTTCTTTTCCAAGCACTTCTCATTTTGCCACTTTCCCCTTCCCTCCAAATATGTTATATTTCTTGTAGTTTAAATCCATGTCCACTGTATTGTTTCATTTGCTGACTAAATTCCATACTTATCTCTCTTTTCCCCTGTCTCCTGACTTTTGGAAAAGAATACCCAAGTTTGGGCCATTTCCATTCTCCTTTGTACTTATTGTTCTCCCCTTGTAAAACCCAGAATCACAGAAACTACAAAAATGTTAAATAAAAATTTGTTTGAACTATTATCTATACTATATTTATAAGTTTAATCAGGTCTATATTAAAAGACCGAAGAGGTGTTTCAGCGAACACCTCTTAGTAAACATGTAATGAGCAAATGCACTAAAGTGCGAATGCTCAAAACAGCAATTTCTTTCTCAGGGAAAGAAACCACTGTTTTGAGCATTCACGCTTTAGTGTGTTTGCTCATTATGTGTCGACCAAGAGGTGTTCACTGAAACACCTCTTCGATATTTTAATATAGATCCTTCTGTGGCATAGCACCCGTGTCTCCTATCTACTCACAGATGGGCGCAATACCCTTTTGATTCACTTGGAGTATTGCTCTGCCAGTAAAATCTATTACATCTTCCTAGTGGATTCTTCCATTTTTCTCATTACATTCATATCAAAAAGCTATCAGCCAAATTCAATAAAGGATACATGGTCTGTTTACACCGTGTGAGCATCACGCTGCAACGTGCACATGGTAGCATGTGTTTTGGATCCAGTAAGCAGCTCTTCATGGTGTGTAGAGCCACGCACAGTTGTGCAAACAAGGTAAACACTGTGGCATGCAAATTACAGCATAAGCAGCTGAATTGTATGCTAATCAACCAATTCAAGATGGAGGAGCTATTCACAAGCTATAAAGCAACCATGTAGACTCAGTGTTGGTTTTCCCTACGAATTCCAAAGCCTATTAGAATAAAGCCATGGAAAGGAGTCTACACAGAAACAATGTTAGGGGCTGCCGTTGGTTTAATTCATGTGTAGTTGCAACAGGCTGAAGTCTATGCTGCTGCTGCTGCTAATAGACCAAGACCAAGAAGGTGAACAGATCTCAGACTTCAGGCAACTTATCACAATCTAGATACCATGGAAATTGTAAAGCGCTACTGGGTGGATAGAGGAACTCTGCAACCTCTGTTGTTCTCAATACATAGCCAGGAAAAACCAAGGGGAACCCATCCCACTGGAGAAAAGGTATGTGTAGCACTTAGAATCTTAGCTACAGGTACCTTTCAGAGACCAACAGAGGACATGCTGGTGGTGTCACAGGCATCAGCATCCAGGATCCTCCATCAGTTCTTGAATGCTATGCTCCAACATACTAGTGATCACATATATTTACCACATGCTCCTGAGTATAGGCCCAAAAATATGCAGGAGTTCTGCCCTGTAACACTCTACCCTGAAGTACAGGAAGCCATAGATTGCACACATAGAAATTAAGGCACCACCCAGGGAAGGCTCTACGTTAATAGAAACAGCTTCCATTCTATTAACTGTCAAGTTGTGTATAATGCCAAGGGAATCATCTTGAAACATATCTGGCACAACTCCTAACTGTATCAGACATTCACAAGGGAGATATCCGACAGGGTCATTCACTGGGGGATGCAGGTTGATAACTGGAACAATGGCTGATGACATCCATCAGAAATGCACACATACCTTCTGATGAGCACCATAATGAGGCACATGCTAAAACCAGAAATATCATAGAACATGTGTTCAGGCTGCTGAAGTCACAGTTCTGGTGCCTAGATACATCTGGAGGAGCTCTGCAGTACAATCTACAGACATGTACTGAAATATTCACAGTATGTGCCATGCTGCACAACATCATCCTGAGAAAACAGCTTTAGCAGGATCAACAAGGGGAAGGAGCACACATCCCACCACAAATGGCAAGGTCACCATAGCCACACACAGGTGAGGAGTCAGAGGGGAAAGCAGCAGGTGCAGTGGGTGTAGACAGATGTAGACGTGCTCAATATGCTCTCACATTGGCTAAGAGACAAGGCATAACACACTCAGTCACCACCTAAGGGCCTAAAAGCTTCCTCTTATGCTCACACATATAGTTGCATTGATGCCAGGTAACTGCCACAACCTTTACCTTCCCAAGTATTGGCTGTGTACTGCTTGCGTCAGACAGAGTCAGCCCTGAACTAAAACTGTTGAAATTGCTGGATTTACAAGGTAAGTGTTGAACTTGGAGGTATTGTTATAATAATATGAATGACTGCCATATCCTCTCATGTTGTTACTTGGTAGTGTAAGCAAATAAAAGGAGGGTGATTTGCACAGAAATGACCTTAACTTGAGACGGTAGAGACTTATTTGACTTATATGTGTCCATTATTAAGTAGTAGGCCTCAGGCATCAAAGATTCATACAGTCATACCTCTCAACATATTGAAGTTACATCTTCCATCATAATAATATACTTCTATCCCTGTGAATATGATCGTTCTATATTTGTCTCATAATCTCATATCGATTCGCAAGGAGTTACTGTGCCATAATTTTGCCTATCAAAAACATATAAAATTAAACATTATGTAAAAATCTCTGTACTCTATATTACTAATATGTAGAAAATCATAAATGCATTAGAGTTGTATTATAACTCTACACAATGCATTGTATACTTTGTCAACTTGCATGAAATCTATTGTCTTATATACTTCCTGATTTGTAATTGGAGCTTTTCTCCCCAGCCTTCACTAAAAATGTTTTTTGTTTTGATCCAGTGGACTTTCCCAGTCAAAAAATGTAAATAAAAAATAAAAGTAGTGATGGTCACTGCATGCTCTCAGTTTAGCACCATACATTTGTACTGGAAAATCAATAAAGTGAGAAGTTATAAATTAATGATACATATTGCAGTTTCAGACTTCATAACCCTCACAAGATCATTAGCAATAATGATGGAAACATTTTGATGCTATCAATTGTCTAACGTTCTAAGACCAATGTAAGTCAAAGGTACAATTACCAGTTCAACATAACAAATGCATATATACTAAGCATTAAGTCAGCTATGCACCCTGAGCATCCCTGAATACAAAAGATACAACACAGGGATATGGCACAGTTATCATAACTTCCAAAGGGCATTGTGGGGGAGGGGCTGACACAAAACATCATTTTCTCTGTGCGTGTGTGTGTGTGTGTGTGTGTGTGTGTGTGTGTGTGTGTGTGTGTGTGTGTGTGTGTGAGTAAGAAATAGAAGTAGGCAAACAGTGGAATGAAGCAACAAATGGCCAGTGAGACAAAATTTTAAGCTGCACAGCTGAACCATGCAACTGCTGTGTGCATGCTTGTGTGTATGGGTCCTCCTTGTGAAACTGGTGTGTGAGTATCTGCATGAACACAGCCAAACTCTATGCTAGCTCTCTGTCCTGGTATGTCAGACAGGTGTGAGCAGTGAATGGTAGAGATGTCAGTTCATGGTTGTCATCCCTGACCATGAGAACTGGCTCTGCGAGGAGTTGGACTGGCATGTCCACACTCATGGTCAGATGCACTGCTGCTACCAGAATGTGACTGATGTCTGCTGGATGAGCTCCCCTCATGAGGATGGGCAGGACCACAACCCTATGGTTTACCATGTCTGGGTGTGGACAGCTCAGCCATTGACAGAGCACTGGAAGTACTGCCACTATTGGAGCATGATCGGGCATGGCCACATTGGCTAACAACAGACTATGTGGCTGACTACGGCCATAAAGATGCCATCCTCCTTCCAGCAGATGTTCAATCACAGACTCTGCTCATTCCAATATGTCAGTCATCTGATCCATTGAATTGGCAACATGGTGGAGGCAGTCATGTATGTTAGCCTGTGTCACATCTACAACCCTAAGCATTTCTCTGGAGCATCTATGGGAACATACCTGTGCCTCCATGATGGCCCTAAACATATGTTGAATGGCACAGGAAGAGACACCTGGTTCCGATGGAAGATGGAAAGCAGGCCTCCTCTAAGCACCCCTGATAACTCTCCTGTATGGCAGCTCACCCACACTCTGGCTACAGCTAGAATAAACAGGCACTGAAGCCACATTAGCCACACTTCCCTGATTCAAAGATTCAAAGAAAAGTTTATTGTCATTTAGGAAACACAAGTGAAACCTAAACAAAATGTCGGGTATCAGCTCTTCATCAGAGTACAGAGGCAATTTAAGTATAAAAAAGAATAAGACCTGATGTATACACAACTATTCTAATGACTAATATGCATAACAAAATACTCCTTATAACCTATTTCTAGTCAGGTAAAACTACCCATACATATAAACCAAAACAAATGAAAAAATAATACTGTACACAGAAAAAGAGAAGAAAAGGCAGTTTGTTAATATTACAGATGAGGAATTATTGCAATTGCACTTTTAAGAGAAGGATGTACTTCTGTAAAAATATATTAACTGTAGTGAATTAAATAATGCATCACTTTCAGTAAAATATTACTAGTGAGATCATGTTTGGTGTTAGGAGACATCCAAGTTGATGTCAGAGTTTATGAGTCTTATTACTGTTGGATAGAAGGTGTTTAAGAGTCTAGAGGTCCTACAGCAGATGCTGCAGTACCTCTTGACAGATGAAAGTCTAGCAAATTAGCCAAATGCTGGATGCGCTGTGTCTCTGAGTATTTTGTATGCCCTCTTTAATCTCTTGCTGGAAAATGTTCTTGAATGATTGCTGATTTGTGCCCATTATCTTCTCTGCAAACCTCACCACTCTTTGACGCTTCTTCCTGTGGGCGGCAATACTGTTTCAGTACCACACAGTAAAGTTGTAGGAGAGAATACTGTCAATAGTTCCTTTATAGAAAGTGGATAGAGCATTCAGAGGAAGCTTTGCTCTTTTGAGCCTTTTCAGGAAATACAGGCATTGGTGAGCTTTTTTAATTATCTGGCTTGTGTACACAGACTAAGAAAGGTTTTCTTAGATATGTACCCAAAGGAACTTTGTAGATTGAACTTTCTCTACCATCTCACTGTTGATCTCAAATGGTGAATGAATAGCTGGCCTTTTTCTGAAGTCAATGAAAATTTCTTTACTTTTGTTGACATTCAGATCCAAATTGTTATTTGTGCACCATTTGATCAAAGAGCTGATTTTGTTCCTGTATTCCCTCTCATCATCATCCCTTATGAAACCCACTACAGTGGTATCATCTGCAAATTTGATGATATGGTTATTGGGAAATTCCACAGAGCATTCATGGGTAAGGATGGTAAATAGTAGAGGACTGAGTACTCACCCTTGAGGCACACCAGTTTTGAGTGTAATGATACCTGACGCGTTGCTATCAGCATATTTTCTGTGGTCTTTCAATCAAGAAGTCAAGGATCCAATTGTAGAGGCTCTTGTTGATGCCAAGGTTAATTAATTTGCCTATGAGTTGCATTGGAACCACTGTGTTGAATGCCAAGCTAAAGTCAATGAATAACAGCCTGACATAGCTGTTCTTCTCTTGAAGATATTCCAGAGAGAGGTGTAAGGCCACGGAAATGGCAGCTGCTGTAGATCTGTTTGGCCGATAGGCAAACTGTAGGGGGTAGAAAGTCAGTGGCAGATATTCATTCCGACGGATGCTTTTTTACTATCCTTTCAAAGCATTTCATTACATCTGAAGTTAATGCCACCTTTCTGTGGTCACGTAAGCAAGGTGGATTGGCTTTTTTGGGGCAGCAGGATTATATTAGTTATCTTGAAGCATGCTGGCCCTCTTTCAAGAGCCAGGGAGGCATTGAAAGTATCTGTAAGGATTAGGTACAGCTGGTCTGCACATTCGCTTAATACTTTGCCCAGAATGTTATCAGGGCCTGCAGCCTTCCTGCGGTTCACTTTCTTAAGATGGCTTCTCACTTCTCTAGGGTTAAGTTTGAGCACTGTCTCATTCTGACCAGTGGGTAGCTTCATAGCCTTCAGATTTTTCTTCTCCTCAAATCTGCCATAGAATGAGTTAAGTCTGTCCAGAAATACAGTGCTGTCATCTCATTAAACTGATTTGGTCTTGTAGTCAGTGAATGCTGAATGCCTTGCCAGAGGCTCCTCATATCCCTCATGTCCTTGAAGCAACTTTGTACCTTTCTTCCATACTCTCTCTCTTGGCTTATTTGATGCCCCTTTTTAGGTCAGCCCTTGCTTCACTTAGACCCACCTTGTCCTTGGCCCTGAATGTCTCATTCCTTGCCCTCAGAACCTCATGCAGTCTGTTGGTTAGCCAAGGTTTTTGATTGACTCTGATTCTAATATTATAATAAATTGTCTTACCCTCCACCTGTCCAATATCTGAGAGCTCATAAAAAGCTGATGGCTGCATCTCAACCACTAATGCTCATTGACACAATTTTAAAATGAACAAAAAGGTTGTTTTATTGAAATAAAGCACTTTTCGTCCCACTGAATTGTGGGACTTCCACAGATAAAAACAACTAGCAGACCGCTACATTATATCCTGTGCTCGTAATCACAAGTGCACATTTAGAGTTGCTGATAGGCTAACATACAAATTCATAATTTAATACAAAATAAATACAACTGCAAATGTTAAACATTGAACTTCATCCCTACACTTGTGCATTGATTCTACACCTGTGCAAAATTATTACGTGTGACTAAAATAATCATTTAAAAACATGAACAATTAAAAAAATGTGTTTTAAACCATCTTTTTTAAAACAGTTCCTATGTAAAATTAATGCTGCTGGTTGCTGCAATAAATGTCTAGGTGTGTATGTGAATATAAGTACATATATTTGATCACCTGTACATATACATCCCTAGTTTTACAAGGTAGAATAAATTGGATTACAATAGGATGTAGTGCTATAATACCAGAAGTACTGAGTCCATCATTAAACATAACAATAACACACTTACTTAAGAAATTAACAATATATATTGTCTAATGCTAGGACTTATAACCCCAAGTGCCTTTACCCATGACCTGTCCATGAAATCATTTATCTAGTTAAACTCTTCAGTTTTAAAATACAGTAAACAGAACATGTTTCATTCAGGCCTGTGAATGAACATGCATTCGTACATAACTGCCAATAAAGTTCCAGTACTTCTAAACGGACTGAGTCAGGGCCCCCCCCTCCCATCTGGATGGATGCAATCTACACCTCTAAATGAAAATTTATGGCTGGGTTCTCTGCAGTCTGTTTCGCTAAAGCATTCTCCATTTTACCTTTCCTAATATGATACAAGTGTTCGTAGACATGCTCACGTAATCTCCTGTCTGTCTTCCCAAAATAAAATGCTACACATTGTTGGTACTGTGCTATATAAACAATGCCTTTTGATTGACAGTTAGATTTGTGTTTCACTTTGTGTTATTTCTAATACTAAAGGTCTCCCCAGTAGCCATGTGGGTACAGTAATTACACATGTTACATGGAAACATGCCCTTTCTCCATGGAATTTCCTAAACCTGCCTTTCCATGATTTGTTTTAAATTTTTACCTGTCTTCCACACTATCTTTGGTGTTTCTGGTAATTTCCCTCTTAACTCATTATCATAGTGAATCAAAGGCCAGTTTTCTTGAATAATAAATTAAATAATTTCACTATCTATGCTGAAGAGAGTGATAAATTTCAACCATGGTATGTTTTCAAAATTATCCCGGTCCTGGACTCCTGGGTATAATACACTACCAAGAATAGGTTGTTATATCCCTTGGTCTCTTTTCCCTGTGACTTCCACAATAAGTTTATCAATAAGTTGTCTAGGGTAACCACGTCTGATGAACATGTTCTTCAATGTTTGACACTCGTCCAAAAAGTCGGTGTCCCTTGATACCATCTGTGCAGCCCTGACCAACTGGCCTTTCACTGCTGATCTTTTCTGGTACCATGGGTGATTGCTACTATAATGTAAGAAACTATTAGTGAAAGTCTCCTTCCTGAAAATTTTTGCACAGAAGGATTTATCTCTATAGTCTTTCCATAAATCAACATCAAGGTAAGCAATCCTATCAGTATTGTAGGTGTATGTAAATGACAAAAAGCTGGAAGTTGAGTTGAAGAATGCTACTAAATCAGTGTGTTTTTCATCTCCTTCTATTAATATAAAAATATCATCCAGAAAACGCATACAAAACTTTATCTGGTTGGCCACCTCACAATTCTTCCTCACTATCTCCTGCTCCCAATATGCCATGACTAAGTTTGCAAAACTTGCCCCACACGAGGACCCCATGGCCACACCAAATTTCTGGAGATAAATTTTATTGTTGAAAGTCAAAAAATTGTAAGATAACACAATGTCCAACAATTCTTGTACAAGTCCAATTTCTGATTGGGGGCCTCCTCTTTTTCTGAGCATAAAATTTACCCATTCAATGACTTCCTCATGGGGGATAGATGAATACAAATCCTTCACATCAATGGTCAAAAAGTTCAGTTTTTCATCAAACTTAAGACCATTGATGTTCTGGAGGAATGACCAGGAATCTTAACAAATAGCAGTTTCCTGTGCCACATATTTTGTAGGATACTGTCCACTACTTTTGCACAAGGATAGCTGATGCTATTTCTAGCATCAACTAAAGGTCTCATAGGTGGGTCTGTCAAAGATTTGTGAATCTTGGGTATCACAAATAAGACTGGGATCCTAGGTGACGACATAGTGAGGTAATTCAAAGTTGATATGTCAATTCTTCCTTCTATAAACAGGTCATTAATGAATGAACGGATCCTAGAGTATGCCTGATTAAGTTCATTTCCAGACATTTCCTGGTATGTATTACTATCTAAGATTTCTAACATTTTAACTGTGTATTGTTCCTCCTGCATCATGACTAAGCCACCACCCTTATCGGGTTGCATGATTCTGACCCCTACTGCTTTAATTGCATCTTTAGCTAGTCTCTCTTCCTTGGAAATATTAAATGCTACATTTTTGTGGTGTATAATTGTAGATAGCATGTTTTGTAGGTCAATTTCACACATTTTGTCAAACAGGGCTAACACTGGATGCATTGGTGGTACAAAAGTACTAGCAACATGAATGTTATTATGCATAACCATGTCTTCTCCAAAAAGAAACTTCAGATTCATTTTTCTAATGAAGAGTTTCAAATCAGTAATGGTTTTGGCTAAGTCAGCTTTACTATGGGTACAAAGGTGTTGCCCTTCGAAATACCTCAAAGAGAGTGTTTATGGCAAATTAGATTGGATGCCAGTACACCACCTGGCATCAATGACACTTTATCCTTGGCATGTATACTAAAACACAAAGCTCTTAGTATCTGAAAGTTTTGTAATTTAATAACAAGAAATAGTAAGGGGTTCTTATTGGAAGAATATTCAGAGAGAACATTTTTCATGGTTCTTTTTTTGATGTCAATAAAGCTTTTTAATATGTGAAACTGTGTTGTACCAGCAGGGGTTAATTTTCAGAGAATGACAACACATTTATTGTATAGAAATGCTCACTGGCTACAATGTGATTTGAATTTCATTGATAAAGGCTTTCTATTGTTTTGTTAACTGACTCTGAAGAAGCCCTTATTGGGTGAAAGCACTCAGTCAGTTCAGTCATTTCAGATGTAATTATTGTGCTTTCATTGTTTGTTCCATTTAAGCTGTTGGTGATTTTACTTGGACATCACCAGAGTTTTCTTTTTACATCTGGTAATATGTCTTGCTGTGGCCATCCACTGTATTAATGTCTGCAATTATCTGCTGCCAAATTCGCTTTCAGCCTGACATCTTTCCACATCCCCTCTCAAGCAGGAAGGCACCATGTCACCTAAAATCAGGGTCAGTGAAGGGAGGTTTTCGAGGATTGAGACTCCTGGATGCCATAGTCCTAATTGTCCTAAATGACAACAGAAGGATAAGACACATAAGTATCACATAACTACAAAATAACTGTTCCCAGATAAAACAGAAAAGGTAGCATTTCAGTATAATCCACTGGAGAAACATAAAACAGTCTAGAGATTTGAAATATGAACAACAGGCTGGATGCAAAAAAAGTAGAGTAACAATACCAACATATCTTTGTCTGTGCCTTAACAGAAATGCAGCTTTGCTCCCTCATCCCCAAAATAACAGGCAAATGACACATTTTGCTAACAAATCATCTTTGAAATGCTAACGTTGGGCGGCATGATGCCAGGGCACTTCTATGGGCTAGGCTTGCAAAGGCTCCAGGGCCATTAGCCTAGTACACACCTATGAACCTATGAATCTAAAAGTGCTAACAAATGAACTGTCCCTTAAACATGTCTACAGATTTAACACAGAACAGTCCATGTTAAGGCATTGCCAATCATGTATACCTGTGAAATGCCCTGACAAACATGCCCATACTATTAGTACACTTCTAACTAGTGTACACAATTAAAAGTGTAAAAGCCTTTGTTAATCAATATATATATAGAAAACTATTAAACAGATTTTTCTTAGTTACACTTCAGCATATGCAGTATATAGCTGACATAATGCAGGCATACCTTCTCAAATTCAGTAATCCTCTGTGTAGATATATCCCAAAATAACAGCCTCTTTTCTGTGTTCTCCACATAAACAAGTCTCCTCACCTTCAGTTTCCCAAGCTACACATTTGTTTATTATGGTGTAGATTCAGGGCTGTCAGAATGGTGAAGGTGCAAATGAGGTGCTAACTCATTAGAAGTGTTAAATCCCAAATACTTGGATCTGTGTTGCTGATGTAAACATAGTGTAGGAACTCCCTCCGTGTTTGTTTTTAATGGGCTGCAACTATGAATGATTACTGGTACAGAAAAGGAAAACACAACTGCAATTCAGAGTGCCCTACATCCAGTGGGTGTGTCAGATTAGACTTACAAAGTGTTAGATGTAATTTTGTCAATGTTGGAAATGTAAGTAAGCAGCACACAATTCACAGGTTCTGTTCATTAATATCCAACTTCTCCTTCATTTGTTGGCAGGTACATATTATATTATTGCCATTTAATATCCTCATATTTTAAGGGCAATGACATAGAATGGCTTACAGACTGCATGTCTCAGATAGTTGGTCAGATAAAAAAATAATGAGCAACAATCACAGAGAGGTAAGACAAACCTGCATATTTGCAAATAATGCTCATAGCTCATCCAAACATACTAAATGTACAAATTACAATTGTATGGTTTCATATTACTGTAGATGATGTTGCAGTTGGTTGTATGCAGAATGATTTCAGTTCCTTGCTGCAAAGGTGGTTGTATGGCAAAGAGGGATAAGGCACCCTTACTATGTTCTGAAGGCTCATTCGTGTGAGGGTTCATATCTAGATCTATGTAGAAATACCGCATGTATACTAATATTTTGTAGTGTGGACGTTATAGATTGCTTTTCCTCATTTCAACTACTTATCCTTTTTTTTTCTTTTTTTTTCTTGGTGGGGGTCAGTGTTTGCGCAATGCATGACTTAGTACAAACATGGGAAATGGAGATGTCAGGTTTGGCTGTGCTTATCTCATTTACTCAGAGTGTAGCAGTGTGCAAACTGGTCCAGTGGCCCACCTAGGAACCAGACAGAACACCTGCAGAACATTTGCAAACAGGGCATCTGTAAAAAGGCAAAGGTCAAAAACAACACATTGTTGCAATTTCTGTGTTTCATCTCGCAAGTGCACTTAGCAGCATTGTGCAGCAGTTAGCAGGGATTCCCAGCAGCTGCAGCCTTCAAACACCTGCAGGCAGGATTCAGACAGCCAATAATTGAAACTGGATGCATTCAATTAATTCTGTTGAGCACCACGGAAACCCACTAAGGAGCATTGCACAGTGGTTAACACAAAGACCTTAAGAATAATTAGGAAATTTGAAAATGTCATGTACCTAGTCCTGTGGCAGCAGGTGTAAGTATAGGGATGGAGTACAGATGGTCCTGGGTTCTCCTACATGGTGTGCAATCTATTTTTACTGTTGCAACAGTGCAATTTATAGTAATGAACTGAAAAATAGACAAATGTTATATCAACATTCTTGCGGGAACAGTTGTAAGTGTAGTACTCCCATACACATGGCTCTGGGTTCTAATATAGGATATTACATACAGTTTTACTCTTGTTCCACTTCCCATTATATTCATTCTCATTTATAACACTTTAGATAGTAGAACTGATATGAATTATATGTATGAGGGATGAGACACCATTATTATGTTTTCAGGTGTATGACTGAGGGTCTACTGTCTACTATATTTCTGTAAGTATAATTGTGCTATCTGGACATGCATGGCCTTCACAATTACATAAGACACATACACAATTGGCTCTATATTCAATACCTTTTCAGGTCACACAAATAAATGTGTAATAGCTCAAACTGCAACTTGTATTTGTGTTTGATTTCAGAGTATCTCTGAGCAGCACTTCTTCTGTGGCAAAGATGGTAAATCAACACTGTGGAAGAAAATGTTTTGTCTCTTATGCCTAGGTTTAAATACTACAGTATAAAAATCAATTTTCCTCAGCATATAAAGGCAAAACAAATGTGTCAGGTCATTACATTTATGAATAATTTATTCCCCCAGTGGATGTCTGTAAACTTAACTTATCTAACAATTACCTTCCGGTTTCCAGTATGTATTTCCTGGATACATCAGTAGACACCCCTCAAATTAAGGCCAAGTGTCAGATTAACCTTCCAGTTTCAATTATTTAATTCCTCCCTTCTTGGCACTGTTGCAACCCCTTTAACATCATGCAAACAGCTGGCATTATTGCCCATGTTTATGCACTACCAGTAACCTCTGTAACTGGTATTGGAGGGAAAGCATCAGTATCTATTGCTCTAGTTCAGCTGGTAGACATGGCTGGCATTAGAGAGAAAGATGCCAGCATTAGGGCACAGAGGTGGGGTGTCCAGGAGACTAGGATATTTATTGGACTCCTGGTAAAGCACCAGAGCCAAAGGCTTCTGAAGGGGGACTATTCTGGCTCCCAGTAGAAGTCTGAGGCATGGGATAGTTTCTCCCAAGCTGTATCTAGTGCCACTGGTATCCCATGCACTGGAGAAAAATATAAGCATCATTTTAATGACTTACAACATGTGAAAAAGGCATACTCTCCACCATTAGTTGCATGAGTTTGAGACTGCAGATATCCCACAGCTGTGTAAGTGTACTTATAAGACCTAGAAAGCTAAATATAAGCAAGACTGGTATGCATAATGCTCTTCTGTTCTTTTCTGTTTTCCCCAGCTCCCACTGAATGTGAGTTCAATCAGCAGTCTCATGTTGCTCGACTGGAGAGACTGAAGGAAGCAAGTGGTGTGTATGCAGCAGAAGAGAAGTGTTATTGTAGCTTTAAAAGTTAAAGATAGCTTTTTTTTTGGTCTTTTATAGAGTTGCATCAAATTGAGCCAGCATATCCCAACTGTAAAAGTAAACATGCATGCATTAGTCTGTAGCACAAACCAATTGAAGGAGTCCAATATTAGACTGTAGTCAGAGATTGTGGGTTCAAATACCACAATTCATAACTTCACAATTCACAACTATACATTCTCTGAGCATGTAGCCCAGGCCGGTATGACCCTGACCTTGAGTAGCATCTTACCCTCACCAAGAATGATGCCACAATATGAAGACAAGATGATCGATTTCAACAATTGGCTTAAGTACTGGTGTCATTCAAAGGGGATCCAATGCCTGTCAGCTTGGGATGATATGCTTGACAAGCCACGATGCTTCGCTAGGGATGGCTTGCACCTGTCACCCCTGGGCTTTCGGATATTGGCAAAGGCTCTTGCTACCCCTATAGTGCCTTTTTTAGGCATTTAGGCAAGGCTCAAAAGACAGACCCACCTCCATAGGTATCACAAGGGATTAGAAACTAAGAGTAATGCTACTCAACGCCAGAAGTCTAAACCTCAAGATGTACGCACTCGAAACTCTCCTTAGCATGGAGAACATCGATATCTGTGCAGTAACAGAAACCTGGTTCAGGGCTCCCGAGAGCACCCCAGCACTACCAGGTTATACCTCATACCATGCTTTTCGGCCCCAAAACTTGGACGGAACCACAAAAGAAGGGGGGAGTATCGATATTCATCAAAGATACCCACACCTTCAGGTTGGTGGCAAAGCACGAAGCATCAGAGACTATCCATGTGCAACTAACAGTGGGTAAAACTGCCTTCCAGTTTATATCCTGCTACAGACCACCCTCCCAAACCCTGGAACCCCACTCGGCCTTCCTAAGAACACTGGAAAATATGAAGGTCTCTCCAAACACCATTATATTGGGCAACTTCAACTACCCAAACATAGACTGGGAGCATTACTCTAGCTCCAACACCCTAGCCCAAAGGTTCCTAGAATTTATAAACTCAAATACTATGGAACAACTTGTTACCACTCCCACAAGAGGGGAAAACATACTGGACCTGATCATCACCAACATGGGGACTCTATGCTCCAGACCAGAAGTGTATCCCTCACTGGTAAGATCAGACCATAAACTAATCTCACTGGATATTCACATCCCAACCCCACCCCCTGCCCAGAAAACCACAGTGAAAAACTTCTCTAAAGCAAATTTCCCACTCCTCAAAACCGAGGGGGAATCCTTCAAAGCCCCTGGGCCTGTGTAAAATACGACGCAGATCGCAGAATCCTTTATAAACGTATTCTATGAACACCTTCAGGAATGCATGGATCATGCGATCCCAAATAAAACCAAGACCCAATCCTCCAAAGGCAGACGTCCTGTCTGGTGGACCCCAGCCATAAACAAACAATACAATAGAAGGAGGAAGCTACTAAATGATAGAGCAAAATCCCGAAAAGGGAAGGCATCACTGATCAGTATTAGTAAAAAACTACGGGCACTCATAAAATTGTCTAAGGCCAGCTTCGAGAGAAAAATTGCACAGGACACTAAGGATAATCACAAGGCTTTCTTTAGTTATGTTAGGAACCTGGGTGGTAATTCCCAGATATGCTCAGAATTAATCCAAAATGACAAAAAATACACCAAACCCACAGACATTGCCAACATCCTAGCTGACAGGTTCAGCAAACTTCTCCCCTCCCCACCAAAAGGGCAAATATCTATCCCAGCAGAGTGCTGCCCCTGACATCTCAGATGCTCAGGTAAGAGTCGCCTCTCCAAAGCAAAAACACAGCATCAATGGGACCAGACGGTGTCCCGGCTGCGCCCTACATGAACTCCAAGAAGAGCTAAACCCAAACATAAAACTACTGTTCAATCTCAGCCTTACTACAGGATATGTACCCAAAGAGTGGCGTACAGCAACAGTGGTCCCTCTCCATAAAGGTGGTGCCTCAACGGATCCTGGAAACTATCGCCCCATAAGCCTGACTAGCTTGGTCTGCAAAGCTATGGAAAGGATCATCATGGACCTCATAAATAAAGATATTGGGGACCTACAGACACTGGATCCTACCCAGTTCGGCTTTGTTAAGGGCAGATCCTGCCTCTTAAACCTGGTTGATTTCTTTGAAACAGTCACCAAGGCCATTGACGAGGGGAAGGTGGTCCACACAGCCTACCTGGATCTTGCAAAAGCCTTCGATACAATACCCAACTCGGGCATTATAGATAAGCTCACCAGCTTAAATATAAACCCCTATGTCACTAGATGGATTGCAAACTGGCTCAAGGACAGAATCCACATGGTTAGAATTGCTGGAGCCATGTCAGACTCCAAACCAGTTACAAGTGGTGTCCCACAAGGCTCAGTCCTGGGACGTCTCTTGTTCGGTACATATTTCTCGGTGGTACAGGTCAACATGGAAGGACTGTGGCTGACCAAGTTCGCAGATGACTGCAAACTGGGAACCATAATCGACTCTCCAGCCGACACAAGCATCCTCCAAAAGGGCCTCATAGAAACAGACAACTGGTGCCAGAGCTATGGCCTCAAGCTAAATGCCAAAAAGTGTATAGTCATCCCCTTTGGCAAAAACAAAGTGCCCACAAATTACCACATAGGTGGTAATCCATTAAGTACAGAAGAAGTAATTAGGGACCTGGGGACCCAAGTTGATAGCAATCTCTCATTTGACAACCACGTGGCCAAAGTGGTTAGAAAAACATTTTATATAGCCCACCTAATCATGAAGGGATTCACATCTAGATCAGGGGAGGTCATCGTGCCTCTTTACTCATCCCTCATCAGGCCCATAATTGAGTACAATGCCCCTTTTGGGATGTACTTTACCAGACACCTGCAGCAACTGGAAAGTCCCCAAAAGTACCTCACCAAGAGGATCAAAGGGCTCAAACAGATGCCATATGCTGCCCGGTTAAAGAAACTCCAGCTCTACTCAGTGGCATACCGCCTGTTCAGAGGCGATCTGTGCCTGATGTATAAAGCCTTGTCCAACCCGGAATTAATGGACATGCTGCACCTCAGAAAATCCAAATCCCATCGAGCTACGCGCTCGAGAGACTTGAACCTCAGCACTGAAATAAATAGGACATGCTGGAGGGACAGATTCATAACCCAGAGGCTCCCTTCACTCTGGAATAAAATCCCAGTCCAGGTTAGGCAGAGTCCCTCATTGACTCTTTTCAAAAGGAATCTTGATGAGTGGATGGGAGATCGTAGGTTTACCCCGGGTATCACTTCTGTGTCACTGTTAGACAGAGGCACAGTATACTAACCTCGAAAAAGGGCATAGCAAAATAAATTTAAAATGGGTGGCGAAAGCCAAACACATTCTGGCTAGGCTTATAAATGCCCTAGGGCAGATAGCCTAGTATGAACCTATGAACCTATGAACAATACTGTTGTTTCTTCAATAATACTTATATTAAATTAAAAATTATATATCAGTGACACAAATGACCTGCTGTAAACTGTGATCTGTATAATTGGAGCACTCATATATGGAATATATGAACATTTCAAGGATGATGTTCAACAATCTGTAGTATAGTGTGTATCAGTTAGGATGTATACTTAAATGTAATACTTCAAATAAAAGAGTTGAATAATTGTATTAAAGCATTGTATGTCACATATGATGGTACTAACTTTATCACTTTTTCTCTCACTCCACCCTTATCTCTATTTTTTTATTTTCTATTATGTGTCATCAAAGTGTCTCCATGTCATCCATGTGTGCCACATCACTAAATGCTACACAACACAACAAGGTAGGCCAGCCCCAATGGATCAGCCTGTCCTCCCTCTACTATCTCCATTAGCAATGCCCAGTACTTCTGGGAGAAAACCTGGCAGCACTATCTCGGCTGCCCATGCACTACCTGTGCTCTCAGGTAGTACTGGCCTGGAAGCTGGTCTAGTGGTACCTTTCATAAGCAGTGGCAGGGGTGGCGATTTCCTCACCATCCAGGAGATGTCAGGGATGGTGCATAAGGTCATGTACCACACCATTAGTGTATGTGTACACCAGGTGGAGAAGCTGCTCTCCATCTGATCTGTAGGAGAAGAAGATGTCAAGCACTCCAGCCACCAGTAGAATAAGTGGATAGTGATGACAGTTCGGTGGGTAAGGATTTGAATCTCACTTTCTCCAAGCTTGATAGGCATAAGCCTAGGTTGTCCCCTCCCTCGCCCCAATCATGGTACCCTCCAACAATTTGTGTTTCCCGCCATCCCTGTCTCTTGTCTTGTTTGCCTTGTTTTTTGCATTTCCTTCCACACCTACCCAACTTACCTGACCCAGATATACCTACGTCCATTACCCAGAATGCCTCTCTTACCGAATTAAAAAAATATGGTCATCTGTCCCACAAAAAATAAAAACGTCCCATATATAGATCTTCATTTCACACGTGTCTTCTTGATACACTTGATTCAGTCCAACTGGCTATACAACATGATTACGTTGTCACCCCTGTCTCTAGAGGTGACAGTCCAAATTCAGCTAATATAGGTTCATAGGTAGGTACTAGGCTATTGGCCCGAGGGCCTACGTAAGCCTAGCCAACAAGGTTCCCTGGCTTATGCCACCCAAGAAAGATATTTTCCTGTGCCACTGTCGAGCAGAGACACAGAAGTGATCCCCGGGGTGTATTTCCTATTTCCCATCCACTCATCAAGATTTTTCTTGAAGAGTGCTAATGAAGAACTTTGCTTCACATAGATGGGTACCCTGTTCCAGAGTATGCAAAGTCTCTGGGACAGGAATCTATTCCTCCAGCATGTCCTGTTTATTTTGGAGACAAGATTTTCGGTCCCTAGAGCGTGTAGCTCGGAGGGTTGGGATTTCTTTAGGTGTAGCATGTCCAGCAGTTCTGGGTTTGACATAGCTTTATACGTTAGGCAGAGATCACCTCGGAGTAGGTGACATGCTACTGAGTAAAGCTGGAGTTTTATGAGATGGTCAGTGTAGGGCATCTGTTTGAGGCCAGTAATCCTCTTTGTGAGGTACTTCTGTGGCCTTTCCACCTATTGCAGATGTCTTGTGAGGTACATTCCAAAAGGGGCATTGTACTCTATAATGGGTCTAATGAGTGTCGAGTAGAGGGGAACAATTACCTCATTTTTCCTGGATGAGAACCCTTTTATGATGTGGTGTGCCACGTAGAAGGACTCCCTGACTACTGTGGTGATGTGACTTTCAAAGGGCAGACTACTGTCCACCTGGGTCCCAAGGTCTCTTATCACACGTTCGGTGTTAAGTAGACTTCTGTCTATGTAGTAGTTCATGGGTACAGAGTTTTTACCAAAGGGGATGACAATACACTTTTTAGCATTGAGCTTGAGGTCATGGCTCTGACACCAGGCATCTGTCTCAGCGAGGCCCTTCTGTAGGATTTCCACATCATTTGGGGACTCAACTATGGCTCCTAGTTTGCAGTCATCTGTGAACTTTGTTAGCCAGAGGCCTTCTGTGTTAGTCTGTACTTCAGAGAAGTACATACCAA
The DNA here is from genome assembly GCF_019279795.1 of Protopterus annectens. Lineage (NCBI taxonomy): Eukaryota > Metazoa > Chordata > Ceratodontiformes > Protopteridae > Protopterus > Protopterus annectens. Next base: position 689,557,696 of record NC_056741.1, read on the forward strand.
ACAGGAGAGGTTCCAGGACTGAACCCTGTGGTACTCCACTTGCCACTGGTTTGAAGTCAGATTTGGAGTGTGCAACGTTTACAATGTGGGTTCTGTCATTGAGCCAGTTGGCAACCCATCTTGTGATGTAGGAATTTATACCTAGTTTAGTGAGTTTAGTTATAATTTCAGAATGGAGGATGGTGTCGAAAGCCTTGGCGAGGTCAAGATAGGCTGTGAGAACCACCTTACCTTCATCTACAGCTTTGGTGACTGCCACAAAGAAGTCGATCAGGTTCAGGAGGCATGATCTGCTTTTCAGAAACCTGAACTTGGTGGGATCCAGAGTTTGGAGGTTACCAATGTCTTTGTTTATGAGTTCCATGATGATACGTTCCATGGCCTTGCAGACCAGGCTTGTCAGGCTAATAGGGTGATAGTTCCCGGGATCAGTGGTGGCTCTCCCTTTGTTGAGTGGGATAACTGTTGCTGTACACCATTCAGTGGGCACATAGCCTGATGTGAGGCTATGATTGAACATGGTGCTTTGGTGGGGAGCCAATTCGTTCTGAACTTTGTGTAAAATGCAGCCCGGGATGTTGTCTGGTCCCATGGATGCTGTGATTTTGGCTTTAGAGAGTACAGCTTTTACCTGCTTAGTTGTGATTACAGGGACTCTGCATTCTTCCTGTATAGATATGGGCCCTTTAGGGGGTGGGGGGGTAAAGTTAGCACTGAGCCTATCTGCCAGGATGTTGGCAATATCAGATGGTTCTGTAATTTCCGTGCTGTTGTGCTGTAACTCAGAGCAGATCTGGGTGTTACCATTGAGGTTCTTGACATAGCTATAGAATGCTTTGTGGTTGTCCTTAGAATCAGTGGCAATTTTGTTTTCATAGCTAGCTTTGGAGGATCTTATAAGGGATCTCAACTTCTTAATGAGGCTGACCACGGAGCTCCTTCACTCATGGGATTTTACTCTCTTTTGCAACAATTTCTTCCTTCTGTTGTACAGTTTGTTTATTGCAGGGGACCACCAGATTGGCTTCCTTTTTTTGGAGGATAGAATCTTGGTTCTGTTTGGGATAGCACAATCCATGCACTCATGTAAGTGCTTATAGAGTGCATTTGAGTAGGATTCAGCAGTTGTAACTGTATTGTCCATCTGTATGAGTGTCATGAAGTTCACCACTTCTGTTTTAAGAAACATGAAGCTTGCTTTGGAGAATTTTTTTACCATGGCTTCCTTAATGGGGGGCGGGATGTGGATATCAAGGGTGATTAGCTTATGGTCGGATCAGACCAACGAGGAGTTGACTTCAGGTGTGGAACACCGGTCATTCATGTTGGTAATGACTAGGTCTAGGATATTGTTGCCACTGGTGGGGGTGTGTATAAGTTGAACCAGGGCATTGGAGTTTATGAATTCCAGAAAGCGTTGTGTGAAGGAGTTGGTACACGAGTAGTTTTCCAATTAATGGTGGGGTAGTTGAAATCGCCCATTATTAGGGTGTTTGGTTGAACTCTAATATTTTCCAGTACATCAAGAAAAGAGGAGTGAGAATCCTGGGCATGGTGGGGGATCTGTAGCAAGCTACAATTTGGACTGCAGTTTTGCCCAGAGTTAGTTGCACTTGGATACCTCGGATGCATTATGCTGAGCAACTAGCCTGGAGGTGAGGATATCCTTAATGAATATGGACATACCTCCACCTTTGGTGTTCTGGTCCAGGTTACAAGGCCAAAAAGTGTGGTATGAGTTATAGCCTGGTAGTGCAGGGGTGCTCTCTGGAGCCTTGAACCAGCTCTCAGTCACTGCACAGATATCGATGTTCTCCATTTTAAGGAGTGCCTCGAGTGAGTGCATTTTGAGATTTAGACTTCTAGCACTGAGTAGCATTACCATCAGTTTTTGCTTGTCTGTTCCTGTTACAGTGGTGAATTTGTTATTTGAACCTTGCCTAAAAAAGGCACTATAGGGGCGGCAAGAGCCTTAGCCAGTATCCGGAATCCCAGAGTACATATGGTCAGTTTTTACAATTGAAGAAATGGGTAGCTATGGTTCTTTCCTAACTCCCTCCTAAATATTCCTGTATTTCTTTCCCTTTATTCTTCACCTTTCTTACCCCCCCATTTCTCCACTTTCCTATCTACCCAATTCAAAAAATAGAATCACACAAAACACACATAAGTACCAGAAAAATCAATAGATACCTTCACTTTTTGGCCTTTGTGTTTGCGTGGAGTTTGGCGTCATGCAGCAAAGCCAAGTTATGGATTGCAGCAGTACAATGTTGTGGTTATCTCCACAAAATCCCGCTTAACCCTGCTGCACTATGCCAACATACAGCTACATATGTACTATAAAGAATTAATGTCATTGCATTATCACTGTTTATTTAAAAGTATTTAAAAGTATTAGATACACCTGGATTCAAATCCATTATCATCTGGGCTCAAAAATAAATGTGTTAATGCATTTACATCTGCTGCGACAGAGTCAGTTAAACAGCCGATGTGTTACATAGACTTAATACTAACTGTCAGACTTTAGCAATATGCCTCACATTTGCCCACTGTTTAACTATGCACAAACATAGAAGGTATCAGAAATGTTAATCTCGCATGCACAAACACTTTTCCAACCATCGTCCAAACCCACTGCTCACTGAGCTATGAAAAATTAAATATTTTGTATTACTGCTGTTTACTCTCCATTTCCTGTCTATGACATGAAATTAATTGAAACATAACATGTGCTGCCTCCCCCCAAGCAATGCAACCCTGGTGTCTAAGTACTTTCACACTTATAGCACCTAAAATACAGAAAATAATATAAAATGCTGTGTGATATGCAATGCACTTCAATCTGTTAACATAAAGAACTGGAACTATTGACCCATAAGCCTAAAAAGCCTTATCTGCAAGGCTAGGGAAGGATTCAGCATGGACCTTATCCACAGGGACTTAGGTGACCTTCAGCACACTTGACCTGACTCATTCTGGTTGTGTCAAGGGTATTCCTAGTGGACTTCTTTCATATTGACTCTAAAGCACTGGATAAGGGATAACAGGACATATTGCCCATGTTGAGTTATCCAAGCCATTTGACACTATCCCCCATTCAGGTATCATAGAGAAAATCTCCCATCTGGGAATTAACCCATACATTGCTAGATGGATAGCCAACTGGCTCATCAACAGAACATATGCCGTCAAAGATGGGGACTGCACCTCCACTACTAGACCACTTGTGAATGGAATACCACATTGATCTGTGCTGGGCCCACAACTGTTGGAAAATGTTTCTCTGAAGTCCAGGCAAAGGTAGATGGCCTGTAGCTTACCAAGTTTGCAGATGTCTGTCGACTGGACACAGTCATATAGAGTCTCTCAATTATGTTACATTACAGAAGGGGCTGGCACAGACAAATTACTGGTGCCAAACTCATGGACTGAACCTTTAAACAAAAAAAAGCATCATTGTCCCCCTTGGCAATGAAGTACCCCTGCTAAATATGACTTACATAGTACCCCTCTAAGCTCAAACACAGTGTTGTGAGACTTGAGAACACATGTTGATAGCAATCTACACTTCAGTCACTAAGTGTCCCAAGTGGTGAGACACACATTCTACATTGTGCACCTCATAAATAAGGCAATCACATTCAAGACCAGGGAGGTCATAGCTCTGCTCTACTCTACCCTTATCAGACTACTAATTGAGTACAATGCTCCCTTCTGCCTGTACCTCAGCAAACACCTGCAGCAACTGGAAAAAACACAGAGGTTTTGTGACTAGGAGATTCCAGGGCCTCCAAAACATGACATATATCAAAAGACTGAAAGACCTGTCACTGTACACAGTATTACGCAGGCTGCTGAGAGCTGACGTATGGCTGGCCTGCATAGCAGTCTCATACCCTGCCCTACTTGAAATACTGGACATCAGCAAATTAAATTCGACAAGAATAACATGTTCCAGGGATCTCAGGCTAGCCTGTGACATAAACAGAACATTCTGGGGAGACAGATATATCTAGCAGAAATTGCCACTCCTCAGTAATCAGCTAAAAACTGCATGTGAAGCAGTGCTCCTCAATGACCCTATTCAAGTGCAACCTTGACAACTGGATGGGTGATTGTAAATTCACCCTTGAGGTGGTACCTATGTCCCTCAAGGCCAGTTAGTGCTGATTACAAAATATCTCTACTAACAATGACCATCTAACTATGCTCAATAAGGGTACTTGTGTTTTTACATGGCTAAGCTTGAAAATGCCCTAGAGCCATTAGGCTAGTAACCTCCTATGAACCTATGAAGCTATGAACCTATGCAGACCTCCCAACATGCCCTGCTGATGTCATCCACTATAAGTTGACCTGCAGTCTTGTACAAGACAGACTTGTACAATAGCACTTCATAAAGTACTGAGTTCTATAATCTGCATGTCTAGATAGGTAGGGGTTATTTTCTCACTGCAGTCAACTCTGTGTGTCTGTCTAGCCAGAAGAGAAGAAGTGTGCATCCTACAGTTACTGCTCCAATCCCATGGATTGACAGTATTTTGATACTTGCACATACCTACACATGCATTTCATGCAGGCCTCCAACATCTTCTCTCCAACATGCCCTGCCGATGTCATCCACTATAAGTTTACCTGCAGTCTTGTAAAATTTAGGCTTCTGCTGTGGTGCTTGCATAAAGTCTTGAGTTTTGTAGTCTGTATACTTCAATAGGTAGGGGTTCTGTTCTCACTACAGTCAAATGTCAGTGTGTGTATGTGTCTAGCTAAAACAGCAGAAGTGTGTATCTTATAGTCACCACTCCAACCCCATGGACTGACAGTATTTTGATACTTGCACATGTCTACACATCCAGCTCATGCAGGCCTCCCAACATCTTCTCTCCAACAGGCCCTGCTGATGTCATCAACAATGTTGACCTACTGTCTTGTAAAAAACAGACTTATGCATGGCGCTTGTATAAAGGACTGATTTATGTAATCTATGCACTTAGATAGGTAGGGGTTGTATTATCACTGCAATCAACTGCGATGTGTGTGTGTGTGTGTGTGTGTGTGTGTGTGTGTGTGTGTGTGTGTGTGTGTGTTTGCACTTGCTTGACATTACAGACAGCCTTTTACACCAGCATGTGGAACACTGTTATTGCCATAGTCTCCTCACCAGACACTGCTGATGTCATCGGCTATAAAGTGTTGTCTGAGACACTCCAAATTAGACTTGAGCTGTGGCACTTGCCTTAGATACTGAGTTCTATATTCTGTGTGCTTAGATAGGTAGGGGTTCAATTCTCACTGAGTCAAATGGCATGTGTGTGTACACTTGCTTGACATTACAGAGAGCCTTTTACACCAGTATGTGGGGCACTGTTATTGCCATATTCTCCTCATCAGACACTGCTGATGTCATCAGCTATACCTGACTAGTGGATGTGCACTATTCCCACTAGGGCAGAGTCAGAGACTGGCCTGGAGGCCAGGCAGAAACCACCTCATCCTATACTATACAGGGTACAGTGACACGGATTTCAGACTATCCACATACAGCATGACATGGTTTGTATGCACTGTGTTTTTTTTGTGGAAAATATGTGTGGTCTCCCCAGTTGCTGCATATGTCTAGTGAGGTTAATGCAAAACAGAGCATTATACTTTTTTTTTTTATTTCTCTAAGTCTTTTGGGTTTCTAATACCTTGACGGGGATGGGTCCTATTCCTAAGTCAAAGTATGACTAAAGTTCATGAAATTAGCATTGTTTCAGTCTTTGATGTCAACCAGAAGTGCTTTTCACAACACCCACAGTGTTCCCAGTAATGACTCCTTCTGCAATTTGTATGGGGTTACATGCATTGGTAACATGTCTAAATACGATTGTAGATTATTTTTTATAAGACCTGTTGCTCCTATTACTATTGGAATTGTCTGGGTATCTTTCTTCCACATTGTTCTCATTTCTGACTGCAAATCCTGATATTTTATGACTTTGTGTCTCTCTCTGTATGCAACACAATGTAGTCACTGAGTGTGGCAATTTTAATGATCAATGCTGCTTTTGTCTTCTTTTCATAGACCACTATAGCTGGTTTTCTGGCATCTATTTTTTTTTTATACTTGCAACTATATTAATACATTTTCCACATTCCTTGTCTTCTCATCTGGTCCCTCACCTTATATTCCTTCTTTTGTTTTTTGGCACATTCAGTTGCTGCCTGATTTTTATCTAACTCTGGTTTGATTTCCATTCCTGCTTGAGGACAATATGCTTCTGCTAAATTAACCAGAGAAGTCATCTTAGATTTACTTTCCTCGTGTTTCAAAACTTTCACTAAGTTTGAGTTTTGTGAGGTCAGCAGATATGTGTTGAGTCCCACAATTGCAGATCTACAGTATGCATGTACTCAATTTCAAGGAGGCTCTTCCCTCCTTCGGAACAGGGAATATATAATCTTGGCATGCACTGACATTTATAAATCATTTGGTGAGCATGAAGCATCCTTCTTGTTTTCCTATCTAATCTATCCAACATGTTTTGGGGCCAGTCAATCACTCCAAAACTGTAAGTTAGGACAGGAAGAGCAAACTGGTTTATAGCTTGGATTTTGTTCCTAGATGTCAATGCTGTTTTTAGGATTAATTTAAGTCTTCTAAAGTATTCCTTGCTAATTTTTTCCCGATTTTTTCATGTTTTATTGTTGATGCTTCATCAATTCCCAAATATTTATACACTCATTCTTGCTCAAATTCTTTTATATCACATTCGTGTTCCAAACTGATGTTTTCTTGATGCTGCAGTTTTCCTGCTATAAATGTTGCTTTGCACATGTATCAAGACCAACTTACATTCTTATATAATCTGAAAAAGATTTGACAACTTGCATTTGTGCTTTCAGTTCCTTATCTGATGAGCTATACAGTTTTAAATCATGGACAAAGAGAAGATTAGAAGTTTTTGCATTTTGTTGTTTGCTAGGAACCAAATTATAGCCATAGCCTAAGTTGTTAAGTAGACAGCTTAATGGGTTAAGGACAAGAGAGAATAACAGTGGTGACAGAGTCACCCTGAAATGTCCCCCTTTGAATTTTTATCCCTTGAATAATAATTTGTCCTTTATCATGGCTTAATTGCAAAGTAGTCTGTCACTGTTTCATGGTCACTGTAATGTAATCAAATACATTTTAAGCACTCTTTTATCTATGAATGTGGGATACTATCAAATGCTTTTTTTATAGTCAATCCATGCCATACTTAGATTCTTCCCCTTTTTACAGTTCTCCACTGACTTTATTTAACAAGCTATCCTTGGTTCCATATAACTTTCTTTTATTGCCCTTTTTTTTACTGCCATAATTGAGTTTTCTTCTAAATGACTATAAACATTGTTGGCATCAATTCCAGTGTATAGCTTATACGTAGTCAGAAGGCAAGTTATTGGTCTATAGTTTTTAGGGTAGCTTGCAGGTTTACTCTTAAGTAGGAGCATTGTTTTTCATGTTGTTAGCCAGGATGGTGTCTGTTCAGGGTACCCATATAAATAGTTTTTACTCATAGCTAAATCTTCATGCAAAGATGTTAATACTTTTGACCAGAAGTTAGGTACTGCACCTGAGCCTATGGTTTTCCCACTTGAGGCTTTTCTTAACTTTGTTTCAATCTCTCTGGCTGTTACTTCATCCCATTTCATATTCTGTACCTTTAAACTTCTTAATCTTTTTACTTCTTCTGTCCATTTATCGTCTTTGTTATGTTTCACTGGATCTTCATAAATACATCTCCAAAATGTATCTATTTCTTCTTTTTTTTCGTGGTCTTTCAATTCATTTTACCTTATTTCCCAACTCTCTATAGAACTTTTTTGGGACATCAATAAATTGCTTATTTTGTGCTTTTCCTTTATATTTATCTGTGTATCTTCTAAGTTTTCTGCCTGTGCTGTAATGTTTAGCTTGTTATTTGCGATAGTGCATAATAGATGCTGGTCTGTTCTAATACTGTGCATTGCTTTTATTACGTCTATCTTTCTTAGTATTTTTGTTGATCTGTTCCCTCTTTCTTCTAACAGTGACACTTTCTTGTCTTAATTGCTTTATAGTTTTCTCTGTTCCATACTTCCATGATGGTATTTGATTTTTTTCCCTTCCTTTCCCTCACTATCCTATGTTCTTACAGTAGAACTTTATCACTTATTAATTTAGTTGCACAGTAATATATCCTGTTTACTTCTGTTATATCACATTCATCTCTATGGACAGTCCTAATTACTGTGTTCATTTGTTTTATCAGACTTCTGACTTTTTGGGTTTTATTGACCTTCTGCAATCTGTTTCATTGTTCTTAATATGTCTATCTATCTCTATTAAATCAAGCAACTCTTCCCTTAGCTCGTTTTCTTCTAAACTGAGCGAACATTTTTTTTCCGTTTCATGCGGGCATTCTATAGAAAGTTCTCTAGCATCTTCCTGTAGCACATTCTCTTCAATTTATCCTGTGCCATCTATTGTTCTGTCATATGACAACTTACTGTCCTATCACTCCTCAACACTGACTGTGTCAGACTTTCCACAGTTTCCTGTTCCTTGACTTGCTGTCCAGCTTCAAGTGAACTTTTATACTGGTTTTCTGTGGAAGGCTCCAAAATATCTTCATATGGTACCTGACCAATTGCTTCCCATTCCACGGGTTTCCTCTTAATATGGATATCCATTGCTCAGGTCTATATTAGGACATTGAAGTTTCAGAACTTTGAATGTTCTAATATCGACCCCTAATAAGCGAAAGCTGAAAATAGCGAAGTTTCAAAAAAATGAATGCTTTCCTAGGGAAAGAATTTGGTTGTCCATTCCTGTCGCTTCGCTATTTTCAGCTCTGTGGTGGAAAGTTACAGTTTGGGTTCAGGTAAGTGTGCGATTGTGTGGACGTGAGGGTTAGGCGGGTTAGGTGAGTTAGGGTTAGGGCGCAGGTGAGGTGTATGTGTGATAGTGACGGATCTTAGGGTTAGGGTTTGGGTTAAGGTAAGTGGGTAGATAGTGGTGTATGTACAGTTTAGTGTAGGTTTAGATGTAAGATTTTAGGTGTATGTGTGTGGATTGCTGTTTGTTTGGTGTATTTGTGCTGTGTGTATGTGTTTTGGAACAGCAAATTTTTTCCCCAGGAAAAAAATTCTCTGTTCTGAATTTTCAATGTTATCAGTTTTCGGTTACTAGGGGTCAATATTAGAACATTCGAAGTTCTGAAACTTCAATGTTCTAATACAGACCCCATTGCTCTATCCTGTTGTGTTGCTTTTTGAATTAGATTTTCTACACTGAATCCTACACTTCGCAGGTACTCCATAACCTCTGTTTCTATTTCTTTAACGTCTCCATTACTAATCTACCTTTCTACATTTCCTCTTTGTCTTCTTGTTTCTTGTGTTTGCAAAGTTTTCCATATCTGGATTTCTTTGCCTGTAATTCTCTTTGAATATTTTTGCTGCTGCTCTTTTTGTATTGGTTAGTTTTACTTTCGCCCTTGCATAAATATTACACCATTTTTAATCTCTTTTTCTTTCCCATGTACATATTTCTTCTTCAGATGTCTCCTGATCTTCCTGCTTCTCTTCACTTTGTGGACTCGCTCCATCTTGCTGTGATGTAGCCTGTGTTAGACCTTCGACACCAAATCCTTCACTTTGCAGGTGCTCCATAACTTAACCTTTTATTTTTTTAACTTCTACTTTGCTAATCTTCTTTTCTACTTTCCCTTCTTTGTGATATTATTTTCTTTATTGTAAAATTTTTCATATCTGGGTGCCTTTGCTTGTATTTCTCTTTGAATATCTTTGGGATTGCTTTCTTTATATGATTAATTTGACTTTCTCCTTTGAATAAATATTGCACAGTATCAAATCTCTCTTTCTTTCCCATGTCCACATTTCTTTTTTATACTTTTCAAAAATCTCTAGGTTTTGTTGTTTATATTTTTGCACTTCCTCAAATGCTTATTTTTTTCAAACAGATCAATGTTTCTTGATCTATATACTGTTTTTCACAAATCTGTTGTATTAATGAATATAAATTTTTATTTGACGCTTCTGACAGTTTTTCTTGTGGAATTATTTTTCTTTCCTCTAATTTCTCTCTCAGTCATTTTGTATATCTTGTGTCTCTGGAAATTCTAGGCTTTTTGCATAATAGTAACAATACATAATTTCTTTCTTATTCTTAACAGTCCACTTCATCATCTTTATGGCTCTTCTTTGGCCTATCAGTTTTTGTGATTTTTGTGGACTACTTCTTCCTTCTACAGCGGGGGGCCATCCTCCCCCTGGGCCTGGTCGAGCCCCATTGTAGGAATGTTTGTATATTTTGAGGATTCTATACTGTCATCTTTTCCAGTACTGCCACTCTATATTTTTGTTCTAATGAGGTTCAAGTACAGTGCTGTAATATAATCCTGAGATTTGAATATGACGGAGTGGCATATGATGTGCACAACATAGGCTTTCAATACCAGTGTGGACACTTGGTGGTCAAAGTTCAGAGTGCTATGTACATGAGTTCCCACTGCTTGTATCACTGGGTTTCAGCATAGTGGGACTGTTTTCAATGCTGTAATTAGCAGGGAGTTCTACTTTGCAGACCAAATAAGGAAATTTTTGCATTTATCTGTAGACTGTGTGGCTTTGTTACTAAACATTGTTCTGTGTTAGCCCATCTTGCAGTATATCATCATAGGTGAACTCAAACAATGCATCCGGTATGCAAGAATCAGCAAACGTGGCAAGCCAAAGGCTTTATACTTTAGCCTGAACTGTCGAGAAATATATTCCAAACAGTAAATGGCCAAGCACAAATTCTTGCAGTACACCAATGGTGACAGGTCTACTGGTATAGGTTGATTCATCAGCTTTCACAGTATGTGTTCTGTCAGTGAGCCAATTGATTACCCATCTAGTAACATGAGGTTTAATCTGCAACTGGGAGAGTTTCTCAATGATCCCTGTGTGGGAGATTGTGCTCAAACCCTAGGCCACTTGAGGATAGCCAGCATGCACTGTCTTACCTTCATCCAGGCCTATCACACAGAATCAATGGGCTGTGACAATGTCACAGATCATCTATCATGTGACTCATCACATACGCCTTCCAGACACAGTTGAATACACACTTCAACACACCCTCCACACAGAATATGTTGCTGCAGAAGGGTGTTTTAAACATGCATCTATGTGAGTTGTGGTGGGCAACACTCCATGCATGCATGTATAGGCACATCCTGACTCCCCTCATCTGTGAGGTGGAGCGATATGTCATCATGGGTCTTTTCTAAATGGACACTAGTGATATTTCAGCTGTGTGCAACAGATGTGTGTGAGTTATTAATGCTACATTGAGTCTGCTACAGCTGTTAGATGTTGTCAAAGAGGTCATGGAGTGCATGCATGACATCAGCACTATCAACCTTTTGAACTTGACAAGCCCAAGGCATTTGACGCAAATCCACACTGAGGTATTCATTCAACATTGTCAGATGTGGCCATAAACACCTATATCAGGAAACACCCAGATATGCTCAGAATTAGTTCAAAATGATGTGAAAATTACTGAACCTACACACATTGCTAACATACTGGCTGACAGGTTCAGTGCAAACTTCTCCCCAAAGGAGATATCTATTCCAGAGGATTGTAGCCCCCAAACATCTCCAACGCCCAGGTGAGAACTGCCCTCACTAAGGCAAAAAACACAGCATCCATGGGACGGATGGTGTCCCGGCTGTGTGCTTCATGAACTCAGCGAGGAATTAAACCCACAGTTAGGACAGCTGTTTAATCTTAGCCTCACCTCAGGATCACATTGCCCAAGGAGTGGCGCCCGGCGACTGTGGTCCCACTTCATAAGAGGCGGTGCCTCCACAGACCCTGAAATTACCGCCCATTAGCTTGACAAGCCTTATCTGCAAAGCCATGGAGAGGATCATAATGGAACTCATAAATAAAGACATAGGGAACTTGCAGACTTTGGATCCAACCCAGTTTGGCTTTGTCAAAGGCAGATCCTGCCTCTTAAACTAAAACCCCATTGCTCTATCCTGTTGTGTTGCTTTTTGAATTAGATTTTCTACACTGAATCCTACACTTCGCAGGTACTCCATAACCTCTGTTTCTATTTCTTTAACGTCTCCATTACTAATCTACCTTTCTACATTTCCTCTTTGTCTTCTTGTTTCTTGTGTTTGCAAAGTTTTCCATATCTGGATTTCTTTGCCTGTAATTCTCTTTGAATATTTTTGCTGCTGCTCTTTTTGTATTGGTTAGTTTTACTTTCGCCCTTGCATAAATATTACACCATACTTAATCTCTTTTTCTTTCCCATGTACATATTTTTTCTTCAGATGTCTCCTGATCTTCCTGCTTCTCTTCACTTTGTGGACTCGCTCCGTCTTACTGTGATGTAACCTGTGTTAGACCTTTGACACCAAATCCTTCACTTCGCAGGTGCTCCATAACTTAACCTTTTATTTTTTTAACTTCTACTTTGCTAATCTTCTTTTCTACTTTCCCTTCTTTGTGATATTATTTTCTTTATTGTAAACTTTTTCATATCTGGGTGCCTTTGCTTGTATTTCTCTTTGAATATCTTTGGGATTGCTTTCTTTATATGATTAATTTGGCTTTCTCCTTTGAATAAATATTGCACAGTATCAAATCTCTCTTTCTTTCCCATGTCCATATTTCTTTTTTATACTTTTCAAAAATCTTTAGGTTTTGTTGTTTATATTTTTGCACTTCCTCAAATGCTTATTTTCTCCAAACAGATCAATGTTTCTTGATCTATATACTGTTTTTCACAAATCTGTTGTATTAATGAATATAAATTTTTATTTGACGCTTCTGACAGTTTTTCTTGTGGAATTATTTTTCTTTCCTCTAATTTCTCTCTCAGTCATTTTGTATATCTTGTGTCTGGAAATTCTAGGCTTTTTGCATAATAGTAACAATACATAATTTCTTTCTTATTCTCAACAGTCCACTTCATCATCTTTATGGCTCTTCTTTGGCCTATCAGTATTTGTGATTTTTGTGGACTACTACTTCCTTCTACAGCAGGGGGCCATCCTCCCCCTGGGCCTGGTCGAGCCCCATTGTAGGAATGTTTGTATATTTTGAGGATTCTATACTGTCATCTTTTCCAGTACTGCCACTCTATATTTTTGTTCTAATGAGGTTCAAGTACAGTGCTGTAATATAATCCTGAGATTTGAATATGACGGAGTGGCATATGATGTGCACAACATAGGCTTTCAATACCAGTGTGGACACCTGGTGGTCAAAGTTCAGAGTGCTATGTACATGAGTTCCCACTGCTTGTATCACTGGGTTTCAGCATAGTGGGACTGTTTTCAATGCTGTAATTAGCAGGGAGTTCTACTTTGCAGACCAAATAAGGACATTTTTGCATTTATCTGTAGACTGTGTGACTTTGTTACTAAACATTGTTCCGTGTTAGCCCATCTTGCAGTATATCATCATAGGTGAACTCAAACAATGCATCCGGTATGCAAGAATCAGCAAACGTGGCAAGCCAAAGGCTGTATACTTTAGCCTGAACTGTCGAGAAATATATTCCAAACAGTAAATGGCCAAGCACAAATTCTTGCAGTACACCAATGGTGACAGGTCTACTGGTATAGGTTGATTCATCAGCTTTCACAGTATGTGTTCTGTCAGTGAGCCAATTGATTACCCATCTAGTAACATGAGGTTTAATCTGCAACTGGGAGAGTTTCTCAATTATCCCTGTGTGGGAGATTGTGCTCAAACCCTAGGCCACTTGAGGATAGCCAGTATGCACTGTCTTACCTTCATCCAGGACTATCACACAGAATCAATGGGCTGTGAAAATGTCACAGATCATCTATCATGTGACTCATCACATACGCCTTCCAGACACAGTTGAATACACACTTCATCACACCCTCCACACAGAATATGTTGCTGTAGAAGGGTGTTTTAAACATGCATCTATGTGAGTTGTGGTGGGCAACACTCCATGCATGCATGTATAGACACATCCTGACTCTCCTCATCTATGAGGTGGAGCGATATGTCATCATGGGTCTTTTCTAAATGGACACTAGTGATATTTCAGCTGTGTGCAACAGATGTGTGTGGGTTATTAATGCTACATTGAGTCTGCTACAGCTGTTAGATGTTGTCAAAGAGGTCATGGAGCGCATGCATGACATCAGCACTATCAACCTTTTGAACTTGACAAGCCCAAGGCATTTGACGCAAATCCACACTGAGGTATTCATTCAACATTGTCAGATGTGGCCATAAACACCTATATCACCAAGTGGGTAGACCAGTTTTTTGCATACATGGCATATAAATATGTTGACGTTTTTTAAGTGACCTATTTCTCAGGTCCAGTTATCATCTGTGTACATCAAGGTTGTCTGCTAGGCCCTTTCTTGTCCATTATTTCAGCGATGGACATCACAGATGACATACACATCCTGTGTCCAAACAGTTGTCTGAAGGACCACAGATTATGGACAATCATTGACTCCAACTGTGATATTAGTATAATAAAGACAGTATCAACAGACACCAAAGATTGCTGCCACAGCCATGACAACACCTACAATGACAAGAAAACATGGGGGGATTTTGTTACATAAGGAAAACAAATAAACAACCAAAGTATAATGTAGATATCACACTCTATAATCAGACTAATAGGTATGTGACCTATATGCTGAAGTAGATGGTAAGTGAACATCCACCAGCATGTGGTTACAGTGCTGACTACTTCCTTGTATGTAACAAAACTACTGAGTATGTCAAAGATATCCACATCAGAGACCATAATATCTCCATAGTTTAAAGCCTTCTTCATGTACCTCCCTACACATCTTCCACTGGTATGTAACTGAAATGCACCACCTTTGTCACAGTGAGCTGTCACACAGCTTATTGGCCATACCCAGGTATTCTTTTTGTGGCATAAACATTACTGTCTGATGGTGAGGAACCCCCATCAAGTTGTTACACCAGATGTATATGTGCTACCTGTTCTGGTACTACACACAGTACATACATAGGTGTTTTACAATATTAATGGCATGGGTAACATTCGTGACAGTGTGAATTGTCCCATATATATATATATATATATATATATATATATATATATATATATATATATATATATATATATATATCTGTCATGCACACCAGTAAACTAGCCTGTATTGATCATAATGCTGTATATAGGTATAGCAGTGTCCCTCCTAACACCTCCATGTAACAGACCCATGTTTTCTTGTCATTGTATGTGTTGTTGTGGCAGTGCAAGGACAGTGTGCATGATTACCCTCATAGACTGTAGACATATCATAGTAGTTGCACAGGTCTGTTTGTGCAGAATCATCTCTGATCACTCTAAATCACATATGTTATGTCAGAGGCATGGGATTACTGGTGGTATTATTCTGATATTGTCCATGATAGTGCTTGCTTTTTTAATGTTCCCCATGAGCCTTTACCTGTGTCCCACTTGCTGGAGACCTTTGAGTAGATTACACTCATATTCAGGCAAATCAGTTTGCATAGCTTCACAATATGCACCCTACCCCAATTGTATGTAACAACCCCTAATAATTGTCCTCTATATTATTCATGTAAGGATGTTTATCTCACACAAACATCCTCCCAATTATTATGTCACCTTGTGTGACAGTCACATAATACACATTTTCACTGTGCAGCCCCTACTATACCAGACGGATATGTGATTGGTGTTGCTGCTACAACCGTCTTCCATTGACATGCCCTCATCTGCTGTACATTAGGTTGTTTCACTTGTCCTCTTTCCCTGGATTCATTCATACAGTTCATCTTTGTACCCCTATTTAATACACACACACATCCCCTGAGTGTTTATTTTATGTGGCAGTCTATGTACCCTTACAGATCATTTATACAACTTCCATACAGAATGCTAGGAATGGGATTTCACAATAATCTGCACTCTAGAGACTGTTCTGTACTGTGTTTGTACCATATACATAACAAACATACCTCTCAATTGTCCAGGTTTTCACAGAATGCAGAATTTTGGCTTTATATCTTTTGGTGTGTTTCTTAGCAAATTTGGGGGGGGGGGGTTGCCATATCATTGGGATGATCTGAGGACTGATGTGATTACAGTAATTACATACATTTGAGTTTCAGACTTCAAATTCTTCAGAACATGGATCTTGACACAACCCCCTAGTTATTCTAGCACATTTCTAAAGAGCAAATAAATCAAATATGCCCCTATTTCTGGGTCACTGTTCCCCCATTATATTGGCCTTTGTCCAGATGTCATGCACTAAGAGATTGAGAGTTGTCGGTCAAGCTCTGGTGATCATTGTGGCATTCTGCACAAAACCGCTGGCCTTCAGTGCTCTGATTTAAACAGGATTGCTATCCCTGTTTACTTACATGGTTTCCTGGTTGACACTGTCGCCAGCCACAAAACCTCAGTTATTTACATTTAAAGGCAATGCAGAGCATGAATATGCAATGAGTGCCACTGGTCACTGTGCATCACCATGCACACATGTAAACTCTGTGTTGCTTTGCACCAAGCCTACATGGAGCTTATTGATCCCAGGGTATATTTTACTATGTGTATTTATATAAATTCTTCCTCTCTGTTTCTCCATCCCTTATCATATGTACATGGTAGAGTTCATTATGAAGTGGCTTATTTCTTTCCTCCCAAACTTTTTGACCTTCTCTCATCCCTCCTGCATCTCTACAGATGTGCAAGTATACCCCTTACCCATTGTCATAGTAAAATCTCTTTCATTAACAGAACCAAATTGTGCCAACAGACACACTGACCGCAAAAAAAAAAAAAAAAAAAAAAAAAAAATACCGACTACAAGGAGTAAATGAGAACATACAAAGGCTTCTTCAGAGTCATTCACAGTACATCCAACACTCCCTTTAAATAACAATACATTAATTAGAATAACTGATCAAATACAGCTATTTAAAAATTAGACCACAAATTTAAGGTAACATTACCTAGCTAATCATATGTTACCTTAAATTTGCGGTCTAATTTTTCAGGATTTTTTTGTTTTTGTTTTACAATTTCTTTCATTGATTAACTTTCCATGGAAGTTTTGCTCCTTTTTAACTTTAAATTTGTTTCTGCCAGCATGCTTATACCCCCCTAATTCTATCAGAACTGTGTAGCATGAGCTTGGCAACTTCAAAATGGAAATTAGTACAACATACCTTCTGCATAACATCAATGTCCCCAAACATGGTTTGTACCAAATAGCATGAGGCTGGCAGTTGCAAAACAGAGTACATTTTTCCTAACAACCAAATCCACTTTTGTGCAAAACCAAAACAAGTAACCTAAGCAAAGCCCTTCTATAGATTTTATTCCAAGCTACCTATCTTAATATTAGCTGTATAGTTCTGGCCAATAGAGAAAATGGAAGAAGATATTTAACTACTAAATAAGCATTCTGTTAATACAAAAAAAAAAAAAAAAAAAAAATATATATATATATATATATATATATATATATATATATACACACACACACATATATATATATATATATATATATATATATATATATATATATGAGTCTTGGTCTCTTTATTTGAGTTCATTGGTTATGATATATCAACCAGACTGTGCAGATTTACTTGCTACATATTTATTTTCCATATCACTTTCTAACTTTTTGTGAGGATGTTTGAGTTATTTTTATATCCCTTTTTATCTGAGTGGGCTAAACTACTTTTTTGATGCAGAGACCCCCCATGATCCTTCTGTCTGGATTCCTACAGCATGCTCACTCATGCTTGGAGTGTAGATTATTTCTTAAACAAGGAACATATCTCTTCAATTCCCATTTTGTGTAACTTGATTCTGTTGCTCACTTGAGCCTAGTGTTCCTTGGGACTGTAACTGACTAGGTGTCTGGACTTTCAGAACCTCATACAGGTTGTTTAAATATCTTGGAACCCCCTCCACTGGAAAGATTATTTTTATTGCAGCTGGGTATACAGTTTTAAATTCCAAGCTTAACACTCTGCTTCTAGCTTGCATTGGAAAGAAAGAGATCCTTCATTTCCTTGTGGGCGCTAAAGAATCCATGGCAACATTTATGCCTTGGTTTCAAGAGACATGAAAGGACATTTTTTGTCTCTCAATATAAATGTTAAAAAACTCACTTGAATGTGTATGGATTCCTTCTACCTGTAGCCTCAGGTATAGAGGTGGTTCTGTGCACCCGTTTAATTTAGATGCTGCCTAGAAGCAACCCCATCCACTCCACCAACTTTGTTTGCCACACAGTCACACAGTCTTTTCCCTAAACTCCCTCCAGTACACCCAAAACATGGAGGTTTTTTTTTCTCCTAAGGGTGTCACTTTCATGAATTCAAGTCTAATCTCGGCCACTTGCATCTTTGCTTTCAATACTTAATTTTAAATTAGCAATGACTGAATGACCTCTGAATGCTCATTAACTGCCTCTGTTATCTCTTTCAAGTATAAATTATTGTACTTTATATAGCTGTTAACCTTTACAGTCAGACATTGCATTCACTATAAATTCATATATAGTTGGCAGTATCATTTCTGCATCTCCCTCTTTTGTTTATCTTTATTTATTTTCCCTTCCATTTTCTTGGAAGTTGTCGGGCTGTTCTTGTTTAGCAGTCACTGCCCTTTTCTGATTATTTTTGTTTTAATGTCTGGTTCTTTGAATTTGTCAGCCCTTGTAATGCTAGAATTCATTTTGACTTTAACTTAAACTTAATATCAACCGTTCACTTGCTGAGTTTTAATGTACTTTGCAGGTTTGGTAGCGGAAACAGTATTATATTATTTTATTTTTATTTGCTGGCCAGGTTGGAGGACTGATCCATATGACTGATTTTCAAGCTCAGCCCGTGGTTAGCAGAAGCTGGAAAGGTGAACTCTATGTAGCAATGCTTGTCATACATTACTTTGGCAAAACAGTGCAGTAAGTGTTTGTGTAAAACAAATACAGAGACGAGATGTACATCTTAATTTAACACAGTGTAATATATGTTGCATAAACAGTAATTTACACCATGACAGCCAAATGCAATACAGTTGCAAAGGTAAAAGTGGGGTAGGAACATAGCAGATGGAAGCTGAGGAAGTGTGATAGAAGAAAGAAAGAAATGAAGAGAAGGGGCCGTAAGGAAGCTGGAGATGTGATAGCATAAGACAGAAGAGGGGGAAGTCCATACCTCTCAACTGTACAGATTTCCACAGAATGTCCAGATTTTTGGCTCATATTTTTGGCCTCTTCCTCTTTTTTCCTAGAAAATTACTGGGATGATCTCAGGATTGTAGTCACTAAATAATGGCATACATTTGTGTTTCAGACTTAACTCCTTCAGAACATGTATATTAAAACAAATCCTGTTACTCTAGCAACTTTCTAAGTTTATAACAGCAATACTTTAAATATGTCCCTATTGTAAATATGTATGTATATGTACCCCCATTTTGTCAAACTTTGTAGACATTTTTTTCATTAAGAGGTTGAGAGGTATGGGGGGAGTCGATGTGTATGGGTTGGGGGCAGAGAGTAAGGTTGATGTGGATTTGCAAAGGAGGCAGTGGTCCTGGGAAGAGAGATGAGATTTAGGTGATTCCAATTATTCTGCAAGCATTTACTTTGTTTATATGTTCATAGCTTCATAAGCCCTTACTAAGGTCTTGAACTGTAAATTTCTTAAGAAACCTAGCTTACATTTGCATAGTCGATTGTAGCCCTAATATTTTACATGCTAATAACTCAAAGGCAGGCAGAACAAGGATATGTTGGAATATTTATTAGCTACTCCTACCCATGAGGAACCCACTTTATGGTTTCCCATCCATTCACCCAAATTACTTCTGAATAGCGTAAGATAGGTACTTTGCGTTATGTGAGGTGGAAGACTGATCCACGGAAGAGGATGCATGCAGATTCCATCGTACTTTTTATAGATATCAGTGCTACTAGTAAAATGACACAGCCTATATAAGCACAATGCTTGACAGAGAGCACACTTTACAGATATCACCACACTAAATGTATTGTACGGCTTAAGTCCAATGTATAACTGAGTTACAATCCCAGATGTATGGAAAAACTATACTACTTACACCCTGGCATATATTGTTAAATTTATAAGATGGGAATCTATAATTTTATGAATACTAAAGTGTAAGTCATACACTGTAGGTAAGGTAATTGCAAGTTTTAATGTATTTTGAGTTAAAATAGGCCTTCAGGTCAACGATATTGTGGAACTGAAGTTTAAAAATAATGTGCTTGCTTACATTTGTAAAATAATTCTTTTGCCATCCATTCCTTTAATTTCAAGAAAAAAGAACTTGAAAGTCTTATTGGCGAGTACAAAATAAATAAGCATTTATTTCTAAAATTATTTTTTTAATTTTGTCATTAATTAGGTAAACTCAAAAGGCACAAATGAGGTTCACCTGTGTGTAAAATCACTAATTAGTTAAGTAACTTATTAAATGTAATAAAAACTTGCAGGAGGAGGCTGAAAAAAATCAAACCTTAGACTGGATGATGTTCCTTCTTAATGGGTCATAACTTTACTCCTCAATAAATAGACAAGTATGTTGAGTGACATTAGAATACTGTATGGTTTGTGATGCAACACTGTCATGTAATTCTGAGGTGAAGAATTATTTTGTAGTTACTGCAGTATATTGTTTTAGTCACTAAGAATACTCATTGTTATTGGAATAGTGTATAGGCAGAATAAAATTTCATTAGGTCAGATCTTGTAATAGAATTTTTGTAAATATGGAGTATACATATTGTGAAATGGGACTGTTACAGTGAACCATAGATGCAGTGAAACAGCATGACATAAAGCTAGTCATTATAAAGAAATGGTATGAAAAATCATCTGTGTTGTGGCATGAGAAGTTTTGTTGTAAAATTCTGCTTCTAAAGGCACATTCACAACTGTGTTCAATAACTGCAGTTTTGCGGACAGACACTGTGCATTAGTAGATTTATAGTTTATGATGTGGGCATCATTAATGATGTATTGAATACTTTGTGCAAAATGTTGAAGGATCTGTTATAAAATCTGGAGTGTTTATTTTGCTGAGTCTGTATGACCTTTTACATTAATGTAGGTTTTTGCTGAAAACAATGGTTTCCTCCCACCTTCCAAAAATATATTTTAGATGAATTCACAGATTTGCATGGTACATGACTGAATGATGGCTGTGTGTGTGTGTGTTTGTGTGTGTGTGAGTGTGTGTGTGTGTGTGTGTGTGTGTGTGTGTGTGTGTGTGTGTGTGTGTGTGTGTGTGTATGTGTGTGTACGAGTGCATGTTTGGGATGCATGTACCTGTGTGTCAGTCTTTGTCACTGCATGATTGTGTGTCTGCATGTTCTGCAATGAACTGGTGATGTCGTTAGAAGTAGTTCTCTACCTTATGCCTCCTGGATGCCAGGATAGTCTTGATTTCCCCATATCATTGAACAGGATAAAATGAGTTTTAAAAATTGATAAATGTGTAAATGACCCTTTCAACCAAAACTGTACAGAGACAGTTTGCATAGTGAGAACTCGGCTATGGTATTGCTAAAACACAGTTAGGAGTAAGACAGGGATGGGGAGAGTCAAGGGACATGGCCCACTCACCACTCCTAGGGAGGTGGAGGATAGCACTCACTTGGGGGCACACTGTCAGTGTTAATTTCATGGTAGAGACTGGGTAGATCAAAATGCATGCCTTCAAGAGAATGGCAGTGGTGTTTATAACTAACACTCCTCATGGAAGTGAGGGATGTTTATGCCATCAGCCCATTGCACATCATTTCCTCCATCCTCAGTAGGTGCCTGCTAGTCGGGATGGAGAGTAACAAAGGAAAAACCCTTAAACCACCACCTATTTCCCCTCATGGTCAATCTTCATCCTTGTAGTGGGGAATGAATGGTCTAACTGGCTAGGAGAGTGCTGCTGATTGACAAGCATTGGTTGCAAAGAGAGGGCAAAAAAAAACAAAAATGGCGAAGTTATGCTCGGTTGATGATTCCACTGAGTAAACAATCAGACATTCAGCGTTGCCTAGCAAAATACCTTATAGTGAAGTTACGTATGCATTTTGAAATTTTGAGTTGGAAGATTACCATGCTATGTAAAAATTATATACAGTTTATCTGAAGGTTGGAGTTTACTTTGCAGTAGGGACTTTACTGTGAATATGGCTGGGCTATTTACATTTCATCATTGAAACTTTACAGGATCATTTTCTTTCTTTTATTGCTTTTTTATGAAATGTGCCTATAGATGTGCACTTTTGTACTGGGCAGAATGGAAACCACCCAGCAGATAGTGTCCTTAATTGGTAAGACGAGCAGACTACTTTCCAAAATATGTTAGGGAACAAGGATTGTAGATGCTGGGCTTGTTTCTATTCATTGCATATTAACTTTTGAATCCTGGCATGTTTTGTTGAATACTTAAACTGAACACACTTAGTGCCTTTCTCTATTCAACAGTCTATGTGTGATGAACACCACAGTGTTTTCTGTGTTGGATGATTAGATAAAATTTAGGGAAAACACTTTGCATTATGTAATGAGACCAGATTTGACTTTTCTTTCTAGATGGGATAGCAGTCCTAGTCTAGTAGTTTACTACTACAGCCTATGTGGGGGGTGGCTGGGGCCTAACCTATGTATGTCGCTTGTTTAATTGATTGTCTTTCATTTCTGCAATTTTAATGTCTATGCAAATTTTCTTCCCATTGGAATTACATTAAATTGCTTAATAGGAGCTACTTTACTTAGCTTTTAAGTTTATGGTTCAGAAGAAGATGTCTAATGATATGTTAAGTTTCAAACAAATTTGTAATATATGTTGTGTATTAATTTACCTAGTAATATTCCTTTTGGTGTACTATTTGTGTAGGAAAACTTATTATTAAGTGTGCACTAAATATATTTTACACAGCTTTTAGCTGATCAGATTGTTCAGCTTTCCTCAGACCATTTCATGAATCTTTCCAAAATGTATCAAGGAATGAGTTTAAATGTCATTCTTTGTGTGAGCATTGATCCCTCTTCTTGTAGCCTTATTCTACTTTCTTTTCACAGAGTGAACAACTCAGTTTCTGAAAAAAATATATATGTTAAATTATACTCAACTAATCAATTCCATTGGTGATCAAGTTTTAAAATACCATTTGTTATGTAATAAGAGAAGAAAAGCAATTATTATTGAGTATAAACATGTTGACCTTTGCAAATAATTTGGACTGCAGG
The DNA here is from genome assembly GCF_019279795.1 of Protopterus annectens. Taxonomy (NCBI): domain Eukaryota; kingdom Metazoa; phylum Chordata; order Ceratodontiformes; family Protopteridae; genus Protopterus; species Protopterus annectens. The sequence continues at coordinate 689,581,051 of NC_056741.1, forward strand.
TCAGAGATTGCCTTCCCTTTTAAGGACTGATATCAGAGTATAGATAAAGAGAAATAAATAAGGAAGTCGTAAAAAAAAAAAAAAAACTGGTACAGTTTTTAATAGAATCTAGAACAGAAGCTGCTATTAAAAAAGGAATAATTAGTAGATCATATAAAATATTGCATGATAACTATAAGAATCAATCAAGAGGAGGTTGGAGAGGATTGGGAAGAGAGACTGGATAAGCAATTCACAAAGAAACAATGGTGGGATACATGTATGTCTCACAAATATGCAGCAAAATCTGGAAGATTTTGGATGTTTGTTTGAAGTGTTTACATAGGTATTTTTATACCCCACATAGACTCCAGTGAATTTTTCCTCAGGTAAACAGCAAATGTCAGAAGTGTGATGGGGCAGAAAGAAGTAATTGGATATATATTTGTTGGGAGTGTACTGAGATGGCAGACCTTAATGTTTCCCTGCAGACTACTCTATCAGAGATACTAGTTGAGCAAATTGGTGTATCTAGGGAAATTATTTTTTCTGAGCTATGATACAGAATCGGAGTGGTCTAGACATAGTAAGGCCTTGCTGAGTCTAATTATGGTGGCTGCCAAAAAAAGCGATTACTAGAAAAAGGAAACCAAAGTGTAAACCAACTTTACTAGAAGTAGTGAGCATAGTAACAGAGATAAAACAACTGGAATTGGGATCTTTAAAAAAAGGTAGGAGCAAATTACATAGGAAAAATGGGAATTGTGGGAACAATACATACAGTGGAGGAATGAGGTTTAAAAGAAGGCAGGATATGGATGAGTTATGTAATATTTGACTACATTAATTGGTAGATTCTAAGAAGTGTATTATGCTCGCAACTAAATTATGTCAATATGGTTTGTGATATATAATGCTTGCAACAAAGATCATGTCAATATGGTTTGTTTTCATTTATATAAATGTATGATTGCCTATGTCATAAGTGATAATTTAATAAAGATGTTTCTTGCTAACAAAAGTATTAAGTAAAAATGTATTTTATATTTTTTCCTTGGGTTAGCATTAGTCAGCCATTTAATTTCTCCAAACATGCCAGTTTCCTAAGTCATCAGTTTAGGTAATTTGTCTTAAAATGAATAGAATTTCATAATAAACTACAGGTTTCATTCTTCCTAATACAGCTTCTCAATAATTTCATTTTTTTCCACCCAGGATACATGTCATCTCTGTCTGGATCACAGATAGCAATGACAATTTCATTATATGAAAAAATGCCTCTTGTTAGTAGCTCAAAAACATATTAATCAAAATGTTATTAATTAAAAATATTGTGACCCATAGATAAATATGGAATCCTGCATTTTTGATGGTGAGGGTGGGTTAGCCTTGCCACTTCCCCCATTCAGGAATTGAACCTTTGCAGAGGAAGACTTAATATGATCTACTCCAAGATCACTGCAAATAAGGGTAAAAGCATGTGTGCTAACTGCAGTGAACTCGCCTAGGCAAACACTTTCCATCAAGTGCAAATTTCAACTCTTGGCCATCACACTAATGTCTGGATATCATGAAAAGTTTTTTTTTACAAGTGACTGTACACCTCCATCAGTTTAATCAAAAGTTTTCCAAAGATAAATTTCTACCCATGATGCTCTTCTACTACAAGCTTTAACCTATAGACATACCCTCTGTAAATGAATCTTCATTCAACTGTACCCCGCTGTCATTATTATCATATATATATGGAAGTTCTCTTTTATGCATTATTTGGTTCGTTTCTTGATCTCAGAACTGCTACTCTGCTTTACACAATCATAAATCTGATCATTTAAATGTATAGTAGCATTAGTCAATTATTTTCTGCAGTGCCCTAGTTTTATCCCCATTACCATTTTCCTTAGTCACTTAATATCTTCCCTTATTTTTAATTCCAACATTCAATTTCAGCTTCCCTACTCAGAATATTCACTGGTTCACAATCCAGTTATAATTTTCTGTTCACATTATTTGTTAACAGTGCCGAATTATGGGTCTCATGGGCCTGGAGCTGAATATTATTATGAGGATTCCTTTTATATGTTACAGTAATAGCACAGAAATGTAAACTAAACTGGGAGTAGAAAAAGGCAGAAGCTGTTTCAAATAGGTAATTTTGAGGTGCAACTCCATCAGTCCCCTTGTTAATGCCACCCTGACTCCCACTTAGTTATGCACTCAGCGATGAATATCCTTTGCTGCACCTAAGTCCTGCAGTCAAATGCATTACAACTGATTACTGAGCAGTTCACTAAGTCTTTACATATCATGCAAATGCTCAACAAAAATATTTAATGTTGTTAGCAAAACTCTTCACTTCCTCCATAGCAGAGCCATGCTCCATGCATCATTTTGGTTAGGGTAATTTGTCTTTGCTTATAAATCTTAATTAAATTATCAGAAGCTTATTTGCCATTTAAGACTTGACTAGCCTAATCTGGCATTTAGTAACTACTCAGTGAGACAATGAATAAGCAAAGATCCAGTCTACCTTGCCCATATGCTAACTATCATACTCTCTATTGTGGCAAAGATCCAGTCTACCTTGCCCATATGCTAACTATCATATTCTCTATTGTTGTCATTCAGCCTCCTGGTGATATAGCTCACCTCATCACCTACTTCATTATTATAAACATTTTATAGTGCCCAGTGTTTTCATACCCTCTTTTCATAAATCTTTTTAATCTTCATCTTATCAAAATATCAGGCAGCTATGTTTATCCTCCTTTACTACAAATCTTCTATTTCTGCATTTAATTCATCAACTATATGTCCATTGCCTCTGTTAACCTGTCTCTAAGCCATACCCCCTGGCTGTTCCTGATTCTGGAAAACATCCCGGTCATTGCCCCATATGTTTGCCTTGTCCTCCAGTAAAATTTCTGATCTTCTGGTGAATCACTGTGGAATACAGTCAGTCACTAATGCCAGATATCAGAGTGTCATACTTCTTATTCAGAAAAAAAATCATGTTAATGCCAAACATGTTGTTCTTTTAACTTCTTAAGTGAATCAAACACTTTGTTAAAAAAAAAACTTTAAATGTAAGCCTTTGTCCCCATTATTTTTGGCTTTGTCCACAATTCATGAGCAAAAAAGTTGAAAAGTATGCTGCCAGCTCTTTAGACATACATTTGCACGCTCTCCTAATCATAATTCATATATGTCTTGTAAATAATTCATTAAATTGTACCTGTCCATTTATACTCCATTTTGACATCTCCACCTTGGCTCAACTCTGCTGATGTCCATTCTCTGTTTCACTATACTATTTCAGAATTTCTGATTTTCCATCAAACTGCTGCACATAGCCAAGCTGTTGTAATAAATTAATCTAGCCTCCTGCATGCTCAGCATATTTAGCATATTACATACAGTATAAATTCCCTCCCATAAATGATTCAGTTATTATTTACTTGTACCCTGTGCATATAGCTCATATTTTTCCTTATTTTCTTCCACTGCATTTGATGACCTTTTCCACTTCCACCAACAGATATTTTGAGGGCTTTAGTATTACATTCAACAAGTGCAAAATCTGTTACTGCTACGTTTTGTGGTATGACTTTAGTCAGCCATTAATAATGGCAAAGGTACACTTACTATTGATATGATCATATCCATACATATAAATCAGCAACATTCCCACACCAAGTAGATGGATTACTGACACTGCAGGGCAGCATAAGGGTGGTGCTGCACATGAGTGTGTCGACCTTTGGATGAGATGCTGAACTGAGACCCCATCTGCCTGAGTTGGTAGAAGCTCTGTTATTTGTAAAACATCTCACAGCACCTATAAAAAGAGTAGCAGATATGCCATGATGCCCGGGCCAGATTTCCCCTGGTAATATACACATCCTGAAGAGAAGCTACTAGTCTAGTGGGACTAAATGATCAACACAGAGTAAATAAATACTACTTTTATGCTGTTCTAATTTGTTATAAATTTAGACTCAAGTTAAAGGCACATGTTACTGCAAATGTGATTGCTTCAAAGTTTAGAGTGCTACAAAACTGAAATAAAACATTTTCTAATTTACCAAGAAAATAAATAAATTAAATTTGCATCAGTACTGTAGAGAGCAAGAACATTTAACTGTCTACCTGCAAGATATTACTGTTTTTTTTGTGTGACCTTTTGACTCATTACTTTAGTTTGTTGGTTAGGATATTTTGCAGACACCCTAATGGTTATGGATATCAGCTGGGTACAACAACCCTGTGTTTCTAAAGTTTAGCCAAACATTCTATTTATTCTGTGCTGATGGTGCCATAAGAAGGCTGAAACATGCATGTCCACAGCTAGTGGGGTTTGCCTTTATTAGCCTGCATTTGTCCATAAATAGACTAAAAAAGAAAAAAGTCATGGACATTCAGAATTACAATATAGCTGAAACACCTGTGATCCTTAAACACGTCCCATATTGCTTCTAATACAAGAGGTTTAAGGAATCACACAGTGGAAAGTCTAGCCTTGCTAGGTTTTTCTTTTGGTTTTTACTGTGTTTATTTTTTTTCTGTGTGATTTTTTTACTCATTGTTTTAGAAAATGAAACTCCATTCCAACTGCTTTAAAACAAGACAACATCATAAAAAGCATTAAGGACAACCTAGAACAGCACCTAACTTCCTCCTGGCTGTGTTCATCTTCCCATATCAACCAATTTTTCTGTTGTACTTCACTTGTTGCTAGTTTCTCTCTCTACCACTTTACTCCCTCTTACCAACTTAATACCATACCTCTCAATCTCTTAGTGCCAGAAATCTGAACAAATCCTGACATAATGAGGGACAAATGCCCAAAAATAGGGATATTTTAAATATTGCTGTTATAAACTTAAAAGTTACTAGAACACCAGTATTTGTGTCGGCATGCGTTTTCATAAGGATATTAAGTCTAAAACTTAAATGCATGTTATTATTTAGTGACTTTAATCCTTAGCTCGTCATAGTGATTTGTCAAAAAAACACCAGTTTTATGAGGAACAGACCAACAATATGAATCAAAAATCTGGACATTTTGTGAAAATCTATACAGTTGAGAGGTATATGCTTATTAGTCTCTCTTATCTACGTATCATGTACACTATTTGCCACTTCCATTTCTTATTTCACTTTCTCACTACTACACTATAGTTTTCTCTATTATCTCACTATTTCTCCTTTTCCATTTCTGCGTCACTCCCATATTTTCTTTTATCATGCTCTTATTTCACAAATATTTTTGCATGTCTAACTACAGTCTTAACTTCAACTGTAAAAACTAAAAATAATGTACATAAATGTTTCTCAAACATTGTATAGTTATTTAAACTGTAAATTTTTGCAGACATGTAGATGTTTTTTACTGCATCTTTGCAAATGTAAATTGTAATTTTTTTTTAAGAGCTTGTCTCTACAGGCCTCCACTAAATATGGGACTGTTACACTCTCCCAGTAACCAAATGGCAATAAATACATAGAGTACAGACTATGTAATGGTCTTCATGATACTATCCAAGATGGCTACCACATACAATTCATTAATGACAAGGATAGGTAATGTGATTTCATAACAGGTAATGTTAATAAATATCTTTATCTTCTCAAAACATAAACAGATGTTACCCAAATCAGTCCAAAGGTGAACTGCATGGCTTGGAAATAATCCTAAATCTAACAGTGTGAAGCAGTGTCTGTATGTCTACATAGCTCTGTCTTGAAAAATTGTATTTTGTGGTGGACTGTTGTGAGTTAGACTTATGACAACTGCATAGAGTCACAATCCTCAAGTCAGAAAGTGTGACACCTTGACAAGGGAAGAAGACAGCTCATAGCAATCCATGCATTTCTTTGCAAACCATGCATATATGTTTTTAGCACTGGGTTGTGTTATTACCACCACTTGTCCATACTGTATACAGATGGTTCCAGTGTGTTAGCAATGCAGTCCAACCTGGGAAAGGATGGGGGATATGGACACGTATCAGTTTCTTATAGTTGGTTGGTAGGTAGGTAGGTTGTGAGAACAGGGGTATGGTATGTACTTAGAATATATATATGAAATAATATAATATGAAAGGAGGGATGGTCAGGTTCCAGTACACCATTCCATATGATAGGGGAAAGAAACAGAACAGAGATCAGACAAAAGGGACTACTGTATAAATAAGAAAGGCACATATAGGCAAAATAAATAAATAAAATAAATAAATAAATAAAATAAATAAATAAATATGATTTAGAACTGCAATCATTCTTCAAAACATTGCAAGTTCTGAAAAATTGCTAAAATATTTATGCCATAGTTTTCAGAGGAGGGAGAATTTCTTTTGCAGACTTGTATGTGGTGTCATCCGTTGCTGACTTCAGAGTTTCTCTTCATTCCTTATCACGTCTTCCTTTCACAGGACCATCACATTCTGAGGCACATCTTAAACATAGCTCTTTGACAAGTAGGTCTCTTCTCCTGACAGATAGGCCTTTTGGCCCTGTATGCTGTGAAGACTGTGCGAACTGTGAGAAGAACATATGGGGAGGGGGCTGTCATAATGCAGATGGATGTTTACTAAGAAGCCTTAACCCTGATGAACTGGCATCATTCAGGCATGTGGGCATGCAGTACGGGTTGTATGAGGGGGAGAACCACCTCCATAGTTAATAAATCCTGTATTTCCCTACCCACATGTTTGCCCTAATTATGTCACTTTGTGAATTCTCCATTTTGTTCACTTAAGAACCAGGCAGCAACGTATCATGCAGCAGGACGTCTTTATTCTCCACACACTCCAAAGAGAGGTGCGCGTGCATAGCTTTGTCATTCTTCTTTCTTCCTTTTCATTTCCTAAAATGCTTATGCTAACTGACCTCAAGTCATCTGGGACATAGTCAGGCAGTATTTCTTTGTTCCATCAGTACAGTAACTTTCAAGGAAAAATCAATCTCCTGTAGATATAAACCATCAAGCAAGATATTCTCTATTATTAAGTAGAAACATACTAGAGATAAGAAAACAATCCATCTTGAAGCACTCGGAGTATCATCACCAATAGCTGCTTGACTGAGGTGGAATTGGCAAACTGCACAGGAATACCGGACAAGATTTCAGTGTTGCACTGGGCTGTAGATGTATTAATTGACTACATTTTCATTTTACATTGTGAAGCCTTTTGTTGACAACACTATGTGGTTCTGCAATGGGATCACCTGCCATTGCTGGCGTGCTATGCCAATTTATGCTTGTTTGAGGTAGTGATTCTTCTGACATTTATTGTACTGGATTTAGGTTTTAAAACACCCATTAAGGCTTGTAAGATTCCTCTTTTGCATCATATGAATGTTTACAAGTTAAGGGACAGAACAAAAAAACAAACAAGAAACTGTTTTGGAATTCAGACCATAGTTTGTGGGAAAGTTACACAATTGAAAAAAGACTTGGTAAACATATAGAGTCTGTCTAGGGCATTTCTAGAACAAAATTGATTGTGGATGATCCTATTTTTATTAGCTATGGTGCAGCATGATATTGTACTGACCAGTCTCACTGACTGACATGGGATTAGCTTATTCTGCAATAACTTGTGGTAGGCATTTTTTTATTAAAAAAAGCATTCTGTTTAAACACTGAGATGTATAAAGCTATACCTGCCTTATTCCACATTATATCAGAAGTGCTGAAGGGCTTAGTGCTTTACCATTTGTGGGAATGATATATAGGAAGCCAGAGGACTGACTGCTTTACTCCGCTATATCTATAATTCATGTATACTCTTATCTGGCTATCCTGATAAGGATGCAGTAATCAAATGATGCCAATGCCTGTCCTTGCATGGAATATACCAGATGACTTTATTGACCATGAAGAGGGAACCCCAAACATGGTGTAACAAGCAGAAGCTAACATTAACAGTATCTTATAGTACAATAGTTGCCCAAAACAAGAAAATGTGCTGATGGTGAACTGGCCAAATTATAGGGAAGTACAGTGCATTTACGAGTCCCTAACCTGCCTTCTGTCTGTTATTTCTGTAAGTTTCTGTAATTAGTCATCAGTCAACCAAACAACTGTAAACTTTTATTCTTATTTATATACCTGTCATTGGATTTTTTTCTGTTTATCTTCCAGTTCCAAAAAGAATATTTCTAAAACCATCCAGAAACAGAATATTTTGCATTTGCAGCTCTCTGGTGTCTGTTTTCATCCTCATTATGCTCCTGTTGGTTTTTGTCTGTTCTTATCATAAAAGAAAAAAAACTCTGTGGGTCATATTCATAAAGGCCAGGGTGTATCATTAGCACATTGCAGACTGGACTTGACAGCATGTGAGGACTGAGTAATCTTAAACTTTTTTTTGGAGGGGGGTGAGACATATAGCACAACTTGCATCTTCCAGCACGATATCATGCACCAGTCACTATATACTAGGTTACTTTCCAAATCAATTACATACTGACTGCTGCTGTGGTCTGAGTGCCTGTTGCAGAATGTTGTTGTTTGGACAACAGTGGAGCAGGTTGGATGGGTGTAGAAATGAACATGAAGTTCATTATGTGTCATATGTGCTACTTAAGGCAAGTATAATCACTGCAGCACACTAAGATGCAAAGATAAGGGACAGAGCTTGCTGATCCTGAAGGGCTTCAAAGGAGGTTAAGAAGGCAACCCTGATTATGACCAGTAGGGTTAAGCCATTAGGCTGCAACAGCAATTACTGACAAGCGGAATGAAAAGTTAGAGGTAGTTTCAACTGCTTAAAGGCTTTTTGAAGGAGTTTAGGAACACTGGTGGGTGGCCTAATGTGGGTGGTGGCCACAGGGAGGGTGGCCTAATGGTTAAGGTGTTTGTCTTACAAACACAAGGTACAGGGTTTGAATCTCACAGGGGATAACTGGCTAGGCATAAAATGGCTCGTAAGGGCAGTTAGCCTAGTACTAACCTATGAACCTATGAACTGATGACTGGAAAAGGAAGAGACGATATCAAGACAATGACCACAGACTGTAAGAGAGCAGGGGACTTATCACTGACTGGGGGATGATGGTGGAGGGGGACACCAGTGGCTGGAAAACTGCATTTGAGAGAAGTTCCATCTGGTTATCAGACTACAGAAGGTACACTGATTACTGCCTCAGTGGTCAAACGAGAGGACCATGAACACTAGCAAAGGCTATTGTTTGACAGGTCTAAGAGTATCAATCACCAGCAGGACAAGAAGGAGGGATTTGAAGGTATCCAACTATTGTTGCCACTGTGTATGTGCAGGTCATCTGAGCAGGTTGTAGTAATGTTATCTTAGGGGAGAAAGGTCATTCTTGGTGGTACAGGACCAACAAAAGCAAGATTTTGTGTTGCTATTCTACTAGAAGCCCATTCAGCAACAATGGTTGGGTTGTTCTTAGCATTCCTTGCATATTTGCCCACATTCATTCTTGTTAGACACAGAACACAGTTTCTTTACACTTAAATGCTTGTTAGAAAATGCACCAGAAGTGAATTATGGTCTTAGGGTCATCAGAGTCAAATCCACAAAAAATTATAAGTCTTTATAGGAAATGGCAACTGTGTCATCTGCTATCATAAGCATGTTGTTGCAGTAAGCACTATAACGGAAGCACATTGCTATTGTTTTGATTCTGTGTATGTGTTTGGGGGTGAGGGGTGGGAAGACAGGGTACAAACCACATTACTATTTGCTCAACATACGTAACAAACTCATTTCCATTTCTGAGTATGAATGCCATTGCGATTTTATGCTTGCTGCCATCTGTCAGGTAAGACATACTCAATAAAACAGCACTCTCAGTTTTTAGAAATTGTGTTCAGCTAAACAGTTATTGATACATTGCAGATTTTTGGAAACCATGTTCACCTAAACATTTACTGGTGGTTTGTACTTCAGTAAACTGAACTAAAACCTGTGCATTTACAAAGCTACAAAAATGAGAGCAGCCTGCTTCAAAATTATTGTGTAAAGGAATGAAAGCTGTGTCTCATGTGACCTCAGTATGGCACTTTTCCAAAGCAGTCATATTTTGAGTTTTATCCAAAGTATTGAAATAAAAGTAATACAAACTCAATAAAACAAAGTACACAACTGTACCTTGTGATGGTTGTAGCTGCAGTCTTTCATGTCCTAAGGAAAATGAAGGGGTAATATTTTTTAATCTAGAAACCTTCCAAACATCTGCAAAAAATTATCAGACAACCAACACAAGATATCCAGTACATTTTCATATTTAAACTTGTTACAATCTGAACACATATGGAGTTAAATATACCTTATTTATCAAAAATACCATCTGTCAGTAATCAGCCAAGCTTGACTCTAAATGATAAGAAAAATTAATCTTCTAATATGACATAACAAGTAATATGGTTCACAAATTAAATTATGGAGACTGATCTTCACAAATCTGTCAGTTCTTTCAAAGGTACAGCATTCTCCTGACATAACACAATCTTATTTTATACTGTATTTCCTATCAAATATTTAAACTCTTAAAAACATTTACTTTTATGCAAACTTTAAAAAAGTCAAAGCATTTAAGGAGTAAATAATTAACTGTCTCTAATTTCATCTTTGTGCATTATAAGATTAAACATAATTAAAACCAGCTTTGGATGAGACAGACTGATGCAGAAACCTATAATTTATTACAAGACAGACAGATACACAAATTAAATAAGTTTTTTTTTCAAACATGGTTTAGAAAATTCCTGGCATTTAAATCTTGCTTATGTATTGTATTGTTTTAGTGATTTAAAACTGTTTTCCTTCCACTAACACAATGGATTCACCACCATATCTTCATTCTCAACAATACCAAGAGTGCTCTGTTTTTGGTTTGAAATACATTATTGTTATTTGCTGTAAAAGCTTCTGTAATATTATGCCTTACAAACTGCACATGAAATATGGAAATTAAAAGTCTCTCTTTATGACTTATGTGTCTTTTATTTCTCTTTTATAGATTAGTGTCTCCTAATATCTTTGAATTTTACAGTGAAACTTGCACCACATGTAACAATTGTAAGATTGTGGTACAAAAAGTATTATAAAACAAAATATTACACTCTGTCATATTTTATGAAGATATGCTACTATTCTGCTAGTTTCCACATGTGTATTATACATGCCTTCTCTGAAGCCACTTTTTTGCTTCCACTCTTCCACTGAACCAGTGTTTAATCAATTTTAAGGGTTATAGTGTCCGTGTTTTAAACGCAAATTAGTGCAATAATGAAATTACATATTTAAGGACTGCATTTAGCTGCCCAAATGGGAGGCTGGCCATGCATTGTCATTGTGCTATGGAGACAGAAGCACAGAGTTTGACATTCGAGCTGTTGCTCATCAGTAAAATAGAGGTAAGCCCACCTCCTCCTTAGACCACAGATGTGCACAGCAGAGTTCTGCAGCAGTCTAAAATCTACTTCTTCTTTTGGCTGCTCCCGTTAGGGGTCGCCACAGCAGATCAACTGTTTCCATTTCTTCCTGTCCTCTGCATCTTGCTCTGTCACATCAACCACCTGCATGTCCTCTCTCACCAGATCCATAAACCTTATCTTAGGCCTTCCTCTTTTCCTGTTACCTGGCAGCTTCATCCTTAGCATCTTTTTCCCAATATACTCTGCATCCCTCCTCAGCACATGTCCAAACCAACATAATCTTGCCTCTCTGGCTTTGTCTCCAAACCTTCCAACCTGGGCTGACCCTCTAATATACGTATTCCTAATCCTGTCCATCCTCGTCACACCCAGTGCAAATCTTAACATCTTTAACTCTGCCACATCAAGATCTGACTCCTGCCTTTTTGTCAATGCCACTGTCTCCAACCCATATAACATAGCTGGTCTCACTACCCTTTTGTAGACCTTTCGTTTCACACTTACTGGTACTGGTCTGTCACAAATCATTCCTGACACTCTTCTCCACCCTCTCCATCCTGCCTGTACTCTCTTCTTCACCTCTCTTCCACACTCACCATTACTCTGAACTGTTGATCCCAAGTACTTAAACTCATTTGCCTTCACCACCTCTACTCCCTGCATCCTCACCATTCCTCTATCCTCCCTCTCATTGACACACATATAGTCTGTCTTAGTTCTGCTGACCTTCATTCCTCTTCTCTCTAGAGCATATCTCCACCTCTCCAGGGTCTCCTCCACCTGTTCCCTACTCTCACTGCAGATCACAATGTCATCTGCAAACATCATAGTCCACGGGGACTCCTGTCTGATCTCGTCTGTCAACCTGTCCATCACCATTGCAAATAAGAAAGAGCTCAGAGTTGATTCTTGATGTAATCCTACCTCCACCTTAAACGCATCTGTCACTCCCACTGCAGACCTCACTGCTGTCACACTACCCTCGTACATATTCTGTACCACTCTTACATACTTCTCTGACACTCTTGACTTCCTCATACAATACCACAACTCCTCTCTAGGCACCCTGTCATATGCTTTCTCTAAATCCACAAAGACACAATGCAACTCCTTCTGACCTTCTCTGTTCTTCTCCATCAACACTCTCAGAGCAAACATCACATCTGTAGTGCTCTTTCCTGGCATGAAACCATACTGCTGATCACTAATCATCACCTCCCTTCTTAACCTAACTTCCACTACTCTTTCCCATAACTTCATGCTGTGACTGATCAGTTTACTCCCTCTGTAGTTACTACATCTCTGCACATCACCCTTATTCTTAAAAATCGGTACCAAAACACTTTTTCTCCATTCCTCAGGCATCCTCTCACTTTCCAAGATTTCATTAAACAATCTAGTTAAAAACTCGACTGCCATTTTACTTAAACACCGCCATACTTCCACAGGTATGTCATCTGGACCAACAGCCTTTCCGTTCTTCATCCTCTTCATAGCTATCCTTACTTCCTCTTTGCTAATCCACTGCACTTCATGATTCACTATCCACACATCATCCAACCTTCTCTCCCTCTCATTCTCTTCATTCATCAACCCCTCAAAGTACTCTTTCTATCTGCTCAACACACTCTCCACGCTTGTAGCAGTCTAAAATAAATTAGTAAATACATACACTTAGGAAAATACCTTCTAAAACAATTGCATATGACCTTGAACTACTGATACCTACAATGGAGTCAGTTTAACAAATTTTCAGAGATGCTGGGGATTTAGTCACCTCAGAGAAAACTCACTTCTTTTGCCAGTGCACATAGAGAATCATATTAACGCAAACTAAGGTTGAATGTTCGTCCTTATAAATACACAAAAATCTTCAAAACATTAGAGAATGATGTGTTAGAGCTCTCCTGATACCTCCTTAATGAAATAGGCATACTCTGATGAGTACTCATCAGCTAGTACGTTTGCTGTGTGAAAATTAGGAATCAGTAAGACTAACTCCTTTTGTTCACAGGAAAAGCCTTATTTGAGGCTGCATGCACAATATTTCTGCATATGGGTGGCTGTGTGGCATAGTGGGGTGATGCCCTGGCTATGGCCTGTATGACCCATATTAATTACTGACCCGAGAAGAATGGTGGGGAAGCTGCTTACATTTTCCCTGGAGAAAATCATGGGCATGTGTCCCAAAACATGCATTTTACATTCAGTCTTTGGTAGAAAATAGAGATGTACGTAAACAACTGCTTCAAGGTGGGTAGGGTTATGGTAGTTGAACCCCCTTGATGATGCAGTTATGGAGGCCTCACAATGCCTGACCACTGAGAATTTATGGGTATGCAGTGAGAAATGGAAGAGCTCCAAAAAAAATTAGCTATAATAGATACCGGAATGATGTCTCTGCTGTGCCTGTGCTGTTGGTCAGAAATGGGAATGAATGAATGTTAGAATACTAGACAAGGATATGGTCAATGCAAAGGATTTGGCAGTGAGCATCATATCATGTCTCTCTGTAAAGAAAAGTGAGCTCAAAAGACAAATAGACAAATAGAAAATAAGCTCAAAAAGCCAGGAAAACTCACTGTCAGATTTATACAGGATGCTGAATACTACACATCTTTAATGACAAATTTCATCTCTAGAGTAAGTTAGGAGATTTCTACAGAATAGCACGACAGTTTTGACATGAAACAACAAATAAACAGCAACCTTCCATCTAGTCATACAGGAACATGTTAAAATACCATTCTCAAAGTACGTATGTCAGATTTAATGCCATCTACCTGTCTATAACAAAAACATACATTTTCTGAAGTTAGTGGATATTCAGGAATTCCTGCAAAGTGAAAATTATTACCCTTCTATCTTATAATACAAACATACAAATAAATATTTGTGCACAAAATCTATGTATACATACATACTATATATACACACACATATATATATATATATAGTATGTATGTATACATAGATTTTGTGCACAAATATTTATATTTATTTATTTATTTATTTATTTATTTATTTATTTATTTTTAAAGGTCAAGGATGACATAATCTTTAGAGTAACATTCCAAGAGCTGTACGGTAGTGAAACACAATAACATTAAGATGGGTATTGACACACACACACATACATATTCACACACACACACACACACACACACACACACACACACACACACACACACACACACACACACACACACACATATACACACACACATGCAACTACAGCCAGTATAGAGTGTCCATTCTACCTACTTCATGTCTTTGGAGTGTTGGAGAAAAATGGTGTCCCCAGAGAAAGCTATGTCAGCACAGGAGTGCAATGCAGACTCCATACAGATGAAACCCAAGTTGACAATCAAACCAGAGGACCTCCTGTTGTGAGGTGACAACAGGACTTGCTGCTCCACTATGCCATCCTCTAATACATAATATGTAGTATGTGTACATTGCTAATGTTCTAATGACCACTCACTGGAGAACTGCTGCTTGGCATATGATCTGACACATTAATGAGTCAAATCTTTAGTCTGTTTGCTGACAGTGAAATCTTACAATGCTGAATTTCAAAATACTGAATTTTAAGCCATTGGCATGCACACTTACAACACCAATGACAAACTCTTCCCAAAACTTAAAAACTACTTACTTACCCTCTTAACAGAAACCGAATGATATAATACCAAACTAGGTGGGGGGGGGCTGCAGCCCCCACACCTCCCCAACTATAAATACTAACTCCAGGATTGCACTAAAGTGGAAAAAATGGCATACACCTTTACTTACCTTACAGTACTGTACACACTGCCACTATTGCTGAGAGTGCATGAAATGTCCACCATATTATTTTAGAAACTTCCCATAAAAATGTAAAGAGACATACCCACATTTAGAAGCACTACAACACTTCTTTCTACACTACTATTGGTATTCTGACAGTCAGCACTTTAAAGTTACAGTCATTTTTTTATCATAAGCAAGTCACAGGTGAAGGTAAAAGCACATCACATCTATTGCTTAAAATTCATTATTTTGAAATTAAGCATTGTAAGCTTTCAGTATAATGAGACTCAGCTGAATAGTTTTCAGTATTCTAAAAATTAGATATCGTGGTCTCAGTGAAATGAAATTCAGTATTTTGAGTTTTCAGTCATGTGAAGTAGACCCACTTTACTAAGAGAGAATTAATTTCATTATGCAGAAATGCTCATTTTGGAATGGAGCCAATGCTCAGTTCTACAGTTTCTCAAGAATGGCTCCACACAGTAATATATTTTTCTGCACAATTGATTGTTCCTTTCATGATAACATGTAAAAGTCATTGCAACTCATAGGCCATCATTTAATAACAGTTCTTTCAACTTTGACAATGAACATTATATTAAGTCTCTCTAGAAATGTGAATATTGGTGATGGCAAATAGTGCCACTTATGTGACTGGCACATATTTCTTTGTGGTTTACATTTTTAAATCCTCATCACATGCTGTGCTCCTGTGGGTTTTCCATAACATATCTTGTACATCCTACTGATTTTTCAGTCATGCTTATTTTTGTTATACTTGGCATCATATCAATGAGATCTGGAAACAGGGTACAACATCAACTTCATGCCCCAGTCACTGGTGAGATTCTTTTTCTTAGACAGGAGATAGAAACTAAAGTCTGGCATGACCACCATAAAGATTTTCCCCAAAATATACTTACAGAACCTTCAAATTTGTCCTGTATATAGATAGATCTATATCTCTGCATATCTATCTATCTATTTATATGTTAGTATATAATGAATATTCAGCATATCCTTTCAACACATCTTTAATTGAGCCAGTTCATCAACACAAGCCTTTAATCAATACACACTTCACTGTGATAAAAACTTTGTACATGTAAACATAAGATTTACATTTGTGAACCATACTTCAGCACTATGCACCAACAAACAGAAAACTGTAACGTATACTTTCCCAAAGAGGGTTCTAACCTTCACATCCCCTTGTATATACTAACTCCATTAACATACAACCACAGACAAAGGGAAATATGTGCATTTATGCTGCAATTGAAAATATGTGACTGGATGATAGCATAAATCATAAAAATCACCACACAAAATTCATGCAGCAAAGTCTACAGTTGACAGCAATATGAACTGCAGCAATGTACTTTATATATTTGTTGCCTGTGCGCATGCACAAGCACACGCACACACACACACACACACACACACACACACACACACACACACACACACACACACACACACACACACACACACACACACACACACACACACACACACACACACACACACACACACACACACACACACACACACACACACACACACACACACACACACACACACACACACACACATGCACACACACACACACACACACACACACACACACACACACACACACATACACACACACACACACACACACACACACACACACACACACACGCACACACACACACACACACACACACACACACACACACACACACACACACACACACACACACAAACACATATACAGTAAATAGATTGGATGGGCATCAGACAAAACATTAACTGTGAACCCAATTCACATTTATACTGGATACATAACACTATTAAGTTTAAGTGGATAACCAGGTGGCAACTGGGCAGTTAGGAGAACTAGGAAGGGTGGCAGGAAGGAAGAACAATGTGACAAGGAGACAGGGACAATAATGATAGGAAGAAGTAAAAGTGCATTGAGTGGCAGAAAGGAAGAAGAGTGATCCCAGCTGACTGTTCCTTCTAAATGTAGCTCTTATTCTGTGTACCATTTTCATTACTTCACACTAACTTCCTCACATAATTCTGTCTCTTAGCGTATCAAAGTGACAATCTTTGGTCAGTTTACATAAATGATTTCTGTGTAATGAATCACTTTCATTCCTTCTTTGTTCTGTTTTTGAAACTACAACCTTCCTGCGATTATTAAGATCTTTTAATCCATATAAATATTATCTATCCATTTCAAAAAGTACAATAAATATTCCACTGTAAATAAACAAGGGAAGGAGCTACTTTCTATTTGGAAAAAAAAAAACAAGAAATAGATAAAGCACATTCTTTAAAATTAACAAACCATAAATTTAAAGCAAAAACCCAGCATAAAAAATAGAAACTCTCGTTTGCTAAGCATTCCAGGTGCGACTTTAAAGAAGGAACAGAAATTAGAAGGGTGAGGAGGTTATCCTGCTATGGCACAGAGTCACAACTCTTTTCTTTCCATTATTTCACTACATAGCTTACCCTATTGGCTTTATTGTTTACATACAGGGTTCATTAATATACTCATTTGTCATCTGCTCAACTTCCGTTTCATGCTGTGCCTGGAGACAGAGATGATGGTCTTTGATCACACCGGTTTACCACAACCACCTCCTCAATCCTAGATCTAGTACTAGAAAATCAGCAAGGCTGGGCTCATTGAGAAGCCATCTTATTTACCAGTACCACACTAAGTCAGAAGTCCTATATCTAGTACTAGAAAATCACAAGGTTGGGATAATCGAGAAGCCACTTTACTCACCCAATAGAACCACAATAGTCCTAGATCTAGTACTAAAGAATTTGTAAGGCTTGGTTCATTAAGAAGCTGACCTGTTACCCCATTGTACCACACTAGGTCAATAATCCTAGATCCAGTTCTATAAAATCTGCAAGGCTGAGCTCATTGGGAAGCTACCACACTAAACCAATATGTTGAAGCAATTGGGTGAAGCTGGAGCTGTTGTAGGAATAGGGCAATCAAGAAACCTAAAGAACTATATGTTCAAAATGGTGCCAGATGGTCGGGGGTAGGGGCAGTGAAACACATGAGGAAGTTAGGCACACATTCTATAAAGAAAAAGGTAAACATTATCTAAAGAAACAGCACCTTAATAATGATAGGACCTTAAATTTACAGAAAAATGTTGTGGGGACCTAGTCTATAGCAGAAGAAATGAAGCAACTACAATGGATGAGGGTCAGACAACTACTATTGCTATATATGGCTGTCAGAAGGAATTAAGTGGAAAACTCTGCTAGCTACTGTAAGTGACTGCTTCAGTGTTCATAGAATATTAAATCTTATTATTAAAAATACAAGTTCCACATGTCATACCTCTCAACATTCCAGATTATCACAAAATGTCCAGATTATGATCTGTTCCTCATAAAATGTGGATTTTTCTGGCCCATCACTGAGGAATGAAGTCATCAAATAATGACATACATTTGAGGTTCAGATTTCATATCCTTCAGAAAACGCATGCTAAAGCAAGAACTTTTGTTATATCTCTTTTCTAAATTTATCAGACAAATATTTTAAGTATGGCCCTAATTTTGGTCCTTTGCTCCCCCATTACTTTTGGCTTTATAAAGACTTCTTGGGCTAAGAGGTTGAGAGGTACATCACATACTGTGTTATTTTAAAGGGAAGGCCATAACAGATCTGTGCTGTGAAAGTAAAGAGCTAATGAACAGGATAATTAGACTGTTACCCGCCTCTCTAAGGCATCTGATTTCTTTTTTCTGTTTTTTTTTTTTCTTTTTTAGTGCTTTCACAGCAACTTGTTTCTTAAAAAAACAAACAAAAAATCTGCATCTATGTTCATTCAGTAGTTAATTTTGCAGACAGAAAAGGGTCAAGTGGAGGGGAGCAAATTTTACCTTACAGGTATTTTTTTCATTTTGTTTCTTTCCTTGTTTGTTGCTGCACCCTTACCTCTGCCTGTAGCCTTTTTGGCGTGACTGCCTCCATAGCAGGTCTGGAGCTGTCTGATTTACTCCATAAGCACCACTCTCTTCCAGTAATCAAGGAGACAAGCATTAACAAGCTTCTAGGCAGATTAAAAATAAATTATATTGTGCACCAAAATTAGAGTGACAGCCCTGTATGATCTGTTTTTCTCTGCAAAGCTTGACAAGGTTGCCATGAACTTTTCACCTAGGTGATTTAAACACCATGGATGCCCAAATCTCAGTTTAGCAAACGTTCTGAGATAATGGCTACAACACCATGTTGGAAGTAATGTTTGAACAGAGGTGAAAGCTCTATTAAGAGTAAATGTAAATCTAAAATAAGTATTTAAGTACTACAAAAGAATGAATATAACTTATATTAAATAATGCATCCCAATGCACAGTTAAAAGGTAACAATATCAGCATCAGCCAAGTAGCGCATAACTCTCATGAAATCATGAAAATATTTCTGACGTATAATATATCTGCAGCTTAGTGTTTTCTGTGTGCATGTGCATGTGTGTGTATGTGTGCGTTTGTGTGTGTGCGCATGCTTGTACATGCTTGTTCAGCATACCTTTCTAGCACAACCTCAGTATAATCGCATGCTATCTTCCATACCAGCAAGCTCTGATGTTTTAATGCAGTTTTCTTTTCTCTGGAAGAATAATCCCAAACTCCTCTGACTGTTTTGTTAAGATTCAGCATAAAAATATATCAGGAAAACATAAAAAGTGGTTCTGTACATAAAGCAGACTGCAGTGACCAGTCTGCACAGGCAGTCCATGTTTATTCTGTGTCTATAATAGCTTGTATATTACCAAAACCTTTACCTGTCTTTCCCTTCACCTTTCTTAATGAGTGCATTTAATTACTTCCATCATTTCGTGTGATAGAGCTGAGTGGTCACTCTAACACATCTACCAGTATATTATTCTAGTAATTCACTACTCTTTCAGTGAAGCAATGCTTTCATATATTAACCTTGACACTTCCCTTCAGTTTCTTTGCTTGCTTACTTATTTTCTTCCTTCATAAGCTTGACATCCTATATAAAACACTGCTTAACCCTATAGCCTAAAAAAAACTTAGTTAACTTGCGCTTTTTGCTAAAACTGTTGTATAGCATGTCAGCTATTAGCATCTTACCAAAAATTAGAATGCATTTAATACAAAATAGTTATATTTGTGGTTTATTCCCAAGATGAACCCTTGTGTGTAGATAACTGTAACTATATAATTAATAATGAGTGTTTTTAACTTGTTTTTTGTTGTATAAACAACTGTAAATGTGTAATAATTATATAATATTTCTTTGCTTTTATTGTCATTGCAGTATTATACCAGCTCCTCTCTGAAAATGTCACTCAGTCAACAAAAGTTAAATAATTGTCATATCTAGAAGTAAAGGGTGACAGGAAACCAAGCCAAAAAACAACAAGCTTCAAGCTGAGACAAGACCAACGTAATCCAAAAACTGGAAGATGCCAGTAAGTTGTTACAAATGGACTTTAATAAATCAAAAAGAACAAGTGCTTTCGCTCGGCTAAGTACCGAGCTTTCTCAAGTTAAAAATGAATTTAACAATTGCTAACAGCGACGTTAAATAAGTCTTTCCCTATCACATAGTTAGTTAATTAACTACTAATTTCAAGTCAATTGACTACAAGTAAAAAATACTAATATGTTAAAAAAGTACTCATATTTAAAAAACATTACTTGACTGAAGACATAAATTAAATCATCTAAAGCTGTACATAAAAATGTATATATGTTAAGTCTAAAAAAGTGTATATAAAAAACCTATTATATAAACTATACTTTCTATATGTTTAAAATATTTTTAATATTTTTAATATATTTGATGTGTCTGTTGAAATACATTTGTTTAGAAGTAGGAACTTAATAAAGATTTTGAAAAACCTTGCTAACATAAATACTATTGCTGTTAAAAAATCATGTTACAACAGTAGACCCATACAACAATCAAATAATCTGCCTTGCACAATATATTTACATGTAAACCTATAGACGTGCTCTTCTAATTTTAAGAACACTACTGATATTAACACTCTCATTTAAACCCGGGGCTCTTCTTGCCTCCAACCTGAGTTGCCAGAAGAGCTCTCTGTATTCTAAACTTGTTTCCCAGTCACCACCCCTGGCATCAGGAAGTACTTGTTCCAAGACTAAGAATTTAAATTTAAAGTTGTTGCAGACAAGAGAATGCTTATACAAAGCATTTGATTCTTTTTGTTTGGAGATGTCATACAAATGCTCGTAGATTCTCCTCCTAAGAGGCCTTTCTATTTTGCCAATGTAGAAACTAGTGCAGGTGGTACAGAGTCCTAAATATACCAGCCCTTTACTGCCACAGTTTGTAAAAACTTTGGGCTTAAACAGAAAGTTCCTAGAAACAATGTATACACTTGGGGTATCAAAAATAGTGTTGCATTGTTTGCAGATACCACATTTAAAAGTGCCTGCTTTGGACAACTGTGTACTTGTTCCGGTAAGGTGATTCCCTTCAAAAATTTCTTTGAGGTTAGTATCCCTCTTTCTAATAATGTTCGGGTGTGGTGGTATTATATTTTTCAATTCATCGTGAAGTGAAAGAACTGGCCAATGTCTGTAGAAAATTTCTTCAACTTCAGAGGAATTGAGACAGAAAGTATAAATAAAACTGCCATGAACATGATCAAGCTTTTTGATGTCAGTATGGTGAACAGTCACCTCTGTACCCAAAAGAGGGGGGTAGCATGTTTCCCTACTGTCCATAACTTGTTGGGCCAGGGTAGTTAAGAGTGTTAAAGGATATCCTCTCTCAAAAAATAGAGATTTTAAAAAATCAATCTCTTCTAAAAAATCATGTAAAGTGCTGGACATTCTAGAAGCTCTTATAAATTGTTCTTTGACAATACCCTTTTTCTGTTAAAAGGGGTGTCCACTCTGAAAATGTAAATATGTATTGGAAAACGTTGGTTTCCTGTATAATTTGGATTGAAATACATTGTTAACTCGGTCCTTGTATAAGGTCACATCAAGGTAGTGCAGTTCATCATTACTAATCATATATGTGAAAGATAAAAAATGAGTAGCTGAATTAAGATACTTAAAAAAATCTAAGAATTGATCATGAGTCCCTGCCCAGAAAATACATATATCATCTAGGTACCTCTTGTAATGCACTAAATATTGTGCCCAAGTGGTGGAAAAGATAAACCTTTGCTCCCATCTGTGTAAAACAACGTTAGCATAGAAGGATGCACAGGGGGTACCCATAGTTACTCCTTTTTTCTGCTTGTATATTTCACCGTTAAAGTGTATATAGTTATTTTCTAGAATTGTTTCCATGTATTCAACTAACAAGTTGGTTACAGTG
This sequence comes from Protopterus annectens, assembly GCF_019279795.1. Taxonomy (NCBI): domain Eukaryota; kingdom Metazoa; phylum Chordata; order Ceratodontiformes; family Protopteridae; genus Protopterus; species Protopterus annectens. The sequence continues at coordinate 689,603,602 of NC_056741.1, forward strand.
TTACCCAGATTGGTTTCAGTGCTTAGTACTTCATTAAACCACTCTAAGCCCACTGAGTGTGGAATACTTGGAAATAGATCAACTATGTCTATAGTGATCAAAAGAAGTTCCAGTTTATAAAGAGCAGGTTTTATTCCTTTAAGAAAATCCCAGGAATCCTTGCAAACATGTTCTAATGATGTACCAAACTGTTTTGTTACCTGGTCAATAAATTTCCCTAAAAGTTCTGTAATGCCTCCTGCCCCAGATACAATAGGTCGAAACTTTAGAGGGTCAAGACCTTTGTGTATCTTGGGGATTCCAAAAATGACAGGAATTTTTGGTTTGTTGACATGCAAATAGTTGCAAAGCTTTTCGTTGATAGCACCTTGAAGTAAGTGGTCAGTTAACATAAAACTAATTTTTGAATAGGCAATGTTAGCTTCATTTCTGGATACTAACTCATACTGATTGGAATCCTGTAACATATGTAAGTATCATAGTCGGGGTTGTACATCAACACCACCCCACCCACTTTGTCAGGTTTCATGACTCTGACACTCTCTTTCTTGAGATGGTTAATGAGTCTGGATGCTTGTTGGTCTAAATTAATTGAAGATGTTTTAACTACTTTGGACCGAAAAATCTAAGGTCCCTGTCAACAAGTTCCTCAAAAACATTAATAGATGGGTGAGTGGGGGGGGGGTTAAAAGTGCTGCTCCTGCTCAATTTATTGTTAATAAAAGGTCGTCCTTTAAAATAAAGTGTGAGATTTAAATTCCTTACAATGAGTTTCAAGTCTATAAAGGTATTCACAATGTTAAGGGGGCGTAAGGGTACAAATTGAAGACCCCTAGTCAGCAAGTCAAAAGCATCCTGCTTAATATCAACGTCTGTGTAATTAAAAATAGTGAAATGGTCCTTCTTAATTACAGCATAGTTGCTACCTTGTTTAATAGATAAGTTTTGTTCATTCTGGATCTCAGTGCCAGCTTGACTTGCTGCTATCTCTTGTTCCACCCTTGTGGTGTCTGTTTCTGCCCCCTACCCCCCGCTCTCCCGGGGGGTTGCTGAAAATCCTGGAAGGAATCTTTCCTTCCTTTCTCAGCCAACCTTTCACTCCTACGGAGTGGTTCACTATATTTTAGATTACGTTCTTCAGAAGTACTACCCTGGTTGTTGTTGTTAGTATAACTGCCAACATTCTGTTTGTTAACCCACCATGATTTGCCAGGGAGTGGATATACCACCCCTTCACGATATTCAATAAGATCACGTTCCAGTTTACGTATTTTTCGGTTTAAGATTCTGACACAAAACTGATCTACTCCATCAAACACTTTATCATAATAAAACTTAACACTCTGAAAGTTTTTATCATTCACCAAAGAGTTATTTAAAGCATTTAGTTCAGTTAAGAGAAGATTGGCTTTCGCCTCATATTCAAAGACCATAGCATTCAGAATTTCAATGCCAGCCCTGTCAAAAATGTCACATAACTTCTTGTAATATAGAGTTCCCATCTGTACGTTGTTGGGGAACTTAAAACAACGTAAACCCTTCGGTACACGTTGCACAGTCACACATTCTTTTAAATAATTAATTTCGAGCTGGTTGCTCTTGTATGCATACAATTTGTCTCTTAGTTCATTAAAGTTGAACTCAATATTATTGATAGTATTGGTAGTTATAGTACCTTGATTAAAGACAAATTGTTGATCTGTCCAGGCGTTAAAATTAAAATCTTTGGGCTGCCTATCATGTGCGTTATTAACAACAGAAGACAAAGTCCCAATGTGCTCAGAGCCGACTACTCTAGCGAACGTGCAGTTTGACGGAAGAGGAGTTTCCAAAACAGAGGTACCACCTCGTACCAAGCCCGGTAGAGACTTCCTCCTAGAATCAGGAATTTGTTGTTGATTCCCAGGCAATAAAACATCATAGTCACTATTGCTTTTTAGCAGATTGGTTAGTTGCGTCAGCAGGGAAAAGACTTGACTTAATGTTTTTTAAATATGAGTACTTTTTTAACATATTAGTATTTTTTACTTGCAGTCAATTGACTTGAAATTAGTAGTTAATTAACTAACCATGTGATAGGGAAAGCCTTATTTAACGTCGCTGTTAGCAATTGTTAAATTCATTTTTAACTTGAGAAAGCTCGGTACTTAGCCGAGCGAAAACGCTTGTTCTTTTTGATTTATTAAAGTCCATTTGTAACAACTTACTGGCATCTTCCAGTTTTTGAATTATGTTGGTCTGGTCTCAGCTTGAAGCTTGTTGTTTTTGGCTTAATTATCATATCTGCTATACCAGTAAATGTTTAATGTTAGGGATAAATTGGCACTTGTTAACATCACAATTTGCACTTGCTTATCATTGCAACTGATTGTTGTAGACATAACCATGATTAATAGTTGCAGAAACCAAGTCTTTGTCAGGTAAATAATAATAATAATAATAAAATGAAATAAAAATAAGTAACAGCTGGATTTTGATTCCCCAGGAAGAAGGGTATTAGTCTAAGGCCCAAAGACAGTGCAGTTCCTATTTTTATCCACAATATTTTCTTGTATTTTTATGTTTGCATATTGTATATCTTATTAGGCAGTGAGTATCTGAGAACACCAATGGAAACCTAACTATATTTTTAAGCAGATAGGTTTTGTTTGATATTTAAAAAATGCAGTACAATTTATTCCACTGGGAGTATGACATCAGGAGATTGTACAAATAGTTTACTTTTGTCAGTTTTGTCACCCATTTCATAAGCCCTAAGGTAAGTAGTGTTGACCATCTTTCCTTTCCTTTTTTTGTTACTATACACTGGTTTACAGTCATACTGTGCTATGAATTAATGTCAAAGCTAGGCACATATCATAACTGAGGTGTACTAATAACTTCAACAGATACAATGAGAATAGATACAAGCATATGACCATGTGGAAGACATGATGCAGCATATTCATTCAGGGCCTGGAGAATGACAGATGTGATGGGGTAGTGTGTTTTGCTGGGAAATGGATAAAAGTGAAAGTGGGTGAGTACATGAACAAAGGTTGTTACTGAACTTCATGAACAATGGATGCTTGAAGACAATATCTGAAGGTGGTATTGCAATAGTCTATGAAATTGCATTTAAAGCTGAAACCAGAAATTCATTTCCAGATAAAAGTAATATATCCTGTATCAACTGCTTATCAAATCTGATATTTTTATTGCCAGTACAGAACTGTTTAAAATATAATGGTAAATTCAGAAATAAACCTCATTGGTGAGACTCCTGTATTATTAAACCATATAATGAAAGAAACAAAATAATGAAAAATTTTAGGAAATCTGCATCCCCTAATTCAAGTCCAGAATGAAACATGCCAGTGAGAAAGTTAAGAACACTATTAGAAAATATAAATTGAAGTACACATTTAAAGTTGCTATAAATATCAAAGACAATTATAAATCTTTCTTTAGTTATATTATGAAATTAAGGAATGACGTGCAACAATACACTGATCTCATTAATAATAATATCCCGTTCTGATCCTATGTATAAAGCCAAAACATTAGCAAACAAATTTAGTGCTAACTTTATCCCATCTATCTACATTAGTGCCTCCTCTGTACCCCTGAAAATTTAGTTTTCCACTAAAATGTCTTTCAAGCAAGTCTTGCAATCCCTTTCAAAGGTAAAATATAATACTTCCATGGAACTAGACAGAGTACTAGGATGCATTTTCATCACTGACATGTATGTACTATCTAGGCCTCTACTTATACTGGTCAACCTCGACCTGTCTGCATGGTTTGTGATTGATACCTGGAGAACAACCACTGTAACTCTGTATACAGGGGTGGCCTATCTATTGTTCCATATAATTATAGGAACATCAGCCTCACCAGCCTTGTATGAAGTGTCATGACATGTTTCACAGCAAAACTTATTTATGTGTATATAGGCAACTTAACTGATATAGACTTAATCAGTTTGGTACTGTGAATGAGAGGTCCTATCGTCTGAACCTATAAACTTCTTTGAAAATGTTGTAGAGTCTGTGGACAGCAGTTAATCAATGCATGTTGTTATTTCAACATGGACAAGGGTTTTGACACTGTTTCTCTTGCTGGTATTATTTAAAAATTTGACAGACCTAAAATCCTGGGTTGTTCATTGGATTGCAAATTGGTTATCCCAAAGATCCTAAGTTGCAAACGTTGCTAGTACGACTCTAAACAAAAAGTACAGAGATCAAGGGGCCCTCCTCCTCTTCATCATCAATATTATCATCAAACCCATTTTCCCCATTTTACATTGGGTTGGGATGCTACATCAGCTGTCACTTTTTTTCTCTCTCTTCAGATCTACTCTTCTAACTTATTCTGCAGTCATTCCAGACTTTCACGTCTTCTCTCATGCAATCCATCCATCACTTGGCTAGATTTCCTCATCTCCCCTTAACTTATTCCTGTCTCTCTGAAAGCTTCTTTACCAGATTGTCATCTGTGTTCCTGCAAATGAGAGTGAACCACCATAATTTGTTTTCCTTGACCTTCTACAACTTTCTCTGTAATTGTGACTACTACGGATACAACTTCAACTTTATTTAGGTGTTTTTGTGCTCAAGAGAATTACATATAGTATCTACTAGTGTAAATATAGAAAACTAAGAAAAAAAATCATGTTGGCAATTAAATGGGTAACACACATCTTACTCCATCAAATGCCATGTCAAAGAGGTATGTGTCATTGTGAAGCTGGCCAGTAATGGGCATTTCCAAAGCCACTAGGGTAGAAAGTTCTACACGTGAGAGGAATTACAAAACAAGGAATAATTGAATGATACCCAGAGGTTTAAGGATGGAACCATGATACTACAAGAAGCCCCTCAGAGTCTGACCACAAAACCTCGGTAGGGCAGTAGGGTACCAAATGCCCTTTCAAATAGCAGGGACTTAGGTCATGAGTGAATAGATAAACTAATACAAGGATCTTGTAAATGATCCTCTGAAAGAAAGGAAGCCAATTAAGAGCGCACAGAACAGGCATGATGTGCACACAGTGTGATGTACCAATAAGTAACCTTACTGCAGAGTTCTGTACCATTTGTAAACAGTCCAGCTCAGTATTAGGGAATCTTAGATAAATGGCATTGCAGTAGTCTGGATGCTTAATCCTTGATATATTTTGCAAGTGGAAATAAGAGGTCTTCCCTACAGCCAGCACCTGGTCTTGAAGTGCAAGCCTAGAGTCTATGATAACGCCAAGGTTATGCACCTGATCAAGGAACTGAAGTTTATTGACACAAAACATAATGCAAGAGGAGAGGAGATGCTTATGGTTGCATGAATTCTAGATCATTGACAAGGAAGTAAATGCTGGACATATCATCCTGGGAAAATGAGAATGAGATATTGTGCCATCATTAGCATAACTATGGTATGCTAGACCCCTTTCACTTAAATGATCTCGTAGGGGAAGAATATACACCATGAACAATAATAGGCCTAAGATAGATACATGTGGTTCTCCACATTCCATGAGATGCCATGAAGTAGGCTCTGTGTGTGTGACCTGAGAAGTAAGAGGTGAACTCACCTAAGACCACAGTAGAAATGCCACAGTTGATTTGCAAATATTCTCATAACATGCCCATTTCCATTGTATCAAATGTTACAGAGTGATTCAGAAGGAGGAATAGTGTATAGTGCTGCTCATCTCTTGCCTTAGATCTTCAATATGTCTTACAAGAAGTTTCTCAATACTATGGTGGGTACAAAAGCCTGACTGAAAAGGGTCCATGGGACTCCTAACTGGAAAATAGGTCTCTAGTTGCTTATAAATGACCTTTTCAATAACGTTAGAGAATGAGAGTAACAAGGGTATCATTTAAAGCTGATGGAAAGATCTTAACCCTCAGAAATGAAACCAGGATCTGATAAGTTACTGGACCCAGCATATCAAGGCTAAATAATCAGCCTTGATGAGCAAGGGTCCAACCCAGCTCATTGGTTGTATACTAGTGATAACATGAGTCAACTCTTCAAAATCAAGAATGTCAAATGCCAGACAGGAAATGGTTGGAAAAAAGAAAGAGAAAATCTGATGGTAGCAATCCTGTTGGCAAAGAACTGACCATCAGACTCACATTATGAGATAGATAATTAATTTCTAATGAATAGATAAGCTGGGCTGCACAACCTTTCTACTACACAAAATAACACACTGCTGGCTGGTTAGTCACTGAAATAATTAACCTAGACAAAAAATGCCTTTTTTTCTGGGAGAACTCCACCTAGTAGATGGCATAATATTCATCAGTGTCAGACTTGTCACTCCACAGTCCCTCACAATTCAATAACTCTTCAGCCTGTTCCTTTTTGTTATACAAAACACACAAGTCATAATCAAACTAAGGTTCTTATCTCCTGGTGGATACTGGGCAAACATGTACAGAGCCAAGGAAAGCAGATTGCTACAATCCCTAAGGCAATTGATTAGTCAGCACCACTCTCTAGGAGGAGCTAGAGGTACGTGGTTGAGAAAAGGTTAGAAATATTATGATCAGTAGACTGAACATGACTGGGAATAGTGTGGCTATTCTTGGCCAAAGTGAATCAGGAATTTATTGGACTAACAGACTGGTTCTACCACCAAGTCGGATGCCATAATATCCATTAGGAAGATCAGGTCCAATGTATGCATTGATTTGTGTGTTGCAAAGGCAATGACCTGAGCAAACCCAAAGTCTTACATAATGTAATAAAACTCACTGGCAAGAGTTGCTGACACATTTTCAACTCAGACATTAAATTCACCTAGCACAACTAAGTGCTGGTTGCCCACAAATGAGTCAACAAAAAAGTCAGTGAACTCTTGTAAGAATGTCCCCTCACAACTTTATGGATGGTAGATGCAACTAGGAAATGTTCAAAGGAGTTGGCTTTTCTAGTGTCACCCTTGGCAGCCACAGCACACTATTATAACATAATGCAAACCCACCTACATTCTACCCTTCCCGAAGCACTGTATAACTAACAGCCCATTCAGATAGTAGAAGTGAAATTTAGACCAAATTTCTAATCTAACCAAATCTCATTTGTAAAAGCAAGGTAGACATCATGTAATAGATTGGATATAACCCTTGGTTATTGCAGATGTGGCATGCATTAGAATACATGGCCCATAAAGGGACATTTGGAGATCTTCTGCTGTGATGACATAATTTCTTCATTTGTCTCGCTGTGTGCATCTTGCTGCCCACCTCAGTCTCCTCATCTCTTGTTATTTCAAGCTTCCTCAGCTCACAGGAAGGTCTCTGTACCATACAGAAGCACTGGTTATGCCTCTGTTTTGCTAACCTTGCTTTTTACCTTCCTTGACATTCTTTTGTCACACACTAGCCCTCTGATACTTTTTGACAGTTTGTGGAAGTGACTTTAATTCTAGCTTTAACCTCATTCAGAAATCACTTCTTCTTAACTACTCCTACCAGATACTTGAAGCTGTTAATTTGTTTTCCTCTTCTCCCTTGATTGTACGTTTCTTGCAATTTCCTCCTCTTGCTCCAAAGACCACTGTATTTTCTGTACTCACTTTCATCCTATGTGCCTTCAGTTTTGCATTCTAGTTGTCTATCATTTGCTTAAGTTCCTGTTCAGAGATGGCCTGAACTGCCACATTGTCTTCATACAATGGGTTTGTTGATTTGTATCATCTAAATTGCTTGCTGATGTAGTCCATCAGCAATTTGAATAGCAGTGGACTCAAAGGTGAACTATGAAGTTCTTAACCCAGAATAGTAATGTGTAATGTATCACAGTGTGTTCCATGCAGCATTGCCATGTGTTAACCTTTGCTTTCCAGACTGCATTATTTCAAAGGATTAATGGACAGCACACTATCTGTCACGCATGCATCTCTGGATTACAAGGTCAGACTGTCTAACCAAGAGAGTATTATGTAGAAACCAGTCAAGCAAGAAACAGCAGCTCCCCAGTAGCTCAGTGTGATGTGAAATAGCTTAGTTGTTACTTTTGCACACCTAGACATGGTTCAAATCCAGGGAGTGGTAGTAAGATGTGTGCATATTTACACTCAAGGAATCAGGAATAAATATAGAAACAGTCAGATACTGTTAACACATATTTTCTTCACAGGTTTTGTAGGTAAAGAAATGTTGGTAGTAGCTGTATGAAGGGTATACTAATACACCATGTACAGCTGTTTCACTGTCCAACCCCATGCCTGCAAATGACAGCAGAATAGGTAGATACAATGTGCACTCTCCCTGATACATGTGTCTCAAGTGTCATGCTGTCATGGCTAGTGGTGACTGCTGCCAATAACCCTGGACACAGATAGGAAACCAGGTGAAGTATGCCAGTAGCACACTCACATAACAGTGCAGGGTACCCATTCTGTGCCAGATATGTAACCCTGACAAGTACGAGTCCCCCCTAGCCATGTACCCAGAGTTGTCACAGTTTGCCCAATACCATTTTAGGTTGACGGTTTAACAGGCATGTTTGTGCTACAGAAGCTATGGGCCATAGGTATATGTAAAGTGAGGGCAGACCCATAGAGTATTGAGCAGTGCTGTTGTGAAAAATAGAAGCTAAACAGTTGTTAATGGGCTTTTTGTCTCTCCCCCCACCCGTTATCTGCATCAATAATTATCATTCATATACTATGGGTATGTTGTTCTCAAAACCTAATGTTGGGACTTGTGTTCTATTATTGTTCATATATTTGATTGGGTGCATGTTAACATACATTGTTCAAATACCATTGTTGGTGGCCTGTTGCCGCCAATTTTATTGTCATGCTGTTACAATGCATACTGCTGTTCCAGTTATGCATGCGATCTGTTTGCTATACAACATTTCAAAAAGGTATATGCCCTTTTCCCCACTGTAGTGCGATCCTGGAGTTATTATATATAGTTGGGGGGTATGGGTGGCACAGCCCCCCACCTATTCTGGTTTTATATCATCCCCTTTACAATTCAGTATGTTGAAATTTAGCAGTGTAAGATTTCAGTATTATGGGTTTCAGTCAAGTGATTTTTCAGTATTTTGAAATTTCAGTCTTATGGTCTCAGTCAAATGAGTTTCAGTCATATGAAGTTTCTATCATCTGATAGGGATCCATATATATATATATATATATATATATATATATATATATATATATATATATATATATATACATACACACACACACACACACACACACACACACATATACATACATGTGTGTGTGTATATATATATATTTATATATATATATATATATATATATATATATATATATATATATATACATAGAATATATAGATATATACATATATATATATATATATATATATATATATATATATATATATATATATATATAGACTCAACCTCTAACTGCAAGACATCTACAAAAACCCTGACAAACTGGGGGAATAAAGGGCAAACAATAGTGACATATTTGAAATATGGCTGTTATAAGCATAGAAGTCTGCTAGAGTAGCATGGTTTGTTTTAACATATATTTTCTGATAGATCTCAGGTCTGAAACACAAATTATTGTCATCATGTACTTATGTCAATGCTCACATCATCCTAGTGATTGTCAGAAACCCACAACTATTATGGGGAATAGACCAAACATATGAGCCACACATTTGGACAGTGTATAGACATCTGGACAGTGGAGATGTATGACCCCAGTCATGTAACAGGAGGGAAAAACACTGAGAGTTGCTAAATATTTCACCCAGCACCTTCTGAACTCCATTCAGACCAACACGACACTCCCCCATATCAGCTCTGGGAAATTACTCATGCATTTGCAAATATATCATGCACTACAGGGATGTAGCTGTAGGGAAAAGCAGACATTGATGTGAAATTGTCTACCCACAACCATTTGCACCACAGTCACAGCAACATACCAGTACCCCAACTGAACTCTAGAGTATAATGACTGTTTGAACAAACATATCCTGATTTCCTGTCACACACTACACTGACATATACTGCCCCAAGTCACAGTCTACTGGGAATCCTGAGGTGTTACAGAACATTTCTCAGTCTGCCCCTACAAACATATACATCTGATAGACCATCAGCAACTGCAGCAGCATGCACATTCAGATAGAAAAGGATCCATGACATCCACATCTGCCAGTCTCCCTACATAGCCCAAAAAACATTTATGCACAACATTGCTACACTATCTTGACAGTCTGTTAACAATGGCCAGATATACATAACTCTCAACTGTACAGATTTCCCCGGAATGTGCAGGGTGTGTGACCATATTCATAGCCACTGCCGCACACCACTTCCGGGAGTCTGCTATGTCACTGGGATAATATCAGGAGTGAAGTCACTAAATCATGATATACCATACCTCTGAACCTCTTACTGCAAGACATCTGGACAAAGCCTGACATACTTTGGAGACAGGGTCCGAAATGAGGGACATATCCCACATAATGGTGCTACAAACTGAAACAGTTGCTGGTGTTACAGGGTTTGTGGTAACATAACATCCCCTGAAGGATATGATGTCTGAAACACAAATGGATGTCAACATTTACTGACTTCACTCCTCACGTTATCCTTCTGATTTTTCAAAAACAGAAGTTGTCTGAAGAACAGAACAAACATAATATGAAAATCCCTTGGCATTCTGCGGACATCAGGATGTTGAGAGGTATGTCAAAGACATATTACTGTTAGACATCAAGTTCATGCAGAAAATGCATGCCCAGACAAACCCTGTTAATCTAGCAGTCTTCTATGTGTATAACAGCAATACTTACTTACAATATGTACCCAATTCTGGACTTTGTCCCCCATTTTGTTGAGCTGTCTCCACATTTCTTGTTCTGAGAGATATTTCCACCTACCTTCTGTGAATCTGTAGCCCCCACACCTCCATAATGTTCTCCTCACAGGCAAGAAAAAGGGGCAAGGCCCACATGAAGGACTTAATTATAGCACTGTGTTGCTATGGTATTGGCTAATGGAAAGACAACACAGCTGCTCTGAATGCAAGTAGCAAGTGGGAGACAACAATTGGTGCACAGACCATCACCTGCTGATGAGCATTACCTACAAATGGCAGGCTGCTACCTATGCAAAACAAGTCTGAACCCATCTACACAGAGACAGACTATGACTACACTTACCAAAACATTAGCTTTATTCTGAGGAAACACTTAAGCACTATAACGGGTATGTCAATAAATTAAGCATGTGATGAAATGCAGAAGGGGGGATGCAATAATATGAAATAGGAAGTTAAACACTAGGTCGCAACAAGACTTGGTGGGCTCACATGTTGCTGTCTGGCAACTATGCTCATTCCTGCTCACCCTGTCTGCAGTGACATAGATCACAGCTCTGGCCCCTGAGTCACCCCAGCAAAGATCATCTAATGTATGACTACTACTGGTATGTCTGTTGTCCAATACTGACTGTGACACTGCTAGGCAAGCTACCTAGGATGTTGTAAATATTCATGTCACCTGTGAATGCTACTCTGATACATATGCTTGTCTTACAAATGTAAGAGACGTATATAGGGTATGTGCATAGAACACAACTGTTGCAGAAGTGTGTGTTAAACTGTATGTTATATACTGAGCTCATACCTTTCAACTGTCCAGAGTGCTGCAAACTAACCACATGTTTGCTTTATAGTTGTAGCCAATGATTCATACAGTTGTGTAGTGTCTGGCAAATCACTGGCAACCCAGTAAAGACTGAAGTCATAACATAATAACATACATTTGAATGTCAGGTGTCATATCCTGCGGACTATTCCTGTGAATGTGAAAATGTCTTTGCTAGCAACTAAGGGTGTTACAGCTAGATTTATAAAGTGTCACTATTGTTCCACCTTTGCCCGCCATTGATGTGTGCCTCTGTGCAGATGTCTTGCTCTAACTGACATTTGTGCAGTTACTAACACCTGGTTTGCAGCTGTGGCAGGCACACTAACCTTGTCAGGTTACTCATCCCACCATACATTTAGATCCCAAATGGAGAGCTGCAAAGCCACAGGAAGTGAAGTTTTAAACATTACCATACTCATGCACAACTCCAGGCTGGCCAAACAATATGACACATGGGAAACATACCAAGTGTAGTTAACTGTTGACAAAACACCTACTCTAATCATAGTGAGCTACAGATCTCCAACTATACCATGCTCCTGTGTAACTATAACTACCCAACCATAGTGTGCATGACCTATTCTACCTGAACCTGAATGCACAGAGATTCCTCAGCTTTGTCAATAGCAATGCATTGGATCAGCTGGTCAACAGTCTGATGACAGGTGGAAATATCCTGTACCTGGTCCTAACCAACATGAGTAGCCACTGTAGCACTCCTACAGTGTCATCCCCCTTGGTGTGATCTGACCACATAGCCATCATTGTGAGTTCACCGTCTCCCCTGCCCCCCGTCAGGGTCAAACAAAATAACATTTAATAAAATTACTATAAATCTCCTCATTGCAGGTAGAAGTAGCTTTACAATCACCAACCTGTCAATTAGAAATAGCAGTAGTGTCCAAGCCCACACCACAATACTATGTGATCACCTACATAGCTGTATGGACTTATCAATACCTGACAGGACAACATCATCTCGCTCAAGGTAGGGTAAACCTCTGTTGTGGACAGCAGAAATATACAAATATGGGTTGGGAGGGTGGCCTAATAGTTAAGGTGTTTGCCTTACAAACAGAAGGTGCAGGGTTTGAGCCTCACAAGGTATAATTGACCAGGCTTAAAATGGATCACAAGGGCAGTTAGCCTAGTACTAATCTATGAACCTATGAAGCATAATAGGTGGAAATAATTGCTAGACAGGACCAGGAAAAAGCAGGTGCCTAATTGCAAGCAATTTCACCTTGGTCTGAACAAGCAAATAAGGTCACAGGTGAATTAAACTAAGGCTATCTTTGAGTGCAAATTGGACACATTCACCAAGGCCAATTACTAGGCCTTGCACACATATATCTGCAATCCCAGAGGCAACACCAAAATCTGCTCTGTAGTGGTGGCCAATAACACAACATACACACATGGCATACATATAACCAACTTGCTGCAGACAGGTTAAGTGTAAACATCACCCTCCTGTCCCCCCATTGGTACACATGGACATGTACAGCATCTGCCCCCCTCTCATCTTCATCAGGAAGCAGGTCCATAATGCCCTCTCAAAGGCAATACAATGAAGTCTCCATAGGCCTGATACCATCCCTGGCTGCATCCTACATGAACTCAGGCATGAACTCTCAGCTCCATTACACACTGTAGTCAACCAAAGCCTGAGCACCAGTGTCATCCCATCTGCACAGAGGACAGCCACTGCCAACCCTATACACAAAGGCAGATCAATCCACTGACCCAGCCTATCATATGCACATCAGCCTAACTAGCCTGATCTGAAGGGGCATGGAAGGCAATATCAAGGACCTTATAAACAGGGACACTGGCAACCTCAAAATGCTTGAGCCCACACAGTGTGGTATTGTAAAAGGGAGATCAAGTCTGTTAAACCTGGTTGACATCTCTGAAGTGGTCATCAGACACAAGGATGAGGGGAAGACGGTGAACACTGCGTACCTTCACCTACCCCAAATCTCTCACAATAACCCCAGGTAGCCATGATACATAAGCCTACACAGCTCGGCATGAACTTGTATGTTACCAGATGGGTAGTTAACTGGCTCAATGATAATACCCTCTTGGTCAAAGTAGTGGAAGCCACCTCTAGTAGAAGACTTACAGAGTATTATACCCCAATGATCAGTCTGGGAGCCTCTACTGTCTGAGATATACATTTCTGAGGTACATAACAAAACCAGTGGTCTGTGGCTGACCAGGATTGCAGATGATTGCAAGCTGGCCACTGTCTTACATTCCCCTTCTGATGTGAGCACCCTTCAAGAGGCCCTTACCCAAATTAATTACTGATGCAAGAAGCATTGCCTCAAACCGAGTGCCAGGAGATGCATCATGTTCCCTGTTGTGGTAGATGTCATCCACACTAATTATGACAGTAATAACAATGTACTGAGCATGCAATCAGCAGTGAGGCAACTTGTGCACCATGGTTGGTAGCAACCTGACAGTTTCCCACCATGTGTGCACCATTGTATGGAAGGCTGTCTACATGGACAACCTCACAAATATCGGTATGTCATCCAGGAACCAGGGGGCCACAACATCCCTGTACTCCACCCTTATCAGACACATTGCTGAGTACAATGGCTACTTTGGCATGTACCTTGCCAAGCAAATGCAGCAGTTGCAGAGACCACAGAAGTTCCTGACCAGGCAATTTCAGGTTCTGTAACACCTATCCTATACAAATAGGCTGAAAGCCATGTCACTGTACTCAGTCTCATACAGACTGATCATAGGTGACCTGTGTCTGGCATACAAGGCCATTTCCAAACCAGCCTTTATGGCATTTCTGCATATCCATAAGACAATCCCCACTCACACGATGCACACGCAAGACCCTCACCTGGTCTGTGACATGTTGTTTAATACACTCCCTCCCCATGTTTGGCAGAGCACATATATATCCCTCTTGAAGAAGAAGATGGATGACTGCATGAGAAATGGAAAATACATCCCTGGGATCCCACATGTGTCCCAGCTGAACAGGGGAAACAGCTGCTGGCTTTGAAGGGATGTGTACGGAAGTCTGGACTAGGCTTATGAGGGAATCCGTGCCAATAGCCTGATATCATCTTAAGAAGCTATGTACCTAGTTCTTTACATGTTTACTGTATGTATTGTAGACTGTCCTGAAAATGTTGTCTGAAATGAATCCCTGTGAGTCTGAACTGTTAGGTACCGCAGTGATAGAGAATTCTCTTGTTCCTTCATTAGTTATTATCACATATCATTACACCTTGTCATCGTATCTAGTCTGTATAGGAGTAAGTCAGCTCTCACAGTGCTTGCATATGCACTTGGTGACACTGTATAGCTCACTCCAATAGCCTTAATCATGGTCACACTTACCATTCTGCTAACAGAGCCATCACACAGTAGGATTCATCACCCTTTGTTGAAGGCCTTACAGTAGCTGTTAAGGAGATGGATTGCAGTAGTCTTAACTATGCTAAGGTCTGGTCTGAAGGACCCATAGGTGGCAAAGCTGTGCCAGACTTTACCAGGAGAGTGTGTGTGCATGTGTGCGTGTGTGTGCATGTGTGTGCGTGTGTGTGTGTGTGTGTGTGTGTGTGTGTGTGTGTGTGTGTGTGTGTGTGTGTGTGTGTGTGTGTGTGTGTGTGTGTGTGTGTGTGTGTGTGTGTGTGTGTGTGTGTGTGTGTGTGTATGTGTGTGTGTGTGTGTGTGTGTGTGTGTGTGTGTGCATACCAACAGACATAATACTGCAGGCTATTAATTTACATATGTTGTCTTCCCCTCACAAGTGAACATGGGGGTTGGTGTCTCTCCCCCTCACACTCTGATGTCAGTGCCCTAGTGGACTCTCAAGATGATGGTGGTCATAGTGAGGCACAGGTGGGGTAGTCAGGGCCTGAATCTGTGCCATTGGTTAGTATCCCACTTTCACCCACAATGTCCCCGCACACAGTCAGCATGCCCACACATACCCAGTTCCCAGCAGCCACAGATAATGGACAGTTGGAGGGTCGTGGCATAGAAGAGGCTAGTGTGGTGACTATGGCAAGTGTGAGTGTAGACACTAGCCATAGCCAGATGGCAGGCAAGGTCACACACAGGCAGATGGACAGGAGTGCTTGACGGAGGACTGCTGCCCATCAAACCCCTGTCACAAGTGCCACAGCAGGTGTCACCAGACACATGTAATGGTCTGTCATGGAGGCACAGGTGGGTACTGACCTCAACATCAGACAGATGTTCAGGGTCATGAATGCAGTACTTCCTGCCATGCGTGATGACCTCCACCGCATTTGTGATGCTATACGTCAATAACCACAGAACAGAAAAGCCAAAAAAACAGTCCAGAAAATGTTCAGCTATGTTCACTCAGTCCCAATAAAGGCAGCTAACATTGAATGCAGTAGTTAAGCAAGAAAAAACATTCAAAAAACTTAAATCAAATAAAGCAGCATAAAACATTCTAACTTCTCTTATTATTTCTTCAGACCATGCTAATCCTAGTTCCTGAGGTATGACAGAAAACAAATCCTTCACATCAATAGTCAGGAAATAAAAATTAGGATTAAATTCCATTGTACTCATTTTAGAGAAAAAGTCCCAGGAATCTATTAGTATATATGGATACCTCCCATAAAATGGTTTCAGCTTCTTATCTACATTGATTCCTAATGGCTGTGTCTTGGATCCTGCTGATGTCACTACCGGTCTCAAGGGGGGGGGGGGGTCGTCCACATCCTTGTGGATTTTTGGTATCCACAAAAATACTTTCTAAATTATTTAAAACATTTTAAATTGATTGTTGTTTTTTAGCATTGATGGTGTATTTTGATACTGAATTTATATATTTGTATGTAATAATGAACCAACCAATAATATGTGGGTGCGGGGTTTATAAACATGAACAGAATATGATGTAAATGATTCTAATGAAGTTTCCTGACTGGAAATGAAAGTGCTAAATCTTTTGGAATAAACTTGCTGCTTTATATTATTTAAGTTTTTCGAGTGATTTTGCTTGCTTAACTACTGCATTTCAGTGTTAGCCGCCTTTATTGGGACCGAGTGAACCTAGCCAAACATTTTTTGGATTATTGATGCTATGCATAATTTAGTCGATGTTGTGGATAGATGGTGGGATGAGACATTGTCAGTGCTAGACCGTGCAATGTCTGCGCTTGAGCATGTGGTGGGAGTAAGGCATTGGCCCGGTAAATGTGTGTCAGCAAAATGATCAGCTGAGAGCCCTCGTGGCTGTGCACATTCACAGTCCTGTAGTGCCAGTACCACCAGCACTACTGAAGGGAGGGTGCTGTCCACACCACATCGGAGCAGGCCATAGGCATGTGGTCCTGGCCAGTCCCATCAGGGAAGCAGATCCAGCAGACAGCAGTCACCATCAGGGAGTAGTACTGCATCTGTCTTTATGCCTGGTGGTGCCAGTGAGACTACTGGCAGGACAAATTCCGCATCCCTGCTGAGAGACAGTGAACTGCACATCTTGCCATGTATGGTCCATGGCTGTCCAACATAGCCCTGTGTCAGGCATCCACATGCCTTGTGTTCAGATAAACACTCATACATCTTTATCACAGGCCGGTCACCACTAGACACACACAGTTCCTCTTCATGGCATAGTTGAACACCACCCCCCGAGACACACACACACACACACACACACACACACACACACACACACACACACACACACACACACACACACACACACACACACACACACACACACACACACACAAAATCCCACACAATCCCACACCACACCCTGTGCATGTGATGCTACTTGAGCCACAACCCTGTTATACATACCATCATTGCAGGAACATGCTCATATGGGTCTGATGCACAGGGTGAATATAGTACAGTGTAGTAATGTTATGCTGTGCAAGGTGCTGTCTGGTGGCAATAGTTATGGGCACATATTGAGGTGTATGTACCTTGTTGGCCATGATCTATTATTGCTGTTAGTACTGCTGACTGACTGTAGTGTCACGTACTGTATTCTGTGTTCCAGGTGTCTGTCTGTCTGCAGGCTATGGGCCTTCTGACAGTAGCAATGATGAGTATGGCAGAGTGGAAACACAATGACCTTTTCACAGCCAAGGTACAGCTGTATATGTACATGTTATTAGGTGTGTTTACATGCAACAGTGTGTGAGGGACAATCGTGGCAGACAGTATGGCCTTGCATACATACCCTTGACACAGCCAGCTAACTTTCATACATGTCACCTGGGTGTTCTGTAGGACTCCAAGCTCACACATACAGAGGAGGTTACTTAAGTAATGGCACTAGGTCCCTCACAAGCTTAGCCATTACTTTAACTGCAAATGATTTCCCTATCAGCACCTGTTGCCCCTGCCATTTCTGTCCCATCCACTCAAACTTCATGCAGGTGTTGAGGGTATGCCTGGTAATGTGTATGACAGATGTGGGGTATGTATTCCAGACAAAGGTCAGCCTGTGTCAGTCTAATCTGACAATCACCAGCATGTGTGTCTGCTAACTCATATGCATGTCTGGCCTGTCGTGCTGGTAGTGCACACAGAGTTATAGCCCTGTACATGTGACAGCTGTTGAAGGGATGAGCACAGCCCCTATCTGCACAGTCTTACGAAAGATAGTGCTAGATACCTAACACAAATAGCACAGAGATAATGCAGTGTTGCAGTATCTGCCACTACTATTCAAGTGGGTGACAACTGCAAGGGCCGTTAGGATTGCTAATGGTGGGTTCAGTGGCCATTAACATGGTAGAGCCATCTAATGCACACAAACACATACACACACACACACACACACACACACACACACACACACACACACACACACACTGCTGCATGAGGACATGCATTGAAGAACACATGCATATGGAGTTGACACTTCTCAGAGTAGATGACCTACCCATCTATTTATGTACAATATACAGTGACATGACCATTGCATGCTCCACAGTGGCTTGGTGTTATAAACTGTGTAACTGTGCTTGCATGGTGGATAACATCTGTATGGGCTGAAACTAGGTGTGTAATGGGGGAGTTCACAGGGTGGAGAAGGCACACAAAATGGTATAGCCATTGCATTCACACAGTAAATACAGCCACAGGGGCTGTGCATACAGAAACACATATGCAGTTGCCAATAGACATATTAGTAACCCTACGTATCCACATGTATGTACTATAATGCTACATACATATGACATGCTCCACATATATTATATGCCTGGGATGCAACACACAACCTCTTACAACAAGTAATCTTGGGAATATCTTCATGGATGGTGGGATAACCCACCAGAAATATCAGTTGTTCTCATCTACTGCTCCTACAAACCTGCACAAGTGATAGTGTGACAGACTTTGTAGTAGCATGATGTGTCAGTCAGGTAAGATGTCTGCTGCTGGCATGTGTATCACTATGGTAACTGTGACACATTTGGCAATGATACCACAGGAATGCTCATTGTTAGGGAACACAGACCACATAGTTTGTAAACATGTGGATATTCCATGTACATCTGTACAGATGACTGGTGGCTGTATAGTGTTACATGGTGCATGGGAGGCAGATGCCATTAACAGGCTCTTTAAAGTAATGTCATGTGTAGGGGGTCAACAGGCCTTAAAATGGTATAACCTACACACACACAACAACCACAGGGGATACGCTTCACACACACACACTACTACAGTTGCCAGCACTGAGATTAGTACCCCTATCTATCTAATTATTTGTAGTATAGTATTACATAGTTATTGTACATGCCACAGAGCTTAGAGGGCTGACATGTGTATACAGGTACATCTACGGTGAATTACATCAGCAGGCCTTGTAAAGTAGGGCAATGAGAAGTGTACTGGGTGGTACATACCTCAAAATGGTATAACACACACCTCCAAAGGGTGGGAGTTTCACCCAAACACACACATACACACACACACACACACACACACACACACACAGACACACACACACACACACACACACACACACACACACACACACACAAAAAGAGGATATGATTCTCACACACATAAATACACACACACACACACACACACACACACACACACACACACACACACACACACACACACACACACACACACACAGTTGCCAGCACTGAATTTAGAATCCCTACCTATCTAGCTATGTGTACTACAGTGTAGTGCAGTTATTACATGCATCACAGAGCTTACAGGCTTTAATACTGTCCCAAGGTACGTCTAAGGTGAATTACATCAAGAGCCCTAGAAAAGTATGGCAATGGCAAAGGTAATGGGTGGAAAGGGCATCAAAATACATTTCCCTACAAACATGCACACTTACAAACACCACCACACACATACATTTGCCAGAACTGAGAATAGAACCCCTGCCTATCTAGTTACTTGAACCATAGTGTTACATAATTATTGCATGCACCGCAGAGCTTATAGAGCTGAGGGCTGTCCAAAGGTACTTCTGAGGGGAATGATATCAGCAGGACTGCTAAAGTAGGGCACTGGGATGTGCTTTGGTTGGGAGTGGCTTAAAACTATTTCACCTACTCTGGTTGAGAAATTCCTCAAAATGCTTCATCCTGCAAACACTTGTATACCCATTTATATATATATACACACACACACACACACACACACACACACACACACACACACACACACACACACACACACACAAACACTTACTGGAAGTGAGAATAGCCTATCTAGTTACGTGTACTATAGTGTTGCACAGTCATCGCATGTGCTAAAGTTGGGAACTGGGGAGTGTTGTGGGTGGGACAGTCCTCAAAATACTTCATCTTACACACATGCAAACACTTGTCAACACATGCACATTTGCCAGCACTGAGAATAGAACCCCTGCCTATCTAGTTATTTCTACTATACTAATAAACAATAAATAGTGTGGCTTTCCAATATAAACCAAACTAAGACAACCAAAAAACCGTTGAGTAGAATGCAGTACTAATTCCAATTCAACACGAAAGTGACACCATCCACGTAAACGCTGAACGCTTTTATTAAACAAACATCACATGCGTTTTCATCCCTTACTATAGGACTTCATCAGATAAAACAACCTACAAACTTTCAGCTTTTTATATTATGCTTACAATCAATTAACCTATGAAACGCAGTCTCTTTATTTCAAATAAACCAGTCGGTTTCCTTTCTTGTCTCATTAATATTAAAACCTATTCCAATGAAGGAAACTCATGTATATACCATACTATAAAACAAATATGATAAATTAAATAGTAGATTTTCATGTGAATAACTTAACATTGTATTTAAAAATCATCGGGAAAGTTCATCCATTCAAAATATAATATATACTATAGTGACATATGTGCAAAACTCTACAACCACTAAAAACCATAATAAACAGCCCCCCCTAGTGTCCAAAACCTATATAACCTATTAATTCTAACTTTTTTATTTTCCTTTCTTAAATGTGTTATTCCATATAACCATAATAAATATATAAAATCTAAACCATCAAATTATATATATCTAATAAATATATTAATAAATATTTTATAAATATATAATTAAATATTATTTATATGTATAATAAATATATATAAAAATATATATTTATTAAAATAAATGAATTCAATAAAATTGTTTAAAATGAATGTTTCATATAAGAAATACAACCCAGCAAATGTAACTCAAACTCTATTAGCTTTCACCTTTAAAATAGGTCCAACGGATAGATTCTCATTTAATCCAGGTCTTTTACATGCATCCAAATAAACCTGCCACCACAATTCTCTGTTTTCTAATATCTCCTCCCACAAACCTCCCCTAACATCCTGTTTTACTTGTTCCAATATAAAAAATAAATATTTTGCTCCTGTACAATTTTAAAGTGCCTATATAGTGCATTAGTTTCTTTCCTTTTTCAATGTCGTATATATGCTCATATATCGTCTTTTAAATACCGTCCATTTTCCCAATATAGAAAGATTGGCAGTTTTGACAAACTGCCAAATAAACTACCCTTGGGCATTACAATTAAATCTATCTTTACTTTTTATTAATCTCTTCCTACTTTCAATAAAAATTTCTTCTTTATTCATAATGTAAGGACATTGTGCACATCTCCCACACTTAAAAGTTCCCACTTTCTTATTTTCCACAGTTTTCTATATTTTCCATTTCCTTCTATTTTCTTCCTGATGTTAGGAGGGTTTCTAAAAGTCACCTGAGGTATAATATTTTTAATCTCTTCTAGATCTGTGATGGCAGCAAATCTCTCCCATTCCTTCTTAAATATCTCTTTAACATCTTTGTTTAAAGTATTAAATTCTATAATTAATCTTTTTACATTTTTGTTCTCATTTGGATTTTCGTTTTTATTGACCAAATCAACATTATTTACCTCTTTTATACCTTTTATTGGTTGAAATTTATTCTTTCTACCTAGCTCAACTTCATTTCTTATTGCACTCACAAACTCTACCGGGTAACCTCTCTAAAACATTGTTTCTAATTTATTACATTCTTCATAGAAATCACTTTCATCACTTGTCATCCTGGAACCTCTCACAAATTGGCCTTTTACAATATTTTTCTTACAATGGTTAGGATGAAAACTGTTGTAATGCAAGTAAGAATTACAGAATGTGTCTTTTCTAAATACTTTAGTTTCAAATTTTCCATTTTTCTTATAAATTTCCACATCCAAATAATTTATAACTTTTGCATTCATTACATAAGTAAACTTTAAATAATTAGTGGTTAAATTTATGTAAGAAAAGAATTCTTTAAATTTTTCTTCACTTCCTATCCAAAATATCACTATATCATCCAGGAATCTGTGATAAAGTGACCAATATTGTCTAAAGGTAGAATTAATTATATATTTCTCTTCCCACTTGCCAAGCACAATATTGGCAAAAGTGGGGGCACAAGCTGCCCCCATTGAGACCCCTGAAATCTGTTTATAATATTCTCCATTGAACATTAAATAATTGTATTTCAAAATGGAGTCCATTAGGGTCACCACAGTTACTTTTTCTTCATGAGACAACTTCCCATCTGCATATACACTTTCTTCAAATAATTCCATACCTTCATCATGCGGTATACTAGGTACACACACACACACACACACACACACACACACACACACACACACACACACAAACACTTACTGGAAGTGAGAATAGCCTATCTAGTTATGTGTACTATAGTGTTGCACAGTCATCGCATATGCTAAAGTTGGGCACTGGGGAGTGTTGTGGGTGGGACAGTCCTCAAAATACTTCATCTTGCACACACATGCAAACACTTGTCAACACATGCACATTTGCCAGAACTGAGAATAGAACCCCTGCCTATCTAGTTATTTCTACTATACTGTTACATAGTTACTACATGCACCATGGTGCTTATAGTGCTGCGGCTGTCCAAAGGTACTTCTAAGGTGAATGACATCAGCAGGACTGCTAAAGTAAGGCACTGGGAAGTATACTGGGTGGGAATAGCCTAAAACTATTTCACCTACAAACAAACACACACACACACACACACACACACACACACACACACACACACACACACACTCCCTCTCTCTCTCTCTCTCATACACACACACACATATTTGCCAGGCTTGAGATTAGAACCTCTACCAATCTAGTTAATTTTACTATAATGTTACACATTTATCACATGCACTAGAGGGCTGACAGGTATCCAATGGTTCTTCTAAGGTGAATGGCATAAGCAAGTCTTGTGAAGTAGGGGAAAGGGAAGTATGCTGAGTGGTAACAGCCTCTTAATACTTAAACCTACAGACACACACCGACACACCCACACACACACACACACACACACACACACACACACACACACACACACACACACACACACACACACACACACACACACACACACACACACACACACACACACACACACACACAAGCAAGTGATGTGATGTTATAAACCCCACCTCAGTAGAATTACACAATGGAGCTCATCTTCATGCTGGCATGTGTGACTGGTTATGACTGGTCTGCAACAGGACACCACTCTATGCCATTCAGGGTATCCCTGTGTATGACTCACTCTCTGTATGTGTCTCCCTGTGCCTCTCTCTATATCACTGTCTGTCTCTCTCTTCCCCACATCTATGTGTGTGTATGCTGCACATATTGTTGTATGTTGCCCTAATATATGTCTGTGTATCACATGCAGCATATGCAGATATATCACATATGGGCTACCTACAGCTAGCTGAGGGTAATCCTGTCTGATGGGTGTGTATAGAGACAGTTAAGGTGTACATAGCTGTCTGTATGCAAATATATATATGCACAATACAGTTATATAGTCCGATGTGGGTTTTGACATGGGCTGTGATTTTCTAAGTGTAGGAGCATGCCCAGTATGACCTTCTATAGTAAGAGTAGGGAATCCTGTCCAGATATAGTTGTACTCTGGTCAGGGGTTTTGTGTACTACAGCCATTACTCTCAAAAGTAAACAGGAAGATGCTCGGTGTATAGGGTTTGTTTATGCAGATATTTCCTGATGTATCTGAAGTCTGACAATGGAATGTAGTGTGTCATTATCTAGTGACAGACATCCTCAGATCATCACAGTGCTTTACCAGAGTAATACAAGATGTATGATATACAGACCAATATAGACATTCTTGCCCAAAAAGACCATTTGAGAGGTATGGCTACAGCTGAATGACCTTTTTACCTGAAAAGTCATATCCTGGTCCATGCCTCTCAACAGTACAGTTTTTGGTGGATTGTCCAGGAGTTTGTCTAGAGGTTTTGTCCAGTCTATATAAACTTGGGTTTTTATGGCATGTTAGTTGCAAATAATTAAAGACTGATGTTACAAAATAATGACAGACATTAGTGTTTCAGACTCCATAACATTCAGACAATTCCTGCTAATGCAAAACCCATTATTCTACCAACTTTCTCAGTGTGTAAGAGCAATATTTACAACACATACTCTGTAACAAACTACCCATGCATGTTAAGTAAAGCTTCTCATTGGACCTCTTTAAGAAAAATCCTGACAACTGGATGGGAAATAGAAAATTCACATAGGAGATCACTTCTATGACACTGCCTGACAGGAGCACAGGAAAATAATTTTCTTGGGTTGTGAAAGCCAGGGAACCTTTTTGGCTAGGCTTATATAGGCCCTAGGGCCGATAGCCTAGAACCTACCTATGAACATATGAACACATGCCTATCATTGGGCCTTTGTCCCACTTTTATTTATGACTTTATCCAGATGTTTTGGTGTCAGAGGTTGAGAGGTATGGGTGTGGGTAAAGAGTGCATTGTACTGTGCAGAAATGTCTATTATATGTGTATTATTTCCACAGAGCACTGTGTGACTTCCAGGTATGTCAGTGGCAGAACAGTACAGAGTAATGTGGTGAACCACTGACAGACAGTTGGGTATAGTTTAATACATTAGTAGGGTATTGGCCCTCAAACCCTTATAACCCATGCAAATGGGAGTGTAGCTCATGTTAGGCAATGTCAACACACAAAGCCCCTGTCCAGCAGGGACACATGTGGAATCACAGGACTGTAGTTTGTGTTTCCCATGCACTTATATAGGGAGCACATCACTAGGGGTATTGAGGCACTTGGCTTGATGTGGAGAGGGAGTGTATTTCACAAATGTGGGAGTGTGTGGGACATGTATCTGTCACACCAACAAGCCATACTGATATCACAGACCAGGTTGATGCTGCACCTATGGGTTGATCGAGTGGGCCTTGATTTCCAGATGTGCAACAGTCCCATCAAGGCAGGGTCTGGACTGCTTTGTATGCCAGACACTCATCACCTCAGAAGAGTCTATATGGAATGAGGTAAAGGGACAGTGCTGTTAGCCTATCTGCATTTGGCAGGTGTTTGGGGTTTGGGGTAAGGCCTTAGTGTTTGTAAAACCCTGGTGTGTGGAGTCTGCATGGTCTGTGATGTGCACGATTGTGGAGTTCTTATGTATATTTGCCTCTGAGTAGTTCTTTGTTTGGGTTTTTGTTTTGTTGTGGACCTCTACTTACATATGTTCATAGGTTCATAGGTAGGTACTAGGCTATTGGCCCTAAGGCCTATATAAGCCTAGCCAAAAATGTACCCTGGCTTTTGCCACCCTAAAAAATCATTTTCCTGTGCCTCTGTCGAGCAGAGCCACAGAAGTGATCCCTGGGGTGAATTTCCTATTTCCCATCCAATCATCAAGATTTTTCTTGAAGAGTGCTAATAAGGAGCTCTGTTTGACATAGATGGGTAGTCTGTTCCAGAGTATGAGAAGTCTCTGGGACAGGAATCTATCCCTCCAGCATGCTCTGTTTATTGTGGTGACAAGGTTTAGGTCCCTAGAGCGTGTAGCTCAGAGGGATTTGGATTTCTTTAAGTGGGGCATGTCCAACAGCTCTGGGTTTGACATAGCATTATATGTTAGGCAGACATTGCCTCTGAGTAGGTGATATGCGACAGAGTAAAGCTGGAGTATTTTGAGACGGTTTGTGTAGGGCACCTGTTTGAGGCCAGTAATCCTCTTTGTGAGGAATTTCTGTGGCCTTTCCAGTTGTTGTAGATGTCTTGTGAGGTACATACCAAAAGGGGTGTTGTACTATATAATGGGTCTAATGAGTGATGAGTAGAGGGGAACAGTGACCTATTTTTTCCTGGATGAGAAACCTTTTGTGATGAGGTGAGCCACGTAGAAGGATTTCCTGACAGCTGTGGCAATGTGATTATCAAAGGAGAGACTACTGTCCACCTGTGTCCCAAGGTCTCTTATCACATTTTCGCCGTTAAGTAGACTACCAGCTATGTGGTAGTTAATGGGTACAGAGTTTTTACCAAAGGGGTTGACAATACACTTTTTGGCATTGAGCTTCAGGCCATGGCTTTGACACCAGGCATCTGTCTCAGTGAGGCCCTTTTGTAGTATATCCACATCATTATGAGTTTCGATTATGGCTCCTAGTTTGAGTCATCTACAAACTTTGTTAGCCAAAGACCTTCTGTGTTAGCCTGTACTTCAGAGAAGTAGATACCAAACTGGAGAGGATCTAGGACTGAACCCTGTGGTACTCCACTTGTCACTGGTCTTAAGTCGGATTTGGAGTCTGCTACTTTCACAGTGTGGGTTCTGTCCATGAGCCAGTTGGCAACCCATCTTGTGACATAGGGATTTATACCTAGTTTAGTGAGCTTATCTATAATTCCAGAGTGGGGAATGGTGTTGAAAGCCTTGGCGAGATCTAGATAAGCTGTGTGAGCCACCTTACCCTCAGCTATGACTTTGGTAACTGCTTCAAAGAAGTCAATCATGTTTAGGAGACATGATCTGCCTTTTACAAATCTGAACTTGGTAAGGTCCAGAGCTTGGAAATTACCAATGTCTTTGTTTATGAGTTCCATAATCATACGTTCCATGGCCTTGCAGACCAGGCTCGTCAGGCTAATGGGGCGGTAGTTCCCGGGGTCTGTCATGGCTCCTCCCTTTGTGGAGTGGGTTATCCATCGTGGTGCACCATTCAGTGGGCACAAAGCCTGAGGTGAGGCTATGATTGAAAATGATACTTAGGTAGGGTGCCAGTTCATTCTGTAGTTCATGTAAAACACAGCCTGGGATATTGTCAGGTCCCATGGATGCTGTGTTCTTGGCTTTGGAGAGTGTGTTTTTTACCTGTGCAGACATGATTACATGAACTTTGCATTCTTCTGGTATAGAGATGGGCCCTCTAGGGGGTGAGAGGGGGGTAATGTTAGCACTGAACCTATCTGCCAGGATGTTGGCAATATCAGTTGGTTCTGTATATTTAGTGCCATTGTGCTGTAACTCAGAGCAGATCTGAGTGTTGCCATTGAGATTCTTGACATAGCTATAGAATGCTTTGTGGTTGTCTTTAGAGTCAGTGGCAATTTTGTTTTCGTTACTAGCTTTGGAAGATTTTATGAGGGATTTCAGCTTCTTACTGAGGTTGACCAGGGAGTTCCTCCTGTCATGGGATTTTACTCTTTTTTGCAACAGTTTCTTTCTTCTGTTGTAGAGTTTGTTTATGGCAGAGGACCTCCAGATTGGCTTCCTTTTTTTGGAGGATAGTATCTTGGTTCTATTAGGGATAGCATGATCCATGCACTTGTGTAAGTGCTTATAAAGTTTATTTGTGTAGGATTCAGCAGTCTTACCTCTATTGTCCGTCTGCATGGGTGTCATGAAGTTTGCCACTTCTGTCTTAAGAAGTGTGAAGTTGGCTTTGGAGATGTTTTTTAGGGTGGTTTCTCTAACTGTGGTTGGGGGTGTGATGTGGATGTCTAGGGTGATTAGCCTGTGGTCAGATCTGACCAACGAGGAATTGACCTCTGGTATGGAACACCGGTTGCCCATGTTGGCAATGACCAACATGAGTGTGTGTTGTGTACTTGCAGGTGATGTTTACTGACTCCATACACTGCATGGCACCTATGTTACTGCGCAATTTGTTCTGGTTTGCACAGTCTGCATTTGTCTGGCCAGTGGTTCTCCTTCCCCTTATGTGTGTCTCTTTGTCCTTCTGTAGTCCAGTCACAGGGTTTCCTCACAGTGGCTGCTATGTATCTGTATTACTGATGTGAGCAGGTTAATGCTGTTACATCACACACAAAGCTGTAGACTTTACACTTCTGAGTGTACCTATTTAGCAGGTTGTCCATCATTGCACCAATACATTTGCTGTGGTCCTCAGATGGTTTGTGTTACTATATGTTATTATGAGGCTACATTTTGGCCTAGCTGTCAAACTGTGACAGACCAACATCAGACAGAGGCACACATATGGGGACAGGGTGTTACTACTGTTCTGCCAAACATAGACAGTTGAGAGGCCCATTTGGTATTTGCTTGCTTTCTCTTATGGGTATGACATCTGCTTCCCCACTGTCTGCCACTGATGTCTGACAGGACCCTTTCTTGTTTTGCAAATATCTGGCAGGCAAATGCAATGTTAGAACAAGCAGAACAGATATACAAGGCAAAAAGGTATGGCGTCTGAAACTACAATCTGTCATTATTTTCTGACTTTAGCCTTTTGTGATTTGCCAGTGATTTGCCAGAAGGTATGGCATCTGAAACTACAATCTGTCATTATTTTCTGACTTTAGCCTTTTGTGATTTGCCAATGATTTGCCAGACAACCATGATTTCATGGCAAAGAGACCATAAATATGATGCAAACCTCTGGACATTCTGCAAAATGTCTGTACAGCTGAGCAGTGTGTTAGGCACTGTGTAGGTTACTCTGAGCTGTGTACTGTCCATATGTGTGGCCTCCTTTCCCTGACCTGTCCAGCTTTCCTGCAGTAACAGATATTGACATGTGGACAGTGTGTACAATTCCTACCATAGCTGTATTTGACATGCAGAATAGCTGGCACTGCAGTTCTTGGAACATGGATCCTGTCAACCACAGTACTGTACCTAGGCCACAAAGCCATGACAGCCAGGAGTAAGTGCAGGCCACATACTGACAGTATTGACCATACATATACATAGCTCATTGACCCCTGCATATTGCGGACATGCAACAAGTTATCAAGTTGATTGGGACAGCCCTGGGAATGTGTGCTCTGCTGCTTATTCCCTAAAAACATTACTGTTACTGCATTTCTATGGGAATAAGGGTGTGTGTTGGGGGGCACACCTGTCATCTGTCCACATTTGCACAGACTGTGCTGATGTTCCCTTTATATTTTGATTCAATTTAGCATAGTATGGTGCCTGTCTTGGAGACTACAGGCATACCACTAAAGACCGCAGGTTCGATTGCGATGGCAGATATATGGGTTTTAGATATCTCACCCTTCAGAGACTTACTGTAACAGCAAAACCTGCTGTGATATCACTGTGTAGATCTATATGGGCACATTTCATCATTGTCCCCATTTGTCGGCCTTTGCCAGACATTTCTTTATGATTTTCTATGGCTGACTTGCTGGGTGAGGCTGAGGGGTGAGTATGGGACCCCCGGATTGACATCCATGCATGTGACCTATGACCCCCCAGTTTGTTAGCTCCCCCCCCCCACATATACTGCACTGAGAATTGTCACCTAGGGGAGTACTACATTCTCTGGGGAAGCCAGTGTTGGGCAGACATTTCCTGTTGTCCCCCATAGCTGTCGGTTGTCTGCTGCTATCCTGGTAGGCCACCCCAATCCCCTTGCATGCAAGCAGTGATACCATAGCTATACTACCACAATGTATTACTCCATTCATTTATTGCTAAGAAGAGTGACTTACCTTGTGCCTGCAGCAGTTGTGAGGACAGTGCTTGAGGGCTGGCTCTGTCAAATGCACACAGTACACAGCCTATACATGGTTAGATAAAGGTAGTGTGATGAGTGTAGCATCCATTTTACTGTGTTTGTGAGTCAGAGAAAGTTGCCAGTCCCTGGGTACCTGCAGTATCAGTGTGTGTGTGCTATGTGTTGCCTCTTTGCCAAGGCGGGGCATACTGGGCATGCCTCCATCTGCCTACAGAAGCAGGCTCAGTGGGTTCCTCCTCTGAGTCCTCCTGTGCCTGTGGGGGCCTTGGCAATGGTGGGGGGCTGTGTGGGCCTTTCCTGTGATGTTCCTTCCGCAGCTGTTTCCGCAGGATCATATTGTGTAGCATGGCACATACTATGAATATGTGCACACAGGACTGGAGAGTACTAAAGGGCTCCACCAGATATGTCAAGGCAGTAGAACCGTGTTTTGAGTATCCCAAACACATGCTCTATAGTGTTCCTGGTTTGTGCATGTGCCTCATTATGGTGTTCTTCAGTTTGTGTTTGTGTGTGTGTGTGTGTGTGTGTGTGTGTGTGTGTGTGTGTGTGTGTGTGTGTGTGTGTGTGTGTGTGTGTGTGTGGGTGTGTGCATTTCTGATGGGTGTCATCATCCACGGCACCAGTACATAGCCAGCATCCCCCACCAGATGGCCATACAGGATGTCTCCCCTGGAAAATGCCTGATACAGCTGTGAGGCATGCCAGATATGGGAGTCGTGATAACTACCAGCACTGCCAACACACACATTCATGATAATGCCCTGGGCATTGCACATGACCCGGCAGCTGATGAAGTGATAGCCCTTGTTGTTGACATAGACTCTACCCTCTTCACCAGGTGGTGCCTTAATGTGGATGTGCATGCAGTCAATGACACCCAGTACCTCTGGGTAGTCTGTTACATGGTGGAAGAGATGTATATAGCTGGTCCTCTCCTCATGGGTGCTGGGGAAATATATGTGCTCACTGGCATGTGTTAGCATGACATCCAGGAACTGGTGGTGTATCCTGGATGCAGATACCTGTGAGACCCCCATCATGTCCCCAGTAGGTCTTTTGAAGGTACCTGTTGCTAGTATTCTTAAGGCTACACATACCTTGGTATCAACTGGGATGGGTTCCCCTCTGTTGGCTCTGGGTCTGAGGTGAGGCTGACACAGCCCGCAGAGTTGCTGAAGTAAGTCCCTGTCCACCCTGTAGTGCTCTAGTATCTCTAGATCATGTAGCCCCTGGTAGGTTTCCCTGGGTCTGAGCACTCTTCTCCTCCTCCTCCTCCTCCTCCTCCTCCTCCTCCTCCTCAGTCTGGGATGGTTGTCAGCATTATCCTCCTCATCACCCTCAGCTTGTAGTACATACTGGTATATGAAAGTGACAGCAGCCCCTAACATTTTGTCAGTTAAAATTCCCCCGAGTGTGTACACCAATGGTGCAGAGTTTGTGGGAAAAAACAGACTGAAGGGTGTTTGCATAGTTTATACTGTTGTGCTGCAGATGCTGCCTTTGTGATTGGCTGATTATGATACATTCCACCTGCTAGCTATATTATTAGTACTTGATTGCCTTTATGCTGCTATTTCCCAGTTTTTTTCCTTCCCATTTCCACCCTTTCTAAGCCTCATGGCACGTCGTGCACACCCGCTGCTCAGATGTAAATACTTTTTTTTTTTTGTATTTCCGTTGTGTTTAAGCCCCATGGTGCACCATGCAAATCGCTACAGCTATAGTAAACAGTTTTGAGCAGAAAGGACCGTCCCAGGGATGCAAACATGCTCAGCATTTCTTGAACTCTCTCAGACACACCCCCTTGCTTAGCTGTGCTTACCTGAGCACAAATACTGGCAGCAGAGCTCCAATGTGCCTTATACCAAGCATGACACATCCCCTTTCCTTGTCAGCTACTTCTCCTGCTTACACTGCAGCATTATACACGGTTAGGTGCAGGTGAACACTGTCTCCCATTTTGCTATTCAATACATTTTGCTCATTTGCTTGCTCCACTGCCTTAGTCCCTACACCAGAGCCTATCTCCTTAGCAACCGGTGTTGCCTGTTATTGTTTTGGTTCTGCATTCTACTCACTATAATGGCAAAATGCAGATTTCACTTAAAATTGTCTTACATTTTTTTCTTATTTTCCACATGATCTCGTTTTCACACCAATGCGCTACACTTAAACAGCCAAAATTGGCCCCAAAAAAATAACCTTTGATTTTCATAATTTTGCAATTGTTTTCCATGCCAATGGCCACATTTATGGCCACTGGCATGCCTAATAGTCATAATGCATGCTTTACTTTGAGCTGTCATGCCCCTGTTTTCATTTTTGCAGAAATGTACACAGTAACCAAATACATTTCTGCAATGGACACTGCTCTGACACAGATGCCTGCCTGCTTACAAAATCACTAATTCACCTCATTTGCATGGTTTTCACCAGCAAATGAAGTAATTAGCATTATTCGGGAGTGTCCATGTCAGAATAGTGCTGGCAGGCTCAATCACACTCCCAGCCTTGTTTACTGGATTGCTCAGTGACCATATTCCATGCAGAAGCTGCTGAACTATTCTGACATGGAGATTTTGCTTTATTGAATTTGGCCTGTCCTTATAGTACTGTACTTTTCCCTTATCAGAACAGTCATTGAATACAATGCACTCCTCAGTACACACAAAGACAAGCATATCACTCAGTTAGAAGGGCCTAAAATATTTCTGAACAATAAAATGAAAGGCTTTAAATCCTTCAGTTATCTTGTCAACTACTCCTAGGTGATCTGTATTTAATTTTTTGAGGCATGGAAGAGCAGTCCTAATTGACCTCCTATTTACAAAAAAAAAAAATTAAATAAAATAAAAAGTTGTACAAGCACTCACTCCAGGCACCTATATCTCATTAGACATAAAGGCTCCTAGCTCAAAGCCTATGGAGTAAGTTACCGTTAAAAAGTACAAGGGTGGTTATCTTTAAGGTTAATCTTGATGACTAGACTAATCCCAAGCAAGGAAAAAGGTATAAAACAAAAATATATTTCCCTTTCTATGAGTCCTGCAACACAAAATCGAAAACCAAACCAGAGCAGATACAACACAGCCAAGTTCAAAGTATTGCAAGACTAACAGTATTTTTAAGAACTCTTCCAGCTGTAATAGTCAGTGAGCCAATCACAGGACACACAAGGTTAGTGCTATTGACTTATGCCAACACATTGATTGCAATATTTGTATGATTGCATACAGCATTCATGTTCATAGTTTCATAGGTGCTTACTAAGCTACTGGTCAATGAGGTTCTTTAGCAGCCTAACTCTGCATTCCCATAATATTTTTAGTTCTTGTAATTTAAGTAAAAATAACAAAGAGCTGGGTTGTACATTTTCATGTTAGCCCTATCCATAAGGGACAAGAGTGTTAAACCAGGGATGAATTTGTAGTGTCCCATCCATTTGTCCTGATTACATTTGAATAGAGTAAGGGAAGTGCTTTGCTTTATGTAGAGAGGAAGACCATTCCACAGAAGTGGTATTCTTTGTAATATACATCTATCACTCCATCATGTTCGATTTATGTTGCAGAAAAAAATGAAGCTCTCTTGAGTGGGTGTTTTTTCCACTATTGGTCTTGTGGATATGCAACAGGCTTGAGTGCACAGGATCTGTTGAGGCTCTATATAATACTGAGAAAAAGGATATTCAGTGCAGATTTTATGATTTAGGCCCTTGATTTTCTTGGTGAGGAAGAATCGTGGTCACCCTAGTTGTGTTAAATGTTTGGAGAGGTACATACAGAAGTCAACTTTATCCTCAATGATTAGCCTAACACATGCTGAATATAGTGGAGTGATCACATACCAGGACCTAGATGCCACACCCTTCCTAATAAACTGCACAATGCACAAAGACTTTCTCATAATACTGTATGCATGGTGGTCAAGGGGCAGTTTGTTGTCCACATAGATTCCCAGGTCCCTAACTGCCAAATCAATTTTCAGGGAAATGATGTCAATGTGATAGCTACTGTGGATGCCATGCTTTCCAAAGAAGACTATGTTAAACACCTTTACTGAATTATCACTTGAGACATATGCAAATCTACATTTGTATAAAAGTAATCCAACTGTATTAACAAGTTCAAATTTACAAACATTATACTTCACATATATTGCTATATATCATACAATCTAATCAACCTTATATACATTATTCAATTCCTGCCCTTTTTTTTTTAAACAAGAAACATCTTTACTAAGAAAATTATAATAATCCAGAAGACAGAATTCACAAGAAACACTTTTTAAAAACACCTTTAAAACTTTATTCCATAAGCGCTTTCACCTAGAAAATAGGAGCCTTCTCCAGACATTCAAAATTTATTTATTTATTTTTATTATTTTACATTTGTTGACTGGGCTAGTCTAACTGGATATATTTCCATTTTCAGTAGAGGCCCGTGGAGAAAAGCTCCAACATAGCACAAAATGAAATATACAATTGTATAACAAATAAAGTAATAGGTATTTGGAATAAAGAGAGGTTATAAAAAGTACAATACTAAGAAGGTGAGTATAAAGTCATATAACAGTTATGTGATCGTTTGATAAGAGAGATACACTACAGTTCATTGTTAGTTAGCATAAATACTTGTGGTTATATAAGTTTTACAATGACCAGTTTTTAGCATACAGAGGCGTATGTAGAGTATGATTATGTATCCATAGGCAGTATGAAGATAAAAATAGGAAAGGTAGTAGATTAATCCGGGTTAGTGCAGGGACATAACCAGAGTGATTTTAGGTGACTTTTGAGTTTTTGCTTAAAGACTGACAGTGAAGGTAGTAGTGTTAGATCGGTAGGTAGAAGGTTCCAGTGTTTCCCAGCAGTACTGGAGAATAGGCTGTCGCCTGACAAGTTATTGGACTTACTTATGCTAGCACGTAGTTTACTCGAAGAGCATAGGGAATTAAGATTATTATAAGGGGTAATGAGGTTAGCAAGTATTGGAGTATTATTTGGTTGGTAAAAGATTTTATGAGCAATGGTAAATTGGGAAAAAGTTAGCAGGTTAGGGAGTTCAAGCCAGTCTAGCTACTTTAGATTCAGACAGTGGTGTGTTTGAGATGCATTACCAGTGGCAAATTTGGCAATATTGTTATAGGAGTTAGATAGTTTGAGAAGATTATTTTTCTTTAGATTAGTATAAATAGGAGAAGCATAGAGAAGAGTTGAGATTAAGTGAGAGAGGGCACTGGTGGTTCTAGCTATGGGAGTTAAGAAAGGTTTGATTCGATATAAGGAGCCCATTTTTCTGTTCACTGTTTGAATGGGGTTATTTATATGGTTATTGAAGTTGAGGTTGTTGTCAATTGTGACTCCTAATAGTTTGGTAGTAGGATCAGGAAAGATGAGGGTACCATTGCTAGATTTAATAGAGTTATAATATAAGTTTATAGGAGAGGACCTATTGGTAGGTGTGAAGAGTAGAAGCTTGTTTTTTTGGTGTTCAAAAGGAGACAGCATTTCAGGAACCAGTGTTCTACTGAGTTGAATACTTTTTGAGTTAGAGAGTGTAAATCAGAAGTGGAGTTGGCAGAACATATAAGTGTGGAATCATCAGCATACTGAATGCAGGTGGCTTCAGGGACTGCTACACGAAGGTCGTTGATGAATAGTGAAAAAAGAAAAGGTCCTAAAATGGAGCCCTGAGGGACTCCAAGGGTGATTGACAGGTGGGATGATAGTTTATTTTCCCAGAGAACTGCCTGTTGCCTATTGTTAAGGTAATACTTGAACCATTGTATAGCTGGGGTATCTAGGGCAAGAAGTTCCAAAGTGTTGATAAGCAGGGGATGACTAACCATAGCAAAAGCCTTTGAAAGGTCGATGAAGAGAGCGGAAGAGAGGATGTTGTTATTACGGTTCTTGTAAATAGAGTCAGTGAAAGATAGTAGAGCGGTGGTAGTGCTATGAAATGGCCTAAAGCCATACTGGCACTTAGCCAGAATGTCATGTTTAGTTAGGTGGTCTAGTAGCTGGTGGTAAATGCATTTTTCCATGACTTTAGCTAAAGGTGATAGTAGAGCTATTGGTCTGTAATTAGTTTAGTCGTTGGATTTACCACCTTTATGTAGGGGGATGATATGGGAGATTTTCCAGATTTCTGGAATGATTACTTCATTAATGGTTCTGTTGAGTAGGATGGATATAGGAAAGGCAATAACTTTGGTTGCTATTTGTAAATATTCAGAAGGTAACTGGTCAGCTGAAGGAGTGCAAGGCTTAAGTTTTAGTAAGATTTTATAGATGAAAGTGGTTAAGATAGGTTGAAATGTAAATGTTGGTAAAGATCCAGCTAAAGAAGATGGGAGCCTCGTGTTATTAGTGGAAAGCTGGCTAGCTAGGGATTGTATAGTTTCTGTAAAGTAGGTGTTGAAGTTGTTGGCTATTTGATTTGGGGTGTTATGATCAGCATTATGAGGGGATGGTGTGCTAGAGTGACCAGAGTTGAGGAGCCTATTAATGTTAGTCCAAAATTTCTGAGGATTCTTTTGGTGTATTTGTTGTAGCTTTTAATAGTAGTTCTTTTTGTCAGAGAGTATAGCTTTTTTAGTTGTGTTTCTTAGCTGTTTAAGAGTTTGTTGTTCAGGGGAGGTTCTGTTAGTTCTCCAAATAGCCCAAGCTTTGTTTCTAAGTAGAATTTTTAAAGGGAAAAAATCATATGGCAAACTCTTTTATAGACCTACCTAACCACTTATATCTTAAAGACATAGTTTAAAGCAACAACATATTAAATAAAATACATTTAATAATACATTTTTAAAAACATTTGGATAGTTTAAATATAACTATCTATCAAACGTTTTTAATTTTAACTCACAAGAAATAGGCACTACATCACTTAACCCTGGATATGTAGATGCATTCAAGTGTAAAATCCACCACAACTCTCTATGTTCTAAAAAACACCCCATGGTCCCCCCTAGATTTTTTTTTGCAACTATTCCAGTATGACAAATTTACAGCTATGACTTGGGAATTCCTTTATGTGTTTTTCTAAAGCACTGGTCTCTTTATGTGTATGCGTATTGTAGATATGTTCATACACCCGTTGTTTAAATTCTCACTCAGTTTTTCCCACATAAAATGTGGGACAAAAGCTGCATTTTGCAGCATAAACCACTCTTGTTGTTTGACAAAAAAAGCGACCAGAAACTATAATGCACTCAGAACTCAAGTGCACCTGGTTAAATTCCAAAATAAACTTGCATTGTGAACACATTCCACACTTTGTCATTTGCTGCACTGATCGCATATGTGAAAGGGATAAACTGTCACACCAGTCTTTGAGACTGCTATCCCGTCTAAATACAAAATCGGGAAAATTACCAGATTTTTCCATTAGCTGTTTATCTCTTCTAATAAATGCCCAATTTGTATTAATAATATCCATTATATTTTTACTATAGGCATTAAATGTAGAAATAAATTTTTTTTTTTTTT
The DNA here is from genome assembly GCF_019279795.1 of Protopterus annectens. Classification (NCBI taxonomy): domain Eukaryota; kingdom Metazoa; phylum Chordata; order Ceratodontiformes; family Protopteridae; genus Protopterus; species Protopterus annectens. The sequence continues at coordinate 689,641,090 of NC_056741.1, forward strand.
TTTTTGTATTTTTTGCTTCTTACACTCTATTTTCTTGTTGTAAAAAAAGGTGTCACCCTATTGCCTTACGCCATTATTGCTATAGTTTCATTTTGGATACCATCTATAGTAGAAGAAACTTCTCCATAAGCTTCACCAAATTCCCTGGCATGATGGCTTTGTAATAAGGGAATGTAGTGATAGTCTCTTCTTAATGATCTCAAATTTTATATTGTTTACCATCTGCAACGAGTAACCCCTCTTCACAAATGTGTTACCTATAACATGTACTTCATTTAAGAAATCAAGCATATCAGTTACCATTCTGGTGGCCCATACCGTCTGTCCCTTTATAACAGCTTTTTTGACATGATATGGGTGGTTACTTGTAAAATGCAAGTATTTATTTGAATATGATTTTTTCCTAAAAGCAAGCTTTTAAACCAGCCTCCATTCTAGTTAATTCTACATTGAAGCAAGATCTAGAGTTCACATCTAACTGGTATGTAAACTTCAAAAACTCAGTTATAGTATTTAAATATTGTACAAATTCTGGTATTAAATCAACAGGACCATCCCAAGCAATAAACAAATCATCTAAAAAATGAACATACTTTCTAACATACTTAAAAAATGTACTATTAAAAAATAATGTAATTCCCATACTAACATAACCACATTTGCATATAATGGCCCACAAGGTGAGGCCATGGCCACACCTGTTACTTGTTTAAAATACTGTCCATCATGATACAGTTATGTAAAACCATTTCAAGTAAATGGGGAAAATGTATTTATCTTATCCTGTTCAACATGTACATAGTAAAAAATTCAGTAAACCATTCTATCCCAATAATATGGGCGATGCAAGTAAATAATTATTTTACATCAATTGTCAGAAAAAATCCTTCTCTGAACTGTTGTAAGTCAGTAAGACTGCTTCTATTCTAGATTCTACTAAAAACTCTACCAGTGCTGGTCTTTCATTTATACCCCCCCCCCACACCCAATTTCTTTCTCTTTGCCTATACTCTGATATCAATCCTTGGTAGAGAAGGCAATATCTAACCTGCAGTCCAAATAAATACTTGGGATCTTCCCATTCTGTTACCTTTCCCTGTCTAGTTATTTGCTCTCATTCCTTTGGTTCCTTTGGCAGTTTTCTCCAATAAATTCTAGCCCCCTCTTGCCTATTGTCTCTATCCTTAATTGCAGTCATCCCTATGGGCAGAATCTCCATTCTCCATTCCCATGTTGGCTTAGTTCTTAGGATACTTTCTGCTACTTTATGGATATAATATTCTATATGATTATTGTTATTCTCCTTAAAGGCCTGTATCCAAAATCCCAGTCTCTCCTTGTTTCTTGAGCTTCCCCCATGTTTCATCATCATCCCTTTCCAATTTGAATTAACTGTGTATCTCTGAAATACCCCTTCAAATCGGGTAATCCCAATCTGTCCTGTTCTACTGGGAGAATCAGCTTATCCCACTTGACTATTACCATCTCCCCCTCCCAGATAAAGTCCTTCAGCATTTTAATAATTGCTATTCACAACTTCTCCTGTGGTTGATAAAATATGCTCAATCTGTGTTTAAGACTAATGGGACTAAAACCTGCTTGTGTCTTACTACCCATAATACAAAGCATCCATTTTCTCAGTTTTGTATTATCTTTTGTTTAGTCCCTTCCCGCATATCCTTAGCTGCCACCCCAGCATCATTTTTAAGCCATACTCCTAAATACTTAATTTTATCATGTCCCCATAAATATGGATATTACATTTTTTGACATTTACATTCAGTCCATGGCTATGACACTTGCTATTTGTTTTAAATGGCCCTCTTGCAGAATATTTGAAGTCTTCTGGAGAGTTTATGAATGCACCATGTTTAAAATTATCTGCCACCTTTGTCATCCACAAACTATTTATATCAGCTTTGACTTCCAAGAAATAAATGCCAAAGAAAAGTAGCCCAAGGACTGAAACCTGGGGTACACCACTTACACCACTATTGACAGGTCTTTTGGAGGAAGTAGAGCAACATACCCTAATTTTCTGGGCTCTGTTTGTGAGACAGTTTACTATCCAACAAGTTACATGGGGATTAATATTTTCTGGGACAATTATCAACAATTCCTGAGCATGGGATGGTGTTATCCCTTGGAGAGGTGTATATGTGGTGCATACTGATTTTAAAGAACTTGATCAGGTTGAGTTGGCAGGATCATTCCTTGACAAAATTGAATTGGCTTGGGTCTAGTGTTTGTGTGTTATCTATGTACTTATTTATTAATTCTGTAATGATCCACTCCATAGTCTTACGGATGAAGCTGGTCAGACTTGTGGGTCTAAAATTAGTTGATCCCATTGAGACTTGTCAGTAGGCAGCCTAGGATATTGTCTGCCCTGTAGAAGCAGTGTTCTTCACCTTAGAAAGTGCTTTGAGGACTTATTCTTGGGAGATTTGGGGGAGGGGTAGATGCAGGTGTAAGAGTTGGGAATGTAGGGTGAGACAATGGGGTCATGTTAGAGCCAAACCTATCTGCTAGTAGACTGCATATCTCCTCAGGGTATGCGTATGTGATATAATTTACTGTTTGCTCTCTGCAGTGTTGTGCATTGTTTTTGAATATTCTCACATAGTTAATGAAGGCTTTATGGTTGTCTTTTGCCTGGATGCCTATTTTTACCTAATGTCTAGCTTTGATTGATTTGACCAGAGACTGGAGTTATTTGCTAAGTTTAGGAAGAGCTTTTATGACCTCTCAATAGCCACATTTATGACTGCATGCAATTAGCTTTTTTTCTTTTATTGTAGACCCTGTTTATACGTGGGTTCCACCATAGTGATTTATTTTAAGTTTGGCATTGTATTTTCTTCAGAGGGGAACGGATGCATATAGGCAGCTATTCACATTTGCATAGAATTTATATATTTATTTATCCTTTGTTATCCAGGTTAGTCCCACTAAGCTAGTGGCCTCTTTTCAGGAGAGACCTGAGATGTTATTTATACTGCTAGTGGAAATTTGGGCAAGGCATCAGGGAACTTCTGCTACTCTTTTTGATACGTGCCATGGGATCTTTTACATCCACCTGAGCTACCACCAACTCAAGCAGACGGGACCTCAGTTTAATGTCTCATTCAAAGGATGACACACTCAAGAGTGCAGTGCCTACCTAATGCTTTAGGCAGATAGGGCCTCATTTTAACATCCCATCCAAAGGACAGCATAGTCTGGAGTCCAATACCCACTTTATACTACACTGCAGTGTCAGCAGCTGATTTACCTGGTGGGAGAATATAACCTACATCTTTCTACACCACCTTCTACACCAAAGGTGGGTGCACTGTTTGTTGCACCGAAGGATTTTCCCATATGCTGTGGGGTCATCAAGTTGGTGGAAGATGTTGAATTAAGGCAGGTTATCACTTGATTTTTATATATTAGCCTTTGCATCTCTGAATATCAAAGTATTTGAGGATGCTTTTGGCTTCAATCTTATTCTGAATGTGACTGATTTATGCTCCAATTTGACAAGGGAGGAAGTTACAGCTGATGGGAAGCAGTGCTGTCCTATAAAGGTGAGGGTCAATTCCAGGATTTTGCCTGCCTTAGTTAGGGTGTAGACCAAATGGTCCAGATAGTTTATATTTATGAAGTCCAGACATTTCTGGGTATACATGTTAGGGGATATACAAGTCTCCCAGTGGATAGAGGGGAAGTTGAAGTTCCCTAAGAAAATGGTGTTTGGGCTCATGTAGAGGGATTCCATACAAGACAGTTAGGCAGTACAGGCCAAGAGGAGACATAGAGAGGGTTCTATGGTTAGCGATGATGTGATAAGAGGTTTTGTTAAAGGTGAGTTGGACATGGAGGAGTTACAGGTCATTGTCAGATCTAACGATCCTGAAGGTGATATTTTGCTTTTTGAAAATAGAGATACTGCTGTCTTTAGTGCCTTCATGTAGTGTTGTTGGCTTGAACAAATTCTAAGCATTGAAATCCTGCAAGGATAGTGTGCTCACCATGGTCTTGAACCAGGTCTCCATCAGGATGCTTATATCGATTCATTCCAGGTTAAACAATACCTGTAGGGAATGAAGTTTTCTATTAAGGCTCCTAGCATTGAGCAGCAACATCTTTATGTTATTCAGATTTTGTTATTTAAGTTTTTGAAGACTAATAATGCTTAAAAAGGCACTGTGGTGGTGGATAATGTTTTAGCCAATATATAAAGCATTGCAGAGAAATGTACATGCCATTCCTGGAAAAGCAGTTAGAACTGTCGACCATCGCTCCCAAGCTCATATATACAGGACCCCCTTCAATGACATCAGAAGTTGACCCAGTTAATGAAGTCAATAATCATTTTGTTTGCACTGCAGCGTTATTGTAAGTGTCGCTAAAATCCTGCTCAAAGCTAGATTCTCCCTGCCTTGGTCATATATTCAGAAAGCTCCATGGTGTCTTTCTTCATACAGTCCAGGGAGTTGCGTATCAAGTCAATAATTCCAACATGTATTATGACTATGTAAGCTGTGCACTTGTAAATTCATAGTCACAGATTCATAGATTGTTACTAGGCTAACAACCCGGGGGGCCTTTCTAAGCCTAGTCAAAATTTCCAGAAAGAATAATGATGTCCTGTATCCAAACAGGACATTGAAAGCCAGGCATTTATAAGCTACCTCTGTCCATAAGGGACAAGGGACTTGTGGTGCGTGGACCTGCCTGCATGTGTGATGTGGATTATCCTGGCTCCTAATAGACAACCATAATCCTCTCCTTACTCAGACTGGAAAGGGGAGCATCAGTGTGTCTCACTATGGAGTCACGTATGACTAAGATGTTGAATTGTGTGGAGGCTTTGGATTTGAGTCATTGAGAGCCATAGATACATGTTTCATGGTGGCTGCTGCCTATGAGTGCTTGTGAGATTGCTGATAGTACTTGTTTCTTAGGTTACATTTAGGAGGCCTTTGTGGTTTAACTATATTACTTTTAAGAATCTCAGCACGTGTATGTCTATGGGTTTTTGGTCTGTATTGTGTGCAGAAGTAATAGTGTGGTATTTTCTGTTTTACTGACAGGCTGTTTGCCATTCGTAGTGAATTTATGTGAACACTTTGCCTCCAATAAGATTATATAACTACATTTCTCACATACTGCGTCAGTTTGCGTAAGTGATATGTGGTTGTCAGTAAACATGAGACAACTGCTACATTGTTTCTGGATGTGCCCATTGAAACCAAGATGACTATGGAGACAGTTGGAAAGTGCAGACCCATGTTTCCAGGTGGTTACTGATTTGAGCTGAAGGGGGAAGTAGTGCCTTTGATGTTTGGAGTTGATAATCTGTGGTGCTAACTATCCGGTAGTGGAGATTCTCTGCATGACTGAAGGTGCTAAATGTATTGTAGTTGATATGGTCGTGGTATCAGCAAAGCTGCTCACAGCTAGGAATCACTGATCCATTGCTTCTTCTCTCACCAGAAACAATATGTAACATTAATCCCAAGCTACTTTATTAGAAGTAGTATTAACTCAGGAGTTGATGGGTTAAGTACACTTCTTATAGTCTTTTCTTGACAGATACCCTGGTTGGAGCCTATAGCTGCTGGACTGACCTGAAAGCCAAGCTACCCAAAGGCCCTATAGAGATATACACTGAAAATGCAACTACACCACTCATTGAAGTCTCATACACATTTACCAATCACAGACCAGCAGGAAATCATTGGCTTTTACTCCTTGTCTCACCCATAGCAAAGAAGTAGCAATAATCCCAAGCCATATCCTAAGGAGCTATGTTTAGGCTTTCCAGTGATTGGTAATCACTATGAAACTACTACTCATGCACCAATGCACAGGCCCAACGCTTCCTGGAATTCATCAGTTCCAATACCCTGGACCAGTTTATTCTTTCCCCCATTAGAGGAAGCAGCATCCTTGACTTGGTTATTACTAACATGGGCAACCATTGCTCTACACCATTAGTCAATTCTTCCCTGGTTCGATCTGACCACAATCTTATCACAATGGAAATCCACATCTCACCCACACCCCCACAAAGGTATCCACCATGAAAAACTTCTCCATAGTTGACTTTGGACTCCTAAAAACAGAGGTGGCTAACTTCACCGCACCCATGCCAACGGAAAATAGATGCATGACTGCCAAATCATACACCAATGCACTGTATGAACACGTACATAAATGCATGGAACTAGCCATACCCAGCAGAACCAAGATGCTCTCCTCCAAAAAAAGGAAGCCAGTCTGGTGGTCCCTTCCATTAATAAACTCTACAACAGAAGGAAGAAACTGTTGCAGAAAAAGGTGAAGTCCCTAGACTGGAAAAATTCCCTTATCAGCCTCAACAAAAAGTTGAGATCCCTCATCAAAACCTCCAAAGCCAGCTATGAAGACAGAATTGCAGCAGACACTAAAAACAACCACAAAGACTTCTATAGCTATATCAAGAATCTCTATGGCGATACCCAAATTTGCTCTGAGTTATTGCACAATGGTACCTCCAATACTGAGCTAACATATATTGCCAACATAATGGCCGACAGATTCAGTGCCAACTTTATTCCTGTCTCCCCCCTTAAAGGACCAATCTCAATACTGGAAGAATGCCAGGCACCCAACATTACTGCAGCACAAGTTAAAGCTGCATTGTCTAATGCCAGGAATATAGCTTCCATGGGGCCGTGTTCTACATGAATTACAAAGTGAACTGGCACCACTTCTGTGTGCTCTGTTCAATCACAGCCTCACCTCAGGCTTTGTCCCTACCAAATGGTGCACTGCTACAGTCATCCCTCTCCATAAAGGAGGAGTGACTACAGACCCTAGAAATTATCGCCTCATTAGCCTGACGACTCTGATATGTAAGGCTATGGAGCAGATCATCATGGAACTAATTAACAAGGCTATAGGGAATCTCCAAACCCTAGATCCCACACAATTTGGTTTTGTGAAAGGTAGATCATGCCTGCTCAACCTGGTCGACTCCTTTGAGTCAGTCACTAGAGCGGTGGATGAAGTTAAGGCAGTTCATACAGCCTACCTTGATCTGGCCAAGGCCTTTGATACCATTCCTCACTCAGGAATTATTGATAAACTCATCAAACTAGGCATCAACCCATATATCATTAGATGGGTTGCAAATTGGCTCACAGACAGAACACACAGTGTGAAAGTAGCAGACTCCAAGTCAGACTGCTGACCAGTCACAAGTGGAGTCCCATAGGGATCGGTCCTGGGTCCTCTCCTGTTTGCCATCTAATTCTCAGAATTCCAGACCAACACGGAGGGACTCTGGCTGACCAGATTCGCACATGACTGCAAGTTGGGAGCTATTATTAACTCCCCAAGTGATACAGATATCCTACTGAAAGGCCTCACTGAGACCAATGACTGGTGTCAAAACCATGGCCTTAAGCTTAATGCCAAAAAATGTGTCATCATCCCCTTTGTGAACAACTCAATTCCCACTAATTACCACATCAATGGGATCCCACTGAACACTGATGGTGTTACAAGAGATCTGGGGATGCAGGTTAACAGCAACCTCTCCTTTGACCACCATATTGCAACTGTGGTCAGAATGTCCTTCTATGTGGCACATCTTATTACCAAGGGTTGTGCATCCAGGAAGAAAGAGTTCATCATTTTTCTCTACTCTTCCCTCATTAGACCAATCATAGAGTATATTGCCGCATTTGACATGTACCTCACTAGATATCTGCAACAGCTGGAGAGGCCAAAAATGTACCTCACAAAGAGGATCCTAGGCCTTAAACACATGTCCTACATGGACAAACTCAAAAAACTCCAGCTATTCTCTGTCTCATATCGTCTACTAAGAGGCGATCTCTGCTTGACTTACAAAGCCATGTTTGACACAGCACTGTCAGAAATGCTACATCTAAAGAAATCTCAATCCTTCTGCACCACATCCTCCAGAGACCTCAACCTCATACCACAATCAACAGAACATGCTGGAGGGACAGCTTCATAACCCAGAGACTACCTATGCTCCGGAATAGACTTCCCATACATGTCAAACAGAGCACCCCACTAGCCCTCTTCAAGTGAAATCTTGATGAGTGGATGGGAAATAGAATGTTCACCCCAGGGATCACTCCAGTGGCTGTATTTGATAGAGGTACTGGGAACTAATGACAGGCAGCACAATGCCAGGGCACTTCTATGGTCTAGGCCTGTAAAGGCCCCAGAGCCATTAGTCTAGTACATACCTATGACCCTATGAACCTATGAATGCTTCTTTGCTCCTTCTTTCATCAAGAGCGAAACAGATACACTAATCCCAAGTTGATTCCAAAGAAGTGGTTCCAAAGCTTTTCAGAGATTGGTAGTCTGGTCTCAATGTTATGTATTTTGAAATTAAGATGGAAAAAGGGATTAATGGTCAGAATATTTCAGAGTGCACTAAGTGAGTGGGACAGAAAGAAACAGAGGCTAACTCAAGCTTTAAAAATGTACGGCCTGGGTCTTTCCAATTCAATCTACCAGTGCCTAGTAATAATATAAACAGAGAAGATGAGAGTGGGATGGTCTTCCAAGGCCAGATATACAGTAGAGGTGGGCAGCTGAAAACACACCAAGTTTAAAACCACGACTGAAACTGGGCAAGTGATTAGGAAATAAAACTGATTTAAATGGTAAGATAAGTGCAGTAGTATAGATATACTTTCCTGGATGCAAAATAGAGTCTAAATGCTTTCTTTGGTTTTAACTTGGGCAAAGAACTTTCAGCTTGCAAGAGCCTTAGAGTAATGTGCAATTGCTTGTGCAATTTCGTCTTCTTATCAACTACATACACAGCTGCTTATTCACAGTATTTCTACATATTTGGTTGATTCAAGTTACAATACAGGAAGTTCTTGTTTCTTTCAGAATTCATAACTTAAGACAATTTTAAAATGTATTGTATGCTTTGACAAAATGTATATTGCATAGGGCACAGCATTTAGGTATATGACAGTACCTCCCAGATATGCTCAAAACAAAAATCTCTTGAATTATAAAAGTAATGGGACATAAGTCAGTTTTTCCCTCTGTGCCTGCTCATTTGAAGCTCTTAATATACTAGGTAGGATATGTAGTATAATTATATTTAGTGAATATGTAGATGACTATGTCATTAGCACAGATGCAGAGCAGAAATATTTTTGAAGCAAGCAAGGAAAGAAATAGTTTTATGGTATAACAACTGAATCACTAGGATGTTTCTTGTTCTTCACCTAGAACAGAATGTAATATGCAATGACAATTGCAGATTCCAATAATGAGCAGGCTTTTAAAACCACAAAAGTCCACATAATAGCCTAGATGAATTCTGTAATAACATGATGATGGGTTATTACAGCATTTTCCTTCTCACACTCTCCCTTTACTGCATTTGATTGGATAAAAGATTTTCTCATGGATTTATTTACTTACACAGGTGTAGTTTAGTTTGTCTTTGTGTTGGAATTCTATACCATTATTTTAAATCTAATGTTGGTGTAATTGTTTCATGAGGACTTTTCACACAGTCTCAATGTGTGCGATAATCACATATTTTGGAGAGTCACTTCCAGAAATTACAGAATGTTGCACGCATATATTACAGGTCGGTCAGAAAGTGCTGTGTACACTGGCATAGGCATTAGTCCTTGTGTGCCAGATATTTAGACAGAATGACTAACCACAGAAAAGCTCAAAGGATATAACTGTCAATTTGATCTAATTCACTGTGCTTGTGTGTTCTATAAACAACAAATTACATTGCACTATATACCTCTAACTGCCCTAACCAGGGCATTAAAGTATAAACTTAGAATGTATATGCAGAGACACCATTTGTGTGGGAAATCTGAAAATGATGTTCACAAATATAGTAAAGGTTAAATCTATGTAAAAATTAGCACTGGTCCTGGAAGGAAACAAATGAGGTTTGGTAACAAACCAATCTGTCCAGAGGCATTTTCAGAAGGGGAAATTAGATAAATATAGTAGTGGGTATTAAGAGGGTAAGGGGGTGAAGGGGTTAAATGAGAATGAGGGATGAGTAGGAGGAAATGAGGTAAGAGTAGGGAGGGGCTTAAGGGGTTTATGCAAGTGTAACTGGGTAAGGAATCACATTTTGGCGTGAACTTGCTATAGAGAAGGTTCACGTCATAGATGACCTGTGGGAACTTTGGTGGTCAAATAGGCCTGGGGTAATTGTAGGTTGACTGAGGAGGAAAGTAATGGAGTAAATGGACTATATATATATATATATATATATATATATATATATATATATATATATATATATATATATATTTCTAGACATGTAATTTATAACCCTGTTATGAAAAAAGTGTTGAAAGGTGTTGCCTCTGATGGTTACTGTTGTCGGCAGTTAGAGACTGGTTTGCCTCAGTGCAGTTTTAACATTTTTGTGGTTTTGTACTGCAGTGTTTTGTATGGTTGTTTATGATATGCTTTTGTTCTGGTTTCATTTCTGTTCCGTTGTAGTCGAGTGGTCGTGGTCCTTAGTCCGAGCTTGTTTGGGGTGGTTGTACAGCTGCGCTGCAGATGGGACTGAAGTGTGGGCTGACTTTTGTTTCCTGCAGGGTTTCAAACTGTGGTGTTAACTTCAGTCTCTTGAGGCACTTCAGTTTACACTAATGTGGTTGTGTGGGGCATATGTTTGGTTTTGGGTTGGAGCAGGCTTGTGGTGTGACATGAAAAGTTTTGAAAATTTCTGTGCTTGCATGGGATATGTTTCAGTTGTCAGTGATGTTTGTTTTGGGTGCATTTTGGGTGCTGTCTGTGCATGAGGTCTGCTGTGTGTCCATTATTGTGAACTTGTCTTATCGGTGTAGTGGACTTTAAGAAATGGAGGGTGCTCAGTGCCACAGGGTGGTATTGTGTGTCTTCCTAGTGGTTCTGTGGTGTGGTTGCTGTTGGCCAAGCTGTAAGTCTCAGTTTAGGTTACTTTCATGAATTGTGAGGCACCTGCAGATAGCAGTGGCTCTCAAGCATGTGCAAGGTGAAGTTAACTGTCAAGGGGGAGGTTGGGAAGTAATGCTGATGCATAGATTCACATTGTGTCTCCCAATAGTTTTAGATTGCTTGGTGTTGGGGCATTCAAATATGAGCATGGTGACTACTGCAATATTAAAGAAATGCTGTTATGGTGGTAAGTTGACTTGATTGGATGATGACTGTGATTGGAGTTTGGGTTTTGTGTCATTCAGGGGCTGCTGTGTAGCACAAGAGCTGCTCATGCAACTTGGTAAGTTCAAGACCAGTGCGAGGTTTTGGGGTCGATGACTTTCAGAGTGTGGGCAAGCGCTATCCCATTGTTAGGTAAGTATTCCAGAGGGTGATTTAATTAAGGGATTGTCATCTTGGTAATGTCCTCTTTTGTTGGTTCAGATGAGCTGGTCATGGTGTTATTGCTTATTTTACATTTCGTTGGTGTCTAATTAACTTGCTCATTATACGGTGCAAGGGTTGAACTGGGCCACAAGTTTTTACTGCTTTACTGCATCTCCTTGGACTGACTGTTTCCGATTCATGGCAGTGAGGGGTCCAGGGTATTTTTGTGGGTGGCAGGGCATCACTTCTCAGCCTAATTTTTTTTCCAAAAGGTTGTCAAGATTTTGCCTCGTATTTGTGGTCCATGACAGACAGTAGAGTTTCAGACATCAAAATTTTACATGATGTTCTATTGGCTTTCCAAGTTTGCAGAAGCAGTATTTAAAGCTGGAACTGTTTGTTGGGGAAGGGGTGTTGCAACTAATTACAGTCCCTGGCTGTTGCAATTTTTTATTTTTTTTTTGTATTGGACAGCGAGTTTTCACAGGTTGGAGGTACCTGCGAGTAGCTGTTGCTCTCTGCGCATGGGTGGTGAAGTGGTAGCCAACATACCTTTCAACTGCCTAGTGTTTGCCTGATATTTTGGTCTTTTCCTCAAAATGTTTGCGTTTCTAGATTTAAATAAGGATGTAATTTCTTTCTAAATGTTTGATTTTTTGGCTAATTACTGGAATGGTTTGAGGAGTGTAGTCGCTTGATGATGGTGGGCATTTCTTTTTGGACTTTGTATCCTTCAGAAATATAACTGCTGAGGTGGATCTTGTTTTATCAGCTTTCTGGGTTTCTGGGACTGGTGTTTACAATCTGTTACTGTCATTTTTTTCCTCATTCTATCAGGCTTTGTTCAGATTTTGCACTAGGTATACCCCTCCAACTGTGCAGATTTGGCAAAATGTTCAGATTTCTGTTTCATATTTTGGTCCTTTTTTCCTAACATTAAGGTTTCCTGTCAAATTAATTCTGAATCTTTAAGGGTCCAAGTTTTAAAATACTGACAGACATTTGAGGTTCAGACTTCATTCTAATCAGAGAAGTCATGTTAAGGCAAACCCTGTCTATCAACTCTGTAAGTTTAGAGCTATATTTGGCAATTGTCCTTATTTTTGGGCCTTTGTCCCACTCTTACTTATGGCTTTGTTTGGATTTTGTGCTAAGAGTTTCAGAGGTATGGCACCATTGTGGGTAAGTGGGAAGAGCCTTGGTAGGCTATTCTTCTGGGGGGATCAATTAACTCTTAAACTTTCATCTCCAAAATGGAGATCATCAGGTATCATAATGGGGGAAGAATGGGGCATGAGGTGAAGCACAGAATACTAATGATGTATTAGCACATTAACTAGGAGGGTCATAGGAGGGTTAAAGTATGCTGTTTGCCTGTACTCTTATTTAAAAAAAACTTTTAATGAATTAATTTGATCAAGTTAGATTTACCATCATTCCTCTCAACCTGGAAACATCATAAATCTGGACAAGGCCCATGAAAAATAGGTAGAAATCTATACACTGATTAATGAAAAATTTGCATGCATAATTACGTAACCCCACCCACGCAGGTGGAATTGTGGGTTGCCAACTTTCAAATGCTAACTGAAGAACAGACAACCATAATATGGCACCAGGGTCCCCCTGCAGCCATTACAATGTCCCATTACCTGGCTATTTCATCTCATTTACCATAAACACGAATGTGTGCATACTGATTTACTTCTACAGTGATTATTTGGATTTTATTTTTACATTTTATAGCACAATGTACACACATTAATAGATATCTGCTAAACAAAGCCATACTGTCTCACAATGAAAATAGACTTGGCATTAAAACTTCTCTGCTGTTGAAACTCACATTCAGTAAAACAGCAATGAAACCCACACCACATCCAAAGAAAATGCATCTGGCCAGTGGTGGATAAAGATTACCATTGGGCTGTTTTCAAATCATAGGCCCCTTGCACACAAAAAAAGAAACATACATGTGTTATTTGATACACCTTCCTGACTTTATTAAATTATATTCCTTGTATAATACAGCACACTTGTTAGACCTAGAATGCATTTTAAATTTATTGTTTGAACATTTTCCCGTAGGCAATGAAACAAAATGCATGAACCATTAATGACAAAACTGCCCAATTCAGAACATTTCCATCATAAGTCTGCTTACACACACACACACACACACACACACTAGATATATATATATATATATATATATATATATATATGTATATGTATATGTATATATATATATATATATATATATATATATATATATATATATATATAGATAGATAGATAGATAGAATGACAGTAGTGTAAGCCATAGGCATCTTGCACAGCTTCTCGCACTTATTTTCGATTTCAGTTTTTTTTGGGGGGTGACAAAAGGCCAAAAACCAGGGACACATTTTAAAATTGCTTGCATAATTTTAGAAAGTTGCTAGAATGAAATGCTCTGTTACCATCGTGCATTTCACTGCCAAGCCTTGAACCCAGGACCTTGTGCATTATAGTCAGAACAACATACCACTATGCCAAATCAGCAGTTTCCTGAACAATAGGAAGACTGAAACTTAAATGGCTATCATTTAGTGAATTCAGTTCTCACTTCTCACCATAGCTTTCAACCACTTAGCACAAAAAACCTGGACAAAGCCAATAATGGGGGGATGCAGAATTCAGTTTTCACTTCTCTCCATAGCTCTTAACGTCTTAGCACAAAAAACCTGGACAAAGCCAGTAATGGGGGAATACATCCCCAAAATAGGGACACATTTCAAATACTGATCTTATAAACTTAGAAAGCTGCTAAAATAAAAGGTCTTGTGTTACCATTTATTTTCTGAAGAATATGATGTCTGAAATTCATATGCCTGTCATTATTTACTGAATTCAATCCTACATTGATTTGCCACAAAAATCCTGAAAACCACAGATTTTATGAGGAACAGAACAAAAATATGAGGCATACATTCACAGCTGGTGGTGGCTAGGGACTTTAGGTTCTTTTTACCTGTACCTAAGGGGCATTACACACACACATACACACACACACACACACACACACACACACACACACACACACACACACACACACACACACACACACAGACAAACACACCTTCCAGTTCCCACCATTGAAGCACTCACTTCCGGAACTTAGAACAATCTGACTTACTCGCACTCCAGATACAAAAAATACCTTTGCAGCAAACAAAATAGTCCCACTCACAAAATAAACTTGCAGTTTCTACCATTGGAACAGATACCTGAAATTTCCAGAAGATAAAAGCGCTCCAGACCAGATACAAAAAATACCTTTGCAGCAGTCATTTCCTTCCGAAATGAAATGAAGCAGTCCCTCACGCAGATCAGATTAATTTAAATAAACTTGCTATCCGGTTCCCGCTCACAGATCAGATCCATGCAAATAAACAGTGAAGCAGTCAGCCAGAAATGTGAGCCCTTGAGCTCAATTCCGACAGGCTGATGGAGCTGACATCATCATGCACATGATGACGTCAGCAAAAAAGAAAATTAAAAAAAAAAAGCTGGGAAAATTTGGAAATGAAAGGGTGCCACTTGGGAATCATGGCACCCCATTATTTGGACCACAAAGCTTGGAAAAAAAAATGAGTAATTTGTTATGGTTGGGAGGTATGTTTACCATGTATGTCACTAAGGAATTCCAGATATGTGCTAGCTGCAGTTATCGGAATTGGCTGCTGCCTGGAAGTGGCAGAATGATGTATATATCTTGTAATTTAGGTGGACCACTTCATGGCTTCTCTCCCATCATTTCTCTGAGAGGTTGAGAGGAAGGCAAGCTTAACAGGAGAACATAGTATGTTCTCTCTTTAAAGCTGCTCTTAAAGTTGAGGATTGCTTACCTCAGAAGTAGGAGGGACAGGCAGTTTTTGGGTGTAAGGGGGTTGCAGTTTTATGGGTGTTGGATGTCTGGTAATGTTTTGGGGTTTTAGGTTAGGTAAACCTCACCTTTAACACAGGCTCAGTGATCTGCTGTATTGGCAGAGGTAGGTATTGGTTTAAATTTTCATTGCCCTGACTGTTTCTCTTTTCATTACCAAGATGAAAAATATTGCCTCTATAATATGGAATAAATGGTTAAAAGATGGATCCTTTACTAATGCATTTCAAAGGATTTCAGTTGTCTTTCTCTTTGCAGATGATCATGCTATGATGGGTGTTTCAGCTGCTACAGTCTGGCATACAAGGCATCCTCCAACCTAATACCCAAGGATTTATTGCACATCAACAAGTCAAATGGCATTAAAAATACTCAATCTGGGGATCTAAATCCCTTCTGCAACATTGACAGAATGATTTGAAGGGACAGGTATATCTCACAGAGAATAACACTGCCCTGGAACAGACTACCCATCTACATAAAGCAAAGTTCATCCCTGCCCATATTCAAGTGGAACTTGTATCTATGGAAGGTAAGCAGAAATATTACTCCAGGACTGCCCTATGTACTACTAATAGACAGAGGAAGCTCCTAAATGCTTTATTCCATGCATGTGCCCCTTCAATTTATCTAAGGTATGATCTCAGTTATTGTCATTAAGGGTAAGGTATAATTATCACTCATGGGATGGGTAAGACTCATCTCTAACCAAATGGGATAGGTTAATTCCACTACAATAAGGTAAACTGGTTAGGCATAAAATGGACTTCAAGAGCAGCTAGCATAACACTTAACATATGAACCTATAAACTACCCTATTCATAAGAATAAAAAAAAATATTCTGTTAAAGGGGCATCATTGCCATTTTGTCAGTAAAGGAACAGGAGAAACCAGTCAGAACAACTGATGGCAACAAAAAGGGGATTTCATAAACCGACGAATAGAAAGACAAGAACTGTATACCAAATCATATTAAAAACATAACTACTGAAAGACCAATTGAAAAACTAAAACCCTCATAATTCCACCTGAAAGAAAATGTGTCTTCAGTACATCCTGCAAAATCTTCATTAACTATGTAGCTTCCTCTCTTACAACCAAAAGAATGTCACTCATATCCTTGTCCTGAACCCCAGACAAGTCACATTCAAAAGCAATGAAACCAGACTTAGTTCAGACTTGCAACAACTACATAATAATACTTGAGTCTTAATTATTTCACTGAAATAGTATACTAGCTCTTTAACTGTCAACAATTCCATTTCTTTCACATGAACAGTGTAACATTAAATAATACACACAAATCAGAAATGATACAAGAAAATCATTTAATTAAGTTTGGA
Source organism: Protopterus annectens (assembly GCF_019279795.1). Lineage (NCBI taxonomy): Eukaryota > Metazoa > Chordata > Ceratodontiformes > Protopteridae > Protopterus > Protopterus annectens. The sequence goes on from NC_056741.1 coordinate 689,657,735, forward strand.
AAGCAAAGGACGTTTCTTTGACATTTACCTATAGAATGAGCAATCCATGACATCAAAACCCAGAGAACTAAAGGCTTGTCACATTCTTAAAGTTGCATTCAGTTATTCTAAGGTTAAAGCATAATCAATAATTGCACAGCCAATGAATCCAAAGAGCCCCCTCCTACAAACACCAAAAGAGTAGTGGTAGCATAAATAGGCATCTGTGAGAGATAAGTGCAAGCTAAACCATCCTGTCCCATTGCTGATCTAAATTACCCTTAACATTCTGGTAATTTAGTGCAGTGAATTAAAGCAATTCCTGCTAAGAAGCTTCATTATGCAGTCAAGTTTAACTCCTTCAGTCACCATTACACTACTTTGTGACTCCAAGCAAGGCACTTAATTACATAGGACTCCTGGAGTACCTCTGAAAATAGCTTGTGCCTAGTCTAGCTAGTTTAATAATAACTAAAGAATGCTGACTCTACAATTTATCCATGGACAATTCTCTTTCTCTAATGGACTTAGCTGTAAAGAGAGATGATACCTACTTTGTACCACATAAGTCTGAAACTGTTTTGTAGCTTTCAGATACTGCAACAGATCTTAGTAAAGCTCTGAGTGTGTATTGTATCAGAGTCAGGTGGTCAAATGTGATGTCATTCTATAACCAGCACTGAGAGGATGGAACTCTCACAGCAGTGTTTTGTTTTGTTTTCTTTGAACCTGATGTAAAGATCTATGACAGTTATCATAGTTAGTTAGTTCAGTTCAGTTTAGTTTTGAAGTTTATCACCTTGCCTTATGGAAGTAAGCATCTCAGCATTTAATCTTGCCTTGCTGTATTAATTAAGTTGACTAGGAACAAACTATTCTTTAGAAAGTAAGGAAATACAGTAAGATTATTTAAGTACTGTTTTTCTGCATTTGTGTGAATCTGTCCAACTGTGTCGTTTTTATTCATCCTGTGATTGAAACTTTGGTGTTTATTGTACTTAGATATTTATTATTGTCATATTTTCTATTTTGTTACTGATTAATGAATATTTTATACCGTTCATTGTGGCTGATCTTTTAGAGAATACTTTTAAAATATTGAGAGTTCTTTGCTTGTTTTGGTGATGCCTTGGTCACTCTGAAAAGCCTTTCTGCTTTGTTTACACTCTACCATTTATATTAGTATTACTTTAGTCAGTATAATTGGATACCCTTGCAAGAGCTTTAGAGTGGCTGACTGGTGGCAGTGCGATTACCTAATAGTCTGAGCAGAAGGGGTACAGCTAGTAAGTCTATGCCAGCCTTTTTCAAGAGAGAGAGAGAGTGTGTGTGTGTGTGTGTGTGTGTGTGTGTGTGTGTATGTGTGTGTGTGTGTGTGTGTGTGTGTGTGTGTGTGTGTGTGTGTGCGTGTGTGTGTGCGTGTGTGTGTGTGTGTGTGCGCGTGTGTGTGTGTGTGTGTGTGTGTGTGTGTGTGTGTGTGTGTGTGTGTGTGTGTGTGTGAAAATCAAATACCCAGGTGTGGGTGTGTCAGCTACTTGGAACTGGGACACAGTGCTCCAAAGTGAGTCTTGTTTGGGATCTGGAGAGACAGAGGGTCCAGTCCCAGGTCTGGTGTATGTTCCTTGTATGCTCTTGGGGAAAATCTGTGCTTGATGCAGTGAGCTGCATTTCACAACACTGTGTAAATCCATTCCTGCTTTTAGTGACTGTCACTCACCAGTGTCAGTGGTGAGGACTGAGTCTCCTTGATTACTGGCCTGGGAAAGAAAGGCTGTCACAGCTTTCATTGTATTATATTCTATAACATATTATATATTCATGTTATTATATTACAGTACCACATACGGCAATTGCTACTCTTCTAATAATTCACAAAAACAATATGATAAACTATTAAATCCAAGAAATGTGCCTAACTTTAATATTGTTCAGTGTTCACTGGCTATACTTACTTGTAGTACTCCCAGGATACATTAAAAAAATCTGTTCAAAACCTATCTTTTTCTGAATAGTTTGCTATTTCTTTATTTCAATATATTCATAATGCATGTGGGAGATGATTACTTGCTGGATTATTTTCTGTTAATAAAGGCTGATTTTTTTTATATACAGCAGGGGAACTGCTAGGATCCTTGCTGCATATAATACAGATCTCTTTTAAAATGCTGCTTTTTTATAGTAACCTACAACATTTTTGAGTTATCTTCAAGTTGAGATGGACAATGACCACATCTGCACAGTCCTACCTGGTGGTATGAAAGAATGCCAGTTTACCTAACCTCTTGTCTAGTCATTTCCCTTTCTAATTCTAAAATGAGTTACTTAGGCATTTCCTAACTCCCCAGTCATATCATCTTTATCTTTAAACCTGCTTTATAAAGGTTTTCAAAATATTCCTTCTACTTGCCTTACAGTCTGCACTAATTTACCATTATAATAAAATTATATTCCATGTAAATCTTTACCTTTTATCATGTTTTTACTATAAAGGAGAGATCTGTTTGCCTTTAAAATACCTTTGTATTTTTAACATTACATTATTTTAAATACTTCCCATTTCAATATATTTGCAAATATTTCTGACATCATGCATTAGCCTTGCAATCTCCTTGCACTCCTTCATTTCTCTTTGACTACATTTCTGCTGTAAAATGTATATTCCCTAAATATTTTCTCTATTAAAGGTTTCTATAATGCAGCCCAAGAATCATATCAATATGTTTTTCCATAACCTTGGTAAATTCACTTTACAATTAATTATGTAATTCCTTGTCCATCATTACTTTGTTCTTGATTCTTTATATTGTGGTATGTATTTAATTGTCAGTAAAGTGGCTTTATGATCTGAGAAATAAAGCTGCACTACAAATACTTTATACAGGACAATAACCATCATTTATATATCCTACCATCAATTGAGGTCAAATTATCTTAGACAATCCTTATATCCTCATTCTTTCTTTCTTTCGTTCTTTCTTTCTTTCTCATTCTTCCAAATACATATTTAAATCCCTTACCCAACAAATAGGCATATTAATCAACAAAAATGGTTTATCGTTCTTAAACAATTCTCTCTCTCACTTTCTCCCTAATTGATGCTAGTAAGTCTCACATGTGTATCTTTCACCAATAAATTGCTCCCTATATTTCAATTACCACTACAAATGATTCTTGTTTTTCTTTTACCTGATATTATAGTTGCTTTCCCAATACATGCAACTTTCTCGAAGGATCATAAAACCTTATCCTTTCATCTTACCTTAATTTTGTCCTTCACACATAAAAATAGATGTAATCCTTCTGAACAAATTATATCAGGGCTGTATTGTAGGGATTGTGCCATATTAATTAACATGACTCAGCTCTACATAAATAGTAGATTTCTGACTGAATGTTAACATTGTAAGCATTCTGATTGTCAACATATTTCATCATAAAGAACAAAAGATAAAAGAGGTGAGATAAATGTAAATAAAAACACATGCACATCATGTCAATTATTGAACAAACTATTTTTAATTATTTTATACATATGTGTAGAAACTAGACATGAAAACTACGGGGCAAAGCTTGCTATTGACAGAGAAGGAAAGGAGAAGACCTGCATGTTAGAGATGCCTACTTTACTCTGCCAATAAAAGACAAAACTGTTGTGGTGCATTTGATTTTCCACTAATGTTGAATTTGTGAGGATGTTTGTTGTTCTAATACTTGTTTGACCTGCAATATATTTCAAGAATCGTCCCACTGCTGGCTCACTGATATAATATGAAAAAGAGTACTGATTGTTAAAACATTTGTCAGGGATACTATGGGGTAGATCACTTGGAGGTAACTGTCCAAACCAGTGGGGGAAATTATGGCCTCTTAATGTTTCTTTCCCATTTAACAGAAGCTGGAGGGATAGCAACTACATTGGACCATTACATGAAATGTTTCAAGATAGGATGGTTGAGTATGCTGCCATGGGGGGCAATTGGAGTTAAAAGGATAAGTACTTCTAGATAAAGTGCATAATAGGCTACTGGCCTCTATCATGGAATGCTTCATGCCCTCTGCTTGATTCATTCCTGAATATAGATCTGTAGCATCATATCCTTCCAGAGAAAAGTATCCACCTGATCATTGACTTCACCAGTACAGCAAATGGGTGAGACAAACAGGGCCATGATAGGGAGGGGCATAGTATGTCTAGCAGGTAGTAGGCCATAGGTCAAAAATACCAGTAGCAAATGGTGAAAGGATGGCATTGACACCATCTATTGGAGTATCACATTCTAGGCTACCTTATATTACCTCTGCTTTCTTCATCCCTTCAATACATGCCTGCCATAGAAGATGCAACCACTTTAGGCCACAAATTAAAATTCTCACACTTTAGCCATCAAGCTAGTTCACATACCCTGCGTACACCACATGTGACATCTAACAATTGCATACTAAAACTACTATTAAAAATTAAACTTTAAGTTAAAGATTGCATTTAAATAAACCCATATATACATCCACGTGTAACATTTTCAAAAAATATACTTATTTGCCCCAGCCTCTCCTTCTAAACTGGGACATGCGCCCTCATTCTCAACATCTTCCATAAATGAACATACTTTCATCCCAATGAATAACAGCAGACCTCACCTAATATGTTAAAGCTAGCTGATATTAATGCCCACACTGCCTCCAATAAACTGCCTTTACTGCAAATGTAAAATCTTCCACTGAATCCTGAACATCATGGCAGAGAAAAGTAGGTATGACCTAACTTTCTTTACTTGCACCTGACAGCACTGTATCACACAGTACTATTGCAGACTGCACTGGTGATAACCATCCTAGTATTTTAGTACAAGTTTAAGACCCTGAAAGCACATCTCAACTCATTCAGAAACCTTAAGAAATTCAGGTCATTTCTTTCAAATCCACAGTCTCAGGCTTGAACTGGACTCTTGTCCAGCTCCCTTTGAATTCAGCAGGTCAGTATCTCACGTTTGTACTTCTGCCAGCCTTTAGCAACTTGACTACAATAAAATAGCAATACGTCAACTCCAAGTTTTTGCTGTGACTTAATGGGTTATGAAATGCTCCAATCAGATGTCAACATATTTTGACAAAATAGACATCACAAGCAGGCAGTTGATTTAGGTCTTATTCACACAAACTCTTTACAGAAAGCCCTACTGTACTGCACAAAAAAACTCACTTTTGGTCCTGTTCTCTTCACTATGTTTACTAACACCAAGTTCTCCAGCTGTGGTTCATTTAGGCTGATCCATCATACATATGACTGCTTTATACTGGTTTGGCTCATACCTCTCAATTGCCTAGATTTTCACAGAATGTCCAGATTTTTGGCTCATATTTTTTTCCTGTTTCTCATGTTGTTGTTTGTCTTTCGGCTTTTTACAGGTAAGGGATCGCCACAGCAGAACTCTGGTCTGCTAATGACTGGCAGTAGATTTTTATGAAATGCCGAGGTGCCAGCTCAATGCCCAACCTTCAACGAAGGCACGCCCATTTACGCACACATGTCTTTTGAACGCTACCCAACCATGGGGTGGACATGCAGACTCCACACAGAAGGCACTCCCAAGCCAAGCCGAGAATTGAATGGGAGAACCTCTTGCTGTGAGGTAACAATGCTACCGCGGTACCACCGCGGCATTTTTGCTCTGTTTCTCATGTAATTTGTATTTTTCTGGTAAATCACTGAGATGATCTGAGGATTTATGTCAGTAAATAATGACATACATTTCAGTTTCAGACCTCATATCCTTCAGAAAATGTATGCTAAAACAGATGCTGTTACTGTAGCACCATTTTAAGTTTATAACAGTAATATTAAAAATATGGTTTGGCCCATTGTCCCACCATTTTGACAGGCTTTGTCCAGATTTCTTGCACTAAGGGATTTAGGGTATGGTTTGGCTCTAGAATGTATGTATATGTTTGTGTGTGTGTGTGTGTGTGTGTGTGTGTGTGTGTGTGTGTGTGTGTGTGTGTGTGTGTGTGTGTGTGTGTGTGTGTGTGTGTGTGTATGTATATATATATATATATATATATATATATATATATATATATATATATATATATATATATATGGCTACCTATCAAAACATCTACTCTTCATAACATCTAAACTCAAAACATCAAGACAATAACATGTAAACTTCAGAACATCTAAAACTCATAACATCGAATCTCAAATCATTGAAAACTACAAAGCAACAATAAATAATATCCCTCAGAGTTTTTACTATGTTTATGCAGGGGGGCAAGCCCCCCTGCACCCCCATAAATTAAATATACCAGCGCACTACAGTCAGGGAAAAAGTTAATTTCCTAACCCCACTCTAGTGTTTCCTTGAAGTTGGTATATTTAATTTACGGGCGGTGTGGGGGGCAGAGCCCCTCACTTGGGGGGTGCAGGGGGGCTTACTCCCCTGTATAAACATAGCAAACAGTGTGTGGGATGTTATTTATAGTTGCTTTGTAGTTTTCAATGTTTTGAGATTCGATGTTATGAGTTTTAGATGTTTTGAAGTTTAGATGTTATGGTCTTGATGTTTTGAGTTTAGATGTTATGAAGAGTAGATGTTTTGATAGGTAACTATCTCTCTCTCTCTCTCTCTCTCTATATATATATATATATATACATATATATATATATATAGATAGATAGATACATATACATATATAGACAGACACACACACGCACACACACATATGTACATCTACATATATTATATATTTTATATATATATATATATGTGTGTGTGTGTGTGTGTGTGTGTGTGTATATATATATATATATATATATATATATATATATATATATATGTGCATGTCTGTGTGTGTGTGTGTGTGTGTGTGTGTGTGTGTGTGTGTGTGTGTGTGTGTGTGTGTGTCTCGCACCTAAGGCAACACTCAGGGAGATCAGTGATATGCGTGTAGAAATACTAAGATTCTCTGAGGGCATTGTTTTTATAGCAGGTAATTGGAATCAGATCCATCTTAAAATAGACATGAGAGGGTAGCAAGCCAGGCACAGTCTCACAAGAACAGAAAAAAACTTAAAGAAACTTTACTAACTCAGCTAGGGTTGATTGACATGGGAGTCAAGGACAGACAGAGAAGCAGAATCTCAGGTTTTACACATTACTTGAAACAGTACAAAACATGGTCATGCATAGATAGGGAGTTACTTATTTAAAGACTTAAAGGAAGCTTTAGCTAAAGTGGAGGTGGGCTCATCGGTACTCTCTGACCATGTATTTTTAAAGATAAAACTTTGATTATGGCATGATCTTGTAATAATTAGGCACTGGCATTTTCCAGCTTTAGAATTAGTAAGAGATAGTTACAGGCACCAGATACCAGACAATAATGCAGAAATGGCTAAAAATCTTACAAATAGTAAGAATAAAGAAGTGGGACACTGTTAAAAATGGGATAGAGCAATTATGCAGATTTCAGAGAGACAAAGAAAACACTAATGAGCAACTTTTCAAAAAAGCGAGAGAACTGCAACTACAAAGAAATACAGTATTTTAGAGAGGGGTTAAGTAAATTTCAAGCAATTAGTCAGCAAATCCAACTTAATGAGGATAAGATAATCCTAATGAAGAAGTATGCTGTACAGAGCATGCACTTCACAATCATCATGAAAGTTGGCAGGGATTAACAGTACAACTTAGACAACAAGATCAAGAGAGGGTAATATACGAAAAAAGAGCTCCCCTGACAGGGAAGATATTAGTGGCATCAAATTATACATTTGTTTAAGACTTATTATAAAGATTTATAACAGGCAGAAACAGAACAGTATAATGCAGAGCAGGGGCTTCAAAAATTCTAGATTAGATCCCCTATCAGAGGTTGCAACATAAAGCGGCTGAAGTGCTAATGTAGGTACTTACAGAAGAGTAAATACAGTAGATATTGTAAAGGCAATCCCATAGGAAATCTCCTAGTACAGATAGTATCCTACTGGATATTTGGAAGTTAGGTGGGGATTACCTAATATATGTACAGAAAAAGCTATTTAACTTGGGAGACGTGGGAAGCTCAAGCCTCTTGAAATGAAGCAATTATATCCTTGGTTTATAAAGAGGGCAAGGATCTTAAGTAACCAGTGTCATATCAACCCATTTCTATATTTAATCATTATTATAAGGTGTTCGTGTCAGTTATAGCCAACAGATTAAATATGATACTTCTGAGATTAATTTCCATAAATTAAACAGGATTTATAGAAGGCAGGTATACAACAGACAATTCACGTAGAACTCCGTTAACCATTCAGCATGTCAGCTGGAAACATTTGCCATTAACAATGGCCTACCTTGATGCTGAAAGAAATATTTAGTAGAATTGAGTGGCCCACTTTTTCCAAATCTAAGAAAATCCATTTTCCTTGGAGTTCATATAGTTAATTAGGAGACTACTATGAAACTATCTCCCAAGTAAAATTCAGATGCACTGTATCTGCTGCTTTTCCTATCACAAAATGAAGAAGGGATGCCTCTTCCCCCTTATTTGCCATATACTTAGAAACATTGACAAAAAAAAAATAAGAGTTTATTTAATTAAGGGATGCTGTTGTGGCAATCTAGGTTTAAAAACAGCCCAATTTGCAGATGATATCATATAAACTATGTTTAATCCACAGAGGAACTTCACAAAGCTATGTTGGACATTACAGGACTTTGAACAACTCTCAGTTTAATAAACAAATCTGAATAAAATTCAAGCACAATGCATTGACACAGCTGAACAGTGAACATTGAAAAACAATACCTAAATAAATGTGGTCACAGTGAAATAAAATACATGGGTATTTGATTAACCAAGACCTAGGAAGACTCCAGAGACAGCAGTAAGACAACAACTGGAAAAAATCCAGTGTAATTTCTAGCACTGGAACCATTTGAATATAGAATTAGACTAGGTGTCTCTGGTCCTGCATAGGTATGTTCTCCCACATATGCTATATCTTTGTGAAGATTTTTGGCATGTCTGAGGGTGAAATAAAAAAAAATAAAATAAAAAAATAAAAAGCAGATGCTTGGATGAAAAATTTTACCTGAAAGGATACAAAATCTGGAGTTGTCTGAGAAAAACTGACCTTACTCAAAGATAGGGAAGGCTTATCGGTCCAGATATTAGAAACTACAATAACACCCTGCTAATAACATTCTATGTCAGATATCTGCAGCCTGAGTACATAGCTTGGTAAAAAGACCTATAACCTGAGAAACAGCACAGTACTAAGGGGCCAGACCTTCTAGCCTAAGCTAGGGGTCACAATAAGAATAATTTTACCATCCATCTCCTTCATATAGTGACCACAGAATTAACTAAAATGTTCACAATCAGAAATGAAACACCAGCACTGGTATAGTTTTTAGCAGAATCTAGAACAGAAGTTGTACTTAAGAAATGAATAATTAGTATACCACATAAAATATTGCATAACTATAAAAATCCATCAGAGGAGTTTATGAAGGACTAGGAAGAGAAATTAGATAAGCAATTCACAATGAGACAATGGGAGATATATGTATGTCTCTCAAGAATGCAACAAAATTTAAAAGATTTCAGATCTTTGCCTGGAAGGGCTTACATAGGTATTTTTATACTCCAAGCAGACTTCAAAGAATTTTTCCTCAGGTAGACAGCAAATGTTGGAGCTGTGATGGAGCAGAACAAGGTAACAATGAACATATTTTCTGGGAGTGTAATGAGTCGGTAGATTTTAAAGATTCCCTGCAGACTGCTCTGTCAGAGATGCTGAGTGAGCAAGTTTGAGTGACTAGGGAAATGATTTTTTGAGCTATGATACAAAGTCAGACTTGCCTAGACATAGTAAGGCCTTGCTGAGTCTAATTATGATGGCTGCCAAAAAAGCAATTACTAGAAAACGGAAATCAAAGTCTAAACCAACTTTACTAGCGGTAGCGAAGATTGTAACAGAGTTAAAACAACTGGAACTGGGACCTTTAGAAAATGGTAGGAGCAAATTACATAAAAAATGGGAACTGTGGGATCAATACATGCAGAGGAGGAACAAGGTTTAAATGAAGACAGGATTTGATTGAGCTATATAATGGTTGGCTAACAATGACTGGATAAGTTAAAACTGATGTATAATGTTTGCAACTACAGTTGTGTTGCATGCTTTGGAATATATGTTTGCAGCTGAGATTGTGTTGCTCTGGTTTATTGGTATTTATATAAATGTAACATGGCCTATGTCATATATGCTAATTTAATAAAGATGTCTCTTGTTTAAAAAAATCACAATCAAAGACCTAAGATACTGGAAAAATGATATTATCCCCACATGGCAAACAGCTAGGGATGAACTAGACAGAATGATAGGTTGGCAGTGGGCAAGATCATAGTCTCAGTATTAGCATTGTCATGATCTGGTATTTTCAAAGACTTGGGAAGAAGAAAATATTAATTTGGATTACGAAGAAGATGCTGCTTGCAGTATGAAGTGATATAGAGACAAGCAAAGCTGACTAACTGTGGAAAGCAAAGAAGGGAAGACTGGCCAGATTTAGTAGAGACCTTAATTAGACTAAGTGCATGTAAAGCAGAAAACAAACATTTAATCCACTGTGTCACTAAAGAGAATTCATTTAGATAAAGGAAAAAAAATAGACGTCTCTACTAGACAAGGAGATTCCATGTCAGTGATGGTAGAAAGTAACAGAGATATCTAGAGAAGCCATCAAAACTAGAAGATTTAGAATTTGTTGGTGGAAGTGCCAACACATGTTATTCTATACATAATACGTTATTAAAGATGTTCCCAGCCACAAACCCAACTTGCTGGAAATGTTAACAGGAGGATGTGGGACATAGGAGCACATTTTTTGGAGTCGAGAGGCTCTAATTTGAATGGTTATTTGCAGAATCTCCTATCACTATTATAAGAACATGACATTGAACAGAAAAAAGAACTCTTCTGTTTAGGTATACTACTTGGCTTTACCTTTACCCATACAGCTGAAAATGTTATATGGATGATAGTGTTGCTAGGTAAAATAATCATAACTAGCCACTGGAAAACTCAATTTCATCCCACTCCAGAAGAATTGAATTTACTGCATCACATAGTGAAAAAAAAAGCAGGGGAAATAGTAAGGACCTCACTTGGAAATTGGATATTTGGCCTATTTCAAATTTAATAAGTAGGAGTATTAGCTATACCTTTATTAATACAACTTTATCAGGTCTTCCTAAAGTTAACCACTGGGATAGTCATGGGACTTGCCTTGATTTTCTGTTAATAACGTATGAAAAGATAATAATAAACATAAAATAGATTAAATTGAACATCAGTCAGTTATGTTGTGAATATCTATAATTGACAATGGAAATAAGTCACACTACTGTGTTGTGTTGTAAATCCTGATTTTGTCACTAAAACTATCTTTCAACTAAAAAATACAAATCTCAACATTAAAGACTCTTTTAAAATGGCATGATCCAGTTTCCAGTCTGTTAGATCACATTTTAACCCATTCCCAATTATGCAACTTCCAATATAAAGGTGCCAGTTTCTGTGTTTGCCTTTAAGTTATGGGACAGTCTCACTTTAATTGCTCTCCAAATTCCATTAAGCACATGTTCAAGAAACCTATAAATAAACAGCTTTCAGAAAAGTGGAACTGCATCTGTTGTGGTGACATTAACTGATCCTACACGTTTGAGTGGTTATTTTCTCTTCTGTCCACTGTCTGTTTAACTACTACCTAACCTCTTTTCTTAGATGCTGTTTTCTTGTGTTGGCGTCTTGGGCATGTGTGAACACATACATCCATTTGTCAAGATGCCAAGAGGGTGGTTTGCCAATGCCTTTCTCAAAAAAGTTGATTTCCTCAGTAAGAAGTGTACTGTGCCACTGAAAGAAGCAGTTCCATTTATCAGCACTGACTTAGTATTTATTGTAGTAATTTGGAAAAGGCAATTGACCTGAAAACAATAAAAAATGTTTCTGTTCCAAGCTATGCTAGTTTCTTTAATTCAACAGTTTAATTGATGGCCCTTAGTCTCAAATATGATTTAGTGGTAACAATTAAAAAGGGGAAAAGCATTGCTCTTGGCATGGTTTAAAGCAGAAGTGTAAATTTAAGTCAGTTCCATTTCCCAAATACCCTACCTAACAGCCATTTCTGACCAGAACTGAAAAAACAAATATGTTTTAAACATTTTTTTACTAAAACAGTATTTTTCTAAACCCAGATATTGTATATTTCACCATTAGCAAATACTGGAATAGTCAAACTATAAAACAGCCCACTGTACACTGCATTTTCGCTGCCACTGACAAACCCACTGGGCATCTTGCTGCTGTTGCCTGCTGTCCATACGTGCCTCAGGGATGCCTTTATTTACTCCCTCCACACTTGGTTATTGTAGCTGTGGGCATGGTACAGCATGCTTCTGTGAAATTATAACAGACATATGTTACTTTAGAAATGTGTCTCATCCAAATGTACCACAGGGAGATGTCTCACCACCTAGCAGCATGAATCTTATTTGATTCATACATTCATAGGTACTTACTAGGCTATTGATTCATGAGGATCTATGGAAGCTTATCCTTTTATTCCCAAGAGGTTTATATCCCTTGCATTATAAATACAAATAACTCAGAATGAGTAGAAATAGCTCAGGGCCCAGAAATGTACATGTTGTCCCTATCCAAAAGGGATAAACATGTTAAACCAAGGGCAGATTTGTAGCTTACCATCATTCATCCAGATAACACTTGAATGAAGTTAGAGACATACTTTGCTTAATATGGAGAGGAAGACAACTCCAGAGAAGCAGTATTCTCTGTGATACATCTAACCCTCCAACCAATTTATGTTGCAGAAGAGAAGATTTCTTGAATGAGTGTTTATGGCATTTTTTGACTTGCAGATGTGCAGTAGGTCTGAAAAGATGCAGTTTGCTGAGGTTCTGTAAGACAAGCACAGCCTGCCCCTCAGTAACCTGCAAGATACTGAGATAGTTTGTGCAGCTTCTGTGATTTAGGAGCCTGATTTTCTTGGTGAGAAAATGTGGTTGTTCAAGTTGTGTTAGCAGTTTGGATAGGAACATTCAAAAGGGGGCATTATACTCACTTACTGGTACCATAAGTGCCAAATACAGTGGAATGTTTTGCATTTCTTCCCACAATGCAAAGACAAGCTGAGAGTGAGTTGCTGACCTTCAGCTTCCTGTATGTCTGCATGGTCTATATGTGAGTGAATACATGATTGCATCTTGTGATGAATTACTGCCTCATGTGGGATTAGTTAATTTGCTATATATTCTCAGGGGGTTAAGACAGGATCAAGCTCCCCTGTGACCTTGACTTTGATTAAGCATAAAATAGGAGAAATTATGAATGAATCAGTGCTTTGGAAACAATGATGCATATCCTTTGTTGGTAAATAGACACACCTTGGCCTCTATGATGTCCCATTTCTTTACTTGCTGGATAAACTTATGTTTAACGGATAGCTTATGTTCTTCCATTGTTCATTAAAGCTTTACATGTCTATTTCCTGCATAGTTAAATTCTCTGCTGAGTTAATCCCTGATACTTCTGCAGGATGGCTGTTCCAATTGACAGTAAACATTCTAGACAAAAAAAATGCTTCCTAACTCAGACTTCCCATACCATTGGCCATTCTTTTCTCTTATATGTGTATACATGGGTATATTTCAGTTTACCAGAATAACAGATAACCGCAACCTAAATCGTCGAGATGACAACATCAGAACACCATTACAATGAAAGTTCACATTTCCGAATCTCATAACAATGAACAACCAACTGCACACGAGAAACATGATTTTATAAGTTCATAGGTTCATAGGTAGGTACTAGGCTATCGGTCCTGGGGCCTATACAAGCCATCCAAAAAGGTACCCTGGTTTTTGCCACCCAAGAAAATTATTTTCATGTGCCACTGTCTAGCAGAGCCACAGAAGTGATCCTGGGATGACTTTCCTATTTCCCATCCAATCATCAAGATTTTTCTTGATGAGTGCTAATGAGGAGCTTTGTTTGATATAGATAGGTAGTGTATTCCAGAGTATGGGAAGTCTCTGGGACAGGAATCCATCCCTCCGGCATCTTCTGTTTATTGTGGTGACAAGGTTTAGGTCCCTAGATTGTGTAGCTCGGAGGGATTGGGATTTCTTTAAGTGGAGCATGTCCAACAGCTCTGGGTTTGACATAGCTTTGTATGTTAGGCAGAGATCACCTCTGAGTAGGCGATATGCGACGGAGTAAAGCTGGAGTTTTTTTATATGGTCTGTGTAGGGCATCTCTCTGAGGCTGGTAATCCTCTTTGTGCGGTATTTCTGCAGCCTTTCCAGTTGTTGTAGATGTCTTCTGAGGTACATACCAAAAGGGGCATTGTACTCTATAATGGGTCTAATGAGTGATGAGTAGAGGGGAACAATTACCTCTTTTTTTCTGGATGAGAAACCTTTTGTGATGAGGTGTGCCACGTAGAAGGATTTCCTGACTACTGTGGCGATGTGATTATCAAAGGAGAGACTACTGTCCACCTGTGTCCCAAGGTCTCTTATCACACTTTCGGTGATAAGTATACTACCGCCTTTGTTGTAGTTCATGGGAACAGAGTTTTTATCAAAGGGGATGACAATGCTATTTTTGGCATTAAGCTTGAGGCCATGGCTTTGACACCAGGCATCTGTCACAGTCAGGCCCTTTTGTAGGCTGTCCACATCATTAGGAGCTTCGATTATGGCTCCTAGTTTGCAGTCATCTGCGAACTTCATTAGCCAAAGACCTGCTGTGTTAGCCTGTACTTCAGAGAAGTAGATACCAAACAGGAGAGGACCCAGGACTGAACCCTGTGGTACTCCACTTGTCATTGGTCTGAAGTCAGATTTGGAATCTGCTACTTTCACAGTGTGGGTTCTGTCAGTGAGCCAGTTGGCAACCCATCTTGTGACATAGGGATTTATACCTAGTTTAGTGAGGTTTATCTATAATTCCAAACTGGGAGATGGTGTTGATAGCCTTGGCAAGATCTAGATAGGCTGTGTGAACCACCTTACCCTCATCTACGGCTTTGGTGACAGCTTCAAAGAAGTCTATCAGATTAAGGAGACATGATCTGCCTTTTACAAACCTGAAATGGGTGGGGTCCAGAGTTTGGAGATTACCAATGTCTTTGTTTATAAGTTGCATGATGATACGTTCCATGGCCTTGCAGACTAGGCTCATCAGGCTAATGGGGCGGTAGTTCCCGGGGTCCATGGGTAGCTCCCATCTTGTGGAGTGGGATAACCATCGCTGTGCACCATTCAGTAGGCACAAAGCCTGAGGTGAGGCTATGATTGAACTTGGTACTTAGGTGGGGTGCCAGTTCATTCTGGTTCATGTAGAACGCAGCCTGGGATGTTGTCTGGCCCCATGGATGCTGTGTTCTTGGCTTTAGAGAGTGTGATTTTTACCTGTGCAGCCGTGATTACAGGGACTTTGCATTCTTCCGGTATACAGATGGGATCTTTAGGGGGTGAGAGGGGGGGGTAAAGTTAGCACTGAACCTATCTGCCAGGATGTTGGCAATATCAGCTGGGTCTGTATATTTAGTGCCATTGGGCTGTAACTCAGAGCAGATCTGAGTGTTGCCATTGAGATTCTTGACGTAGCTATAGAATGCTTGGAAGTTGTCTTTAGAATCAGTGATGATTTTGTTTTCATAACTAGCTTTGGTGGATTTTATCAGGGATCGCAGCTTCTTACTGAGGCTGACCAGGGAGCTCCTTCACTTATGGTGTTTTACTCTCCTTTGCAACAGTTTCTTCCTTCTATTGTACAGTTTGTTTATGGCAGGGGACCACCAGATTGGCTTCCTTTTTTTGGAGGATAGCGTCTTGGTTCTGTTTGAGATAGCATAATCCATGCACTCATGTAAGTGCTTATAACGTGCAATTGTGTAGGATTCAGTAGTCGTAACTGTATTGTCCATCTGCATGGGTGTCATGAAGTTCACCACTTCTGTCTTAAGAAACATGAAGTTGGCTTTGGAGAAATATTTTACCACGGTTTCCTTAATGGGGGGTGGGGACAGGATGAGAATATCTAGGGTAATTAGCTTATGGTTGGATCGGACCAATGAGGCATTGACTTCATGTGTGGAACACCGGTCACTCATGTTGGTAATGACTAGATCTAGGATATTGTTGCCCCTGGTGGGGGTGTGGATAAGTTGATCCAGGGCATTGGAGTTTATGAATTCCAGAAAGCATTGAGCGAAGGAGCTGGTACATGAGTAGTTTTCCCAGTTAATGGTGGGGTAGTTGAAATCACCCATTATTAGGGTGTTTGGTTGAACCCTAATATTTTCCAGTACATCAAGAAAAGAGGAGTGGGAATCCTGGGGCATGGTGGGGGATCTGTAGCAAGCTACAATTTGGACTGCAGTTTTGCCTAGAGTTAGTTACACTTGGATAACCTCAGCTGCATTATGCTGAGCAATTAGCCTGGATATGTGGATATCCTTAATGAATATGGACACACCTCCGCCTTTGGTGTTCTGGTCCAGGTTACATGGCCAAAAAGTGTGTTATGAGTTATAGCCTGGTAGTGAAGGGGTGCTCTCTGAAGCCTTGAACCAGGTCTCAGTCACTGCACAGATATCGATGTTCTCCATTTTAAGGAGTGCCTTGAGTGTGTGCATTTTGAGATTTAGACTTCTAGCATTGAGTAGCATCACCCTCAGTTTTTGCTTGCCTGTTTCTATTACGGTGGTAAATTTGTCATTTGGACCTTGCCTAAAAAAGGGAATTATAGGTGTGGCAAGACCCTTAGCCAGTATCTGGAATCCCAGGGATGACAGGTGCAGGCCATCTCTGGCAAATCATCATGGTCTGTCGACCATGTCATCCCAGGCAGACAGATACTGGATCCCTTTAGAATGACACCAGAAGCTTAGCCATTTGTTGAAATCGATCATTTTGTCCTTGTACTGCGGCATCATTCTGGGTGATGGCAAAATGCTACTCAGGGCTAGGGTCATACCTGCCTGGGCAACAAGATCAGAGAGCTCTTACATGTCTCTTTTCATGTAGTCCAGGGAGGTACATCTCAGGTCATTCACACCAACATGGACAATGACAGAGTCATATTTATACTTGTGGAGTGACCTGAGTGCATGGGTTATGTGGCAGATCCTGGCACCTGACAGGCAGCTGACAGTAACCTTCTCCTTGTTTAGCCTGGTGAGTGGGATATCAGTGTGCCTGACTATAATGTCACCTATGACTAGTGTGTTGGGTACGTTGTTTTGCCTTATTGGCTGTGGTTGAGTGGCACACTGAGTCTGCGGGCTATGTGTCATTTGGCTTGTGTTGGGGGGTGAAGGTTGCTTGCCTTTCTGCTTTGGAGGTCTCTGTTGCTTGAGCAGATTATTACTGAGTGCCTCTGCGAATGTTTTTGTTTTTCCATGTGTGGATTTTGGTGGTGTAGATTTAGTGAGACTCCGTGATGAGTGTGTTGTGGTGCAAGTGCTTACCTTCTCCTCCTGACTGTCAAGTTCAGTCTTGGTTGGAGAGAGCTTTACCTCCAGTTTGGCTAGATATGTGCACCTCTCACAGGTTGTAGTGTTGGATGATATGAGGAGAGGGTTGTCTGTGTACATGAGGCAATTTCTACATTGCCACAAGATGCCCAGATTCATCAGATAGACAGGAGAGAACACTGGGAGCTGACCCTTGGACATGCCTGAATAAAAAACTATTTTCCTCTAAATAAGTGAGGAAAGTGCGTACAAGAGCTGTTTTTTCTCTAAGCAAGTGAGGAAAGTAAGTACCAAAACTGTTTTCCTCTAGATAATGAGGACGTTTGAGTGCTGTAGTAATTAGTAGGTTATTTAGTGCTTACAACAAGTTCTGAACAAGTGCTAATCACGAATAAGCAAATTCAAGTGCTAAAACTAAGAATCTGTATATGGATTAAGATAGTTACAGGAAAGGGGGGAAACAAGTGCAAATGCGGGCTTTTAAATCAGAAAGTTGAGAGAGAGATGGAAAAGCTGCCCAAACGGCCAGTAACTACAATTTCTGGGCCAGAACCACTCCTTATGTGGTAGATAGGTTACCTAGTGCTTACCACTCCCACTGATAAGCTAGAAGGCTTCCCTCCAGCACAGAAAGCTTGGGGGGGGCTCAGAAGCTTACATACAGTCCTGGATACAGCAAATCTGAATGTGGACTACACTAGTTACAGGAAAGGTAGGAAACAGGCTTAGATTTTTTTATATATATATACAGAAAAGTAGCTAAAACAGCAGTAAAAACAATTCAAATGCAGTGCAAGGTAACACACTTGAGTATGTAGCAATGTTAGACCAAACAGTTTAAAAAACTGCAATTAAATTAAAAATGACTAAAAACAAGTGCAGAAGGAGTCTACTAGGTTGAATGAGGTAAAGAGATGGGACTGGGGGGAGTGTCCCAGATCAAATCTACAGTGGGGGTGGGCAACTGCAAAAGCCTCCAAATTTAACAAGACAGGAATAGGGAGGGTGGGTAGGAGAAAACTAACACCTTCAGCAGAGATCTGAAAAACTAAACAGTGAAGCAAAAATAACATTGCACAACTCTGAAGTCAGCCAGCAATTATATAAAATTAGTCAAGCAACAGTTAACAGTACACAACTCTGAAGTGCCAGAAAAATATACTTACCTCTGTATATCTCCAGATAGTTTGAAGAGCACTCTGTCAAGACACTGGAAGGCTCCAGCAATGATATGCCAATGATTTAACACAAAAATCTACCTTTTTTATGTTTTTGCAGGAGGGCAAGTCCTCCTGTACCCCTAATATGGGGGGTACAGCCCACCACATCCCCAGCAAAATTATATATACCACCTCCAAGATCACACTACAGTGAGGAAAAAGGTGAATGTCCCAATCCTCAATGTACTGTGATATCCATTCAGACGTTCCAAGAGCTGTGCAATATCCCCAGCCAATAATTCTTTTCAGGAAAAAAAACACTGAAGCTGTTGTTGTCAGATGGTTGTTCATTGTTATGAGTTTTGGTAATGCAAACTTTCTCTGTACTGATGTTTCTAAGTTTTCTGTTATTTCGGTAAACTTAAGTACACACATATATATATATATATATATATATATATATATATATATATATATATATATATATATATATATATATATATATATATATATGTGTGTGTGTGTGTGTGTGTGTGTGTGTGTGTGTATCCCCTTCAGAAGCTTATAGTTTCAAAACTTCGAACTTCAAATGGCTGAGAACATAATATCGAACTTTTGAAACTTTGAATGCATTGAACGTTTTGAATGGAGATTGCCATACAGCAGGGAACAGGAAGTGTATGGCATGATCTTGGAGTTGCTGTATTTATTTAGCATGGGGTATAAGGGTGCAGCCTCCCACATGTGGAGTGTAGGGGGGCTTGCCCCCCTGCAAAAATGTAAAAAAAATTTTTTTCTTTTTATTTTTTTAATTACATTTTTGTA
The DNA here is from genome assembly GCF_019279795.1 of Protopterus annectens. NCBI lineage: Eukaryota > Metazoa > Chordata > Ceratodontiformes > Protopteridae > Protopterus > Protopterus annectens. The sequence goes on from NC_056741.1 coordinate 689,677,266, forward strand.
GTTACAAAACTTTGATCTTATGATCTCGGCCTTTTGAATTACTAAGTTTTGAAACTTTGAACTTCTGAAGTAGATCCATATATACACACATGAGACAGATCGATAGATAGATTAGACAGATAGATAGATAGATAGATAGATAGATAGATAGATAGATAGATAGATAGATAGATAGATAGATAGATATGTAAATAGAGACATAAATATATAGATATATTTATTCATTTTACGATGCTGCCCTTTGGTCTTTGGTGATACTGTAAAGAAATGTAAAGGCATCTATTTTCTCTCCACATTTAAGAACAACAAAAAAAAACATTTCTACCAGTCTGTCAATTTCATAATCTAGACTAAACTATACCCATTTTATTGCCTCTGTGAAGTATATTTGTCTTTTACAAATTAGACTAGACAAAGAACTACAATCTTTCATTAAAGTGGGATAACCATTTCTTGCTTTTGTTGAATATTCCTGTTCCCATGCATACTATTATCTCATTCACCTTCCCTGCTGCTGTCTTGCACTACTTAGGTTCATAGGTTCATAGGTATGTACTAGGCTATCTGCCCTAGGGCATTTACAAGCCTAGCCAGAATGTGTTGGCTTTCGCCACCCTTTTAGGCTAGAATCCTGAGCCTCTGTCCAGCAGGGCTAATGAAGTGATACCGGGAGTAAATTTACGATTTCCCATCCACTCGTCAAGATTTTTCTTGAAGAGGGTCAACGAGGGGCTCTGTCTAACATGGACTGGGATTCTATTCCAGAGCGAGGGAAGCCTTTGGGATATGAATCTATCCCTCCAGCATGTCCTGTTTATTGTTGTGATAAGGTTTAAATCCCTGGAGCGTGTAGCTCTAATGGATTTGTTTTTTTTTAGATGGAGCATGTCTAACAATTCTGGGTTAGACATGGCTTTGTATGTCAGGCAGAGATCGCCTCTGAGTAGGCGGTAGGCAATGGGGTACAGTTGGAGTTTCTTAAGTCATACTGCATAGGGCATCTGCTTGAGGCCCACTATCCTCTTGGTGAGGTATGTCTGAGGTCTCTCCAGCTTTTGCAAGTGTCGAGTGAGGTACATCCCAAATGGGGCATTGTACTCAATTATGGGCCTAATCAGTGATGCGTAGAGGGGCACGATGACCTCTCTAGATCTAGATGTGAACCCTTTCTTGATTAGGTGGGCTATATAGAAGGTTTTTCTAACCACTTTGGCAATGTGATTGTCGAAGGTGAGGTCACTATCTACTTGGGTCCCCAGGTCTCTAATTACCTCTTCCGTACTTAGTGGATTCCCTCCTATGTTGTAGTTTGTGGGTACTTTGTTTTTCCCAAAGGGGATGACTATGCATTTTTTGGCATTTTGCTTGAGGACATGGTTCTGACACGAGGTGTCCATCTCTGTAAGGCCCTTCTAGGGGATGCTTGCGTCAGCCAGTGAGTTGATTATGGCTTTTAGTTTACAGTCATCTGTGAACTTGGTAAGCCATAGTCCTCCTATGTTTGCCTGTACTTCAGAGAAGTATATACCAAATAAGAGAGGTCCCAGAACTGAGCCCTGTGGGACACCACTTGTAACTGGCTTAGAGTCGGACATGGCACCCGTGACTCTGACCATGTGAGTTCTATCCTTGAGCCAGTTTGCGACCCATCTAGTGACATCTGGGTTAATATTTAGGCTAGTAAGTTTATTTATGATACCAGAGTGGGGTATTATGTCAACAGCCTTTGCTAGGTCCAGATAGGCTGTGTGGGCCACCTTTCCCTCATTGATGACTTTGGTTACTGTCTCGAAGAAGTCAACCAGGTTTAAGAGACATGATCTGCTCTTATCAAAGCTGAATTGGGTAGGGTCGAGTGTCTGGAGGTTCCCAATTTCTTTGTTTATGAGATCCATAATAATGCGCTCCATAGCCTTGCAGACCAGGCTGGTCAAGCATATAGGGCGATAGTTCCCTGGATCCATTGTAGCACCACCTTTGTGGAGTGGGATCACTGTTGTTGTATGCCATTCTTTGGGTACATAGCCTGTGGTTAGGCTGAGTTGGAACAGTGAATTTATGTGTGGGTTTAGTTCATTTTGGAGTTCGTGTAATACACAGCCCGGGATACCATCCGGTCCCATTGATGCCGTGTTTTTTACTTTGGTGAGAGCTGCTTTCACCTGTGTGTCTGTGATGTCCGGGGGATTGCATTCTTCTGGGATAGACACCGGCTCTTTTGGTGGGGAAGGAGGGGTAAAGTTTGCACTGAACCTGTCCACCAGGATGTTGGCTATGTTTGTGGGTTCAGTGAATTTTGTGCCACTTTGCACCAGCTCAGAGCATATCTGAGAGTTGCCTCCCAGATTCTTGACATAGCTAAAGAACACTTTGTGATTGTCCTTAGCATCTTTGGCAATTCTCTTTTCAAAGCTGGCTTTAGATTATTTTATGAGGGATCTAAGTTTCTTACTAGTACTGATCAGGGATGCCCTTGCTTTTTGAGATTTTGCACTCTCATGCAATAGTTTCCTCCTTCTGTTGTATAGTTTATTTATGGCAGGGGTCCACCAGACTGGTCTCCTGTTTTTAGAGACGTGAGTCTTGGTTTTACTTGGGATGGCACTATCCATGCATTTCAGCAGGTGCTCATAGAGTGCAGTTATAAAGGATTCTGCAGTTTGGGTCTCATTTTCCATGTGCTCTGGTGCTTTGAAGCTTACCATCTTGGTCTTAAGGAGTGTGAAGTTTGCTTTTGAGAAAATTTTCACAGTGGTTATCTTGGCTGGGGGTGGGGTCAGGATATGGATGTCCAATGGGATTAGTTTATGGTCTGATCTTACCAACGATGAGTTTACCTCAGGTATAGAGCATTTGGCCCCCATGTTGGTGATGACCAAGTCCAATTTGTTGTCCCATCTTGTGGGTGTGTTAACCAGTTGTTCCAGGGCATTTGAGTTTATAAACTCAAGGAACTGTTGAGCAAATGAGCTGGAGCTTGAGTAGTTTTCCCATTCAATGTTTGGGTAGTTGAAGTCCCCCAATATCATGGTGTTTGGTTGGACCTTTATATTTTCCAATGTTCTCAGGAATGCCAAGTGTGGGTCCTGAGTCAGGGTAGGTGATCTATAGCAAGCTATAAATTGAAAAGCAGTTTTACCTATAGTTAGTTGCACCTGGATGGTCTCCTCCACCTCATGCAGTGCCATTAACCTACAGGTGTGGATATCCTTGATAAAGAAGGATACTCCCCCACCTTTAGTATTTCGGTCCGAGATCTGGGGCCGAAAAGAGTGGTATGAGTTATATCCTGATAATGCTGGGGTGCTCTCTGGAGCCTTAAACCAGGTTTCTGTTACTGCACAGATATCGATTTTCTCCATGCTGAGGAGTGCCTCGAGTGTGTGCATCTTTAGGTTTAGACTTCTGGTGTTGAGTAGCATTACCCTTGTTTTTTTGTTACTGGTATTGTCTATGGTGGCGGTTTTGTCTTCTGAGCCTTGCCTAAAAAGCCACTACGGGGGTGACAAGAGCCTTTGCCAGTATAAGAAAGCCCAAGGGTGACAGGTGCAAGCCGTCTCTGGTGAAGCAACGTGGCTTGTCGAGCATGTCATCCCAGGCTGACAGACACTGGATCCCCCTTGAATGACACCAATAATCTTGCCAATTGTTAAAATTGATCATTTTGTCCTTATACTGTGGCATCATTCTTGGTGAGGGTAAGATCCTACTCAGGGTCAGGGTCATACCGGCCTGGGCTACATGATCAGAGAGTTCCTCAATGTCTCTTTTCATGTAGTCCAGGGAGGTACTCAGGTCATTCACACCAACATGGACAATGACTGAGTCATACTTGTACTTGCTGTTGAGTGACCTGAGTGCTTGTGTTATGTGGCGGATCCTGGCCCCCGACAGGCAGCTTACCGTGACCTTCTCCTTGTTCAGTCTGGTGAGTGGGACATCAGTGTGCCTGACAATAGAGTCACCAATTACTAGTGTATTAGGTGTGTTGCTTAACCTTGGGGGCTGTGATTGTGTGACATGCTGACTTTGTGAAGTATGTGTTATGTGACTGTTGTTTTGTGATAGTGGCTGCTTGGATGTCTGCTTTGGAGGTCTGTTGTTTTGGCAGATTTTTATTTAGAGCCTCCACGTATGTTTTAGTGAGTTTGTGTGTCTTGTTTGCTGGTGCGATTTGTCTTTATGTATCTGGTTTTATGGTGTAGGTGTCATCCTTTACCTCCTGACTGGCTGTGTCAGTCTTGGGTTGAGAGAGCCCTGCCTCCAGTTTGGCTGTATAGTTGCATCTCTCACAAATGTTTGTGTTTGATGGAAGGAGGAGAGAGTTGTCTGTGTACATAAGGCAATTGCAACATTGCCTCAGGATTCCCAGATTCACCAACTGGATTGGAGAGTATACCTGAAACTGCTGTTTGGACATGCCTGGATGATTTATGGAGCAGACTATTGATCATCTGGATTGGGCAAATATGGAGCCTTGTACTACTGTATATTAATAGGGAGTGTGTAGGACTAAACTTGGCTAGTGCTTACTGAGATATTTGGCAAGTGCTGGTCTGTAAAAAGAAGATTTACTGCTTTATTTAGCAAGGTGGACTAGTACTAAGGGAAAATTTGAAGAGCAGACTTTGTGGAGCCTGGAATGGTTTAAATCTGTTTAACCGGTGCTGCGCTACGTTGCGCGAAGTTGCGCAATGCACAAAATCGCGTAAAACCGCGCCAAGCGGATTTTGAATCAGGGGACTTGAAAGAGCTAGGAATTAGCCCAAAACAGCCAATGGACAACTAGTTTCTGGGCTGAGACCACTCCTCCAGGGACAGATAGGCTGCTCAAAATTCCCCATTCTCACTGGTGAACAGAGAAACTTCCTCCTATCCAAGTACGGATATAGGCAACACAGGAACCTGTACAAAAGCCCAGAATTCAGCAAAACCTGAATTCAGGACTATTCTAGCTCAGAAAAGGCAGGAAACAAGGATATTTTTAAAGAGAGACAGGAAAATGACAGGAAAACACAGTAATTGCTTAGCACAAGGTAGCGCACTTGAGTGGACAGCCTAAACAGTTAAATTAAACACAAAAACAACTTCAGAAGTGCAGGTAAGTAAATATTGCAACTAACAAGCTTTTAGATAGATAGTAGAGCAGTTATAACTCGCTTTTTGGTGAGGTAAGCAGTCGCAAATCAAAAGGCAAAGAAAAATTACTTTATCTGGTAAAGTCACTCTTTTTTTGTCTCTCTGCTGCTAGCACCGCTCTGCAGGACCATGAGGAGCTTTGCTGAGTCGGAACAAGTGCAAAAACCATGCCAAGTGGGTTTTAAAGCAGGGGACTTGAAAGAGCTAGGAATTGGCCTAAAACGGCCAATAGACAACTAGTTTCTGGGCTGAGACCACTCCTCCAGGGACAGATAGGCTGCTCAAAGCTCCCCACTCTCACTGGTGAACAGAGAAACATCCTCCTATCCAAGTACGGATAAAGGCAACACAGGAACCTGTACAAAAGCCCAGAATTCAGCAAAACCTGAATTCAGGAATATTCTAGCTCAGAAAAGGCGGGAACAAGGATATTTTTTTTTTTTTTTTTTTTTAAACAGAGACAGGAAAATAACAGTAAAACACAGTAATTGCTTAGCACAAGCTAGCGCAATTGAGTGGGCAGCCTAAACTGTTAAATTATTCACAAAAACAACTTTAGAAGTGCAGGTAAGTAAATAATGCAAATAACAAGCTTTTAGATAGGTAGTAGAGTAGTTATACCTTGCTTTTTGGCGAGGTAAGCAGTCGCAAATCAAAAGGCAAAAAAATATATACTTTATCTGGTAAAGTCACTCTTTTTTCATCTTTCTGCTGCTAGCACTGCTCTGCAGGACCACGAGGAGTTTTGCTGAGTTGGAACAAGCGCAAAAACCACACCAAGCGGGTTTTAAAGCAGGGGACTTGAAAGAGCTAGGAATTAGCCCAAAACAGCCAATAGACAACTAGTTTCCAGGCTGAGACCACTCCGCCAGGGACAGATAGGCTGCTCAAAGCTCCCCACTCTCACTGGTGAACTTCCTCATATCCAAGTAAGGATATGGGCAACTTATTACTGAAATGGCTCGGCTGACTTTGAACTTGATTTGTAGGATTTGTACCCCTCCCAGTAGGACTCTCTTAATGGACCTTTGTTTCAAGACTTTCATATATTTTTTAACCTTTAAAAATGATCTTTTGAATCAGTTTCTCAACTTTGGGATGTCCCGTTTCATTTTTCCTGTGTTTACATTTTATATCATTCCTGTCTTTATAGAAAAAAAAGTTTTCTTCTGGAACCTCTGTGATGTCTCTATGTCTCATATAAAGATATAGGAGTTGACCAGAAACAGTACTGACTGATAAAGTGTCCTCTGGTAATCATCCTGTTTTTGGATTAAATTATGTTTACTGTTAAGTTCCCTACTCTGTTGCCTAGCCAGTATTACATTATGATCTGGGAGGCTTTGTAATTTGCTAACCAATTTTTTATATGGTATCATATCAAATTAATGGCTAAAAGCCTGACCCGCATATTCATAAATATCATGCAGAGTCCCCTGTAAAGATTGTGCATAATCTAGCTTGCCATCGTTGTGGTCAGTATCATAATTCATGTGACTGAATTGTGCTATGGTAACACCATGCACTTCCTGACGAATGGCTTACATTAACAAGATTTGCTCAAAAGGCTGTTCAGGGCTGTCACTATTAATACTGATGTTGGCCTGAATGTCCCGTTAACTTCCCACTTTCATAATTTTTCCCTGTAAAATTAATTTCATTTTAGTAAGAACTATTTTGATAACTAGACATTCCTATTTGTTTTTACATGTGATAAGATTTTTCTTAATTTGAAACATTTACTATTTGGCACAAGTAGAAAATAAAATATTGTTTGTGTTGAAATGCATTTTTAGTACCATAGAATAAATACTTGCTTCTCATTTAATTTCATTTCTTTGTATCAGTTTCATTAGTCACCTTACAGACAGTTAAGCGTATGTTTTGAAGTTTGCACTTAAAATGGACTTGCATAATTTTGAAAGGATGCTTTGTGTAGTCTGCGTACAATGAATGGATGTATATGGTCTACTCTCTGTAAATAATTGTGTACGGGCTGAAGTCTAACTTGCAATGCAGCTATCCAGAGTATGAGAGATGTTCCTTCTGTAGTTACTGCTAGTTAACACAGAAATAGGCAAGGAATATTAAGTTCATCCAGAGCTAAGCAACATTAAGTAACCATGCTATTGACTAAGACTGCTCTACACCAAAATTAACTTTCTACCAGCTTAGAAACACATAGGATAAGTACTTTATTACTGAGTTTCTGAAATAGCTCTGCACTTGTTTTTGGCATTTATTGTCATCTGGGATAAAACTTTTTTATTTAAACTCTAGCGAGAGAAGAGGATGAACTAAGTAATTTAATTGTGCAGTTTTGCTACTGGCCAGTGGGCTCATTTGAAATGTTTTCTATTTATTTCCAGTATAAGTTGCTCGTGTTTGTGTACCATTTAACCATGAGCTGTAGAGACACAGGCATATAGAAACTTAACCTTCAGTAGTTGCACAATGAGCCATAGGTTTGCATTAAGAAGTATGTCACCTTCATGTGTTAAGTTATATTGTTTGTTTTAGATAAACAGCACTCTGGTAAAGCAGCTCCAAACCATTGGTGCTAGCCCCCCTGCAGTTCACATTAGTAGACTTCTGGAGCCATGAATTTGCACTTTTCAACTGTTTCTGCAGCCATCTTGTATGAAATGGGCATTCTGGGATAGTGCAGTAAACAAACTGACACAATGTGTGAGAAATGTAGGTATACAATGCTTTTGGAGGCAAAGCACTCAAATAAAGAAAACATCTCATCATATGTAAAAACAAATGCAACTCTCTACTTACCAAAATTGCTCTTGCTAAACTTAACAATGCACTTTGGTCCCTGATCACATCAACCAAATCTAAACTTCTCAAAGCACTGTCCAAGGCCAAGAACACTGGTTCTATGGGGTCAGATAACATACCAGGATGCCTACTGGCCATCCTGAAACAAGCCATGTGCCAGACAAATGAAGGACAGCAAAAGTAATCCCTCTACACAAAGGTAGGACAGCAATGGACCTAGATAATTATAGATCCATAAAACTGACCAGTGTTATCTGTAAGACTGTGGTAAGGATCATTGTGGAATTAATACATAAGGATACACACAACCTATAAACTCTTGGCCCAAGTCAATTCAGCTTTGCCAAGGACAGATCTTCCTACTTAGACTGGTTAACTACTTTGAGGGGGTTACTGAAGCAACTGATAAGGAAATATTGCTGCACACTGCATATCTATACTCAGCAAAACTGTTCAACACCATCCCACACTTACGTATAGTTAGTTGATGAACTCAGTCAGCTAAATGTAAATCCCTATAGAACTCATTGTATAGCAAACTGGCTCAGTAATAGAACCTATGAAATAAGGGTGGGTGTCTCTACCTCTTCCAAAGTCCTGTCACTAGCAGTGTACCCCAGGATTCAGTCCTCAGACCACTCCTCTTTCACATTTTCTTAAGCATTTGCTTCTTTGAGGTCAATGCTAATGTTAAGGATTTATGGGTGACTAAGTTTGCAAATGAGTTTAGACTGGCTGCCATCATGAACTCTGCAGAAGACACCAAGATCTTCCAATAGTTCCTTTCTCAAATAAAAAGTTGATGTTAATACCATGGCCTAAAACTAAATGCCTAAAAATGTATAACAGTATCCTTCAGCAAGTGTGAAGTCCATAGCAATTAACACATTGATAACACACCCCTGAATACTGATCCATTACTTAGGTGGACAATGAAATGTCCTTTAATCACCATGTATTCACTAGTGTAAGAAAGTTGTTCTTAATTGTGTAGCTTGCTAGTAAGAGTATGGCATCCAGGTCTAGAGATGTAATCCCACGTCAGAGGGCAATTCATCACAAGATGCATGGATGCACTCATTCACATATACATCATGCAGTCTTACAAGAAACTGAAGATCATCGATTTACTCTTAGTATGTCTTTGCATTGTATGAGGAAAGGCAAGTATTTGCTGAAAATGTATGGATATTTAGGGAAGAAATGCTAACTCCATACAGAAAATACCTTAGCCAAGACCAGAACACAACAATCAAACCATGTGAGACAGCAATACTAACCACTGAGCTACTGTGTTTTTCTAATGCTTATATATATATATATATATATATATATATATATATATATATATATATATATATATAAATACATTGTAAATTATAGTCTGTTTTCTCTTGCTCATCCTAAAAATTGCCTTATGCAACATTTCAATAAACTGAATTAGCACTACTGCTTTATCAACGCTATTTTCTTCTCAGAAAATCAGCTTAATGCATTAACTGACCTTGATGACACAAAATCCTTTCTCACATTACCTCCATGTTTCCCCCTTCTAGACTGAATTTGAACATGTTTTACTTAAAAAACTGTTCTACTGAAAGGTGCTGTCCCCAAAACTTTATTTATTCATTTAAGATATATAAAATGTGTCTTTTTTTTCTTATGGTGTGTATATTCGTTCATTTAGGTTCTTGTCATGCGAGTCTCGATTTAAAACCTGTACCATTAAGCTGTTATACTAGGATATCATTGATGTTTTCTATAACCCTGGTGATATGGGATCTTTAAAATTCCTTGTGATTTTTAAGATGTGGTCTTACTATTTTCTGTGTTCATTAGGTGTTAAAGCTTTTTTTTTTATTATAACATCCCTGTAGCTTTTAAATATTTTTTTTCTGCAGTTTATAGCTAAGTAAGCTCCTAAAGTGTCTTTTCAAATGTTGTTATTGAAAGGCCCTTGTCCCTGTCAACATCACACACACACACACACACACACACACACACACACACACACACACACACACACACACACACACACACACACACACACACACACACACACACACGCACACACACGCAAGCACACACACACACACAGGCATTCATATTGCATAACTCTATTCAGTGTAGTCTGATGTTTACAGTCCCCATGCACACTGTGGTATAGCGAGCAGTGTGCATAGCTTAGAAAGTGAAACACAGACTGTTGTATAAAGTGACTGCACTTGTGAACAGCAGGTCAGTCTGTGTTTTGTACTCAGTCTCTGCTCAGGCAGCAGTCTATCTATAAAATGGCATAAAAACTATTCCTTGGATGTCCATGGAATTCATTCAGTACTTATAGAATACACGGAGGCAAAATCAACAGCAAGACTTTTAATGACTCTGCATGGAAGAGATGAAATCCATGATGGAATCATGGCCTGTGCATATGGAAAGAACTGGGCATTTTTTGTGAGAAGTGACATTTCTCCAAAGAAAATATTTCTCAACTGTACTGATGTGTCCATATATAGGTTATTTCAGAACCTTGTTGAGACACAAATAACTAAAGATCAGTCCTATGACCAGATTATTAAAATGTTCAAATGACACTTTAGAAAAAATTACTGGCAAGGACAGTAAGATTAGATTGTAGTTATAGCTGTCAGAGGACTAACAAGATGCTGATGCAATATGCTGTTGAACTGAAGGAGTGTGCTGTGAACTATGAATGTGTTTTAGCATGATAAAGAGCATAGAAGATTAATGCCTGGAATTCACAGTGGAATATACAGAGAAATTACATTCTGAATCAACTATAATGTTTTCTAATGAATTTGGTTTTAGCATGGAGACAACAACCATAGATAAATGGTAGCTGAAAATGCACAAGACACATGACTGTGTTGTACACAGATTCAACTTGTACCCAAAAATATCCAAAAAGTAAAACATTTTATTGTTATTATAGCAATTAAGGTCATGATCTACATGTTTATGATAGTTATGAGGATTAATTTCACATTAAAGAAAATGAGAATACAAACCATGCATGTCATGTAAAAGTACATAGTAAGAGAAATATAAATTACCAGTTTTCATGAAGAAAATATATACATTTTGAAAAACAAACACGCATATAAAAGCAGCAGTGCATTACCAATGCATTTAACTTCTTAAAAAGGGATTCTTTTTATCTACATTTATTATAAATGGAAATAAACATTAGCACACTATCTGTTCTATATAAATAGATGTTTAACCATTTTTATGTTTTAAAGAAATACCTACAAAATGCTACTGTGAATTTGTACAAAGATGAGAGACTGTCTGTACTTGCTAAAATAATGGTAATAGTATTCTAAAAAATATATATAAAAAATTGCTGTCTTTACTTGAAGAAAACACTAAAGAAACATGCAGCAGTAATTGGTGTTAAACTTGAAACAAATTAAGTTTAAGTCAGTGCAAAAAGTTCTAGATTTGCCTTTCAGGTGTGTTTTTTTTCTTTTAAAATGTTTTTTTTTTTTCCAAAGCATATTGTTACAATTTACAGAGAAAGGAAGATCGAATAGGGAGTTTGAAAGGACTGAGACATAAGGCCTATTTAATCTACTGAAGTGCATCAGTTGGTAGCCACTGTTATTCCTGTGGTAGAATGGGATACCATCATATGTATTTCTGTTGATTACAGATGGATGTTATTCAGGCTGCAAACATTGAAATGTGTCTGATCCCTTGAATAAAGTAACATGTTTTATGTGTTTTTAAATTAAATTTAGCAGCTGCTTGTTAAGAAGCATCACTTGATGATGGGCCTATGCAGTATGAAATGATTGATGTTTGCACAGGGCTCTGTTTCTGTATAACAGATTATCATCTGATATGAACATTAAAGGGATACAACTTTCTGTAAAGAGGGTGAGATCCCCTCGACATGACTGGAAGAGTTAAACACATTTCTTGCACTGTATATTAGTATGAAAAGTTTAGACCTCATCAAAGTACATAAAATATTCTGTTAGCATCTGCTCTATAGTATGCTGGAGGACACAGTGTCATAGTAATTGAAATTATTTGAGCAAAATATTTCCAAAAATGAAAATAAATGCTGACCTACTAATAAGGTGTTGGTACACTTTTTAACAATAGTTGAAATTATCCCTTGCTAGTGGTGTCTCAGCTTATAAGAATAGGGATTTAACATGGTCTACCTTCTGGAGAAAAATAACCAATTCCTCATGCATCAAAGACTCTTTTTTTATGCTGAAAAGAAAGGCATGTGAATTAGAGAAGAAAGAACTTATTTTAATTATTGGACTAATGCAATTCCAACAATACCTCTAGGGTGGAAAACTGACTTGATTTCTTACCATAAGTTTATACTAATATTGCTTAATGACTACAAAAGTTTGCCTGCTATAATAACAACTGCAAGAATTCAGAAGTAAGCAATAACATCGCCAGCCTGTAATTACCTAATTTTAAGAGTTATTGCAATGCTCTTAGACTTTCTGGACATCCATTACTTAAAATCTCAGATAATGCTACAGAATGAAAGCATATACTTCATTATTACTTTGAGGAGTGCTTTCAGAACATTCCTGTCAAACCAGATTTGACAGTGCAAATAAGAGATTGATCCTCATGAAATTGACCTGGCCAAATCTAGCTATAATGAATGTTGATGAGAATTAGAGTGTGGCTTTTCTTCTGTATTGAAAAGGAGGCTTGAACATTTAGTAGAAGAAATATGTGCTTTATGAAGAACCCAAATGACATTAATGCAACAGACAGCACATTCTCCTTTGTTGCAGAGGGTTATGAGTTCTATTCCCACACCAGGACGGTTTGCTGACACTGCAATGCAGCATATGGGGTGGTGCTGCACTCTTGAGTGCATTGCCCTTTGGATGAGATCTTAAGCTAAGGTCCCATCTGCTTAATTTGGCGGCCACTCTGGTAGATGTAAAAGATCCCATGGCAGCTGCCGAAATGAGTGATGTAAGTTCCCTGATACAATCTTGGGTCTCCCAAGAAAAGAGGCAACTCGCCTATTGGAACTAACCCAGGCACAAAAGATAAATAAAATAAAGGGAAAAAAATCTGTGTTGGAATTGCTATACACACCATCCTGCTGCTGCTAAAATTAAGCATTAAAAAAAAAGAATAGTCTAATGGCCTAAACAAGATGAAGAACCTGAGGCTGTGTGCAGAGCATGTGAAGCCTATGAAATGCAGCATGCTAGAAAAGATGGTGATTGGCATAACCTCTCTTGAATTCATGATAGTGGTGGATGCATATTTAAAAAAGACTAAAGCATGTCATTTGATTAAATTCAAGCCTTAAGCTGCACTTTAATTATCTGAAAGATTTTTGCTGTTTCTGCTATTTGAACACATTGAGATTGATAATAAAAAAACAATACACATCAAAGTAATGTTGGCATTTTTGTTTAAG
>NC_056741.1:689695634-689743134 GCF_019279795.1 Protopterus annectens
TCACTGAAATAGAAGCCACCTAAACTTTTCTCAAATTGTGACACACTCCTTTTCCTATCACAGGATGGGAGACAGGCGACTCTGCTTAGGGCATTCCTGTATCCTGTGAAAGGGAAGGGAATCAGACAGTAGATAGGAAGCCAGTGTGCCGGATCCTCCAGACTTCAGTCTAACTCTGGGGACCTAAACCTTATAGCAGCTCCATTGAGCTCCACATTTGCTGGATACCTGATGAAACATTATTCAGTGCTCTGCTTTCACATAGTGTGCTCAGTACATGACACTTTGAACATTATATGCACACATATAAATGATTCTAGCTATAAAATGGCTCAATTCATTTTCTTTCTTGTGATTGTGAAGCACCTTGTTTTAATGCATGCCACTACTGCATCCTTCTTAACATGAAGCATGATGAAAGGGTATGTTCTACTGTTTCCATATAACCAAATATGAATCCAGGAAATATCTGTTAAATTTTTTTATGTTACTGTTTTAGCATGATTTGTGTTCTGTTATCATTATTTTTTTCTTCTGTCATTATTGTATTGCTACTATTGTATGATGTATGCATTGTTTAATTTTGTTTTTGCCTAATCATCCTGGTCATGACTAAATAGGTTCATCAAACTAGTTCATTTACCCAGATAACAAATCACAAATAAAACAAAAAGAAATAAAAACAAGGAATTAATCCAGACATAACTTTTTTAATGTTTTCTAAACACTCATTGAAAGTGGATGGAATTGAGTCTTTTTGATCATTTTAGTAGACCAACAATTTGCTATTAAACAGAGTTTTAACAGGATAGTACCTAGAGAACTTAATATTCAGTATTATAAGATATTACAAATCACAGTTCCTCAAGAAATATCAGCTTTTATCCATGTATGCATTAATTGAGGCCACGGAGGTGCAGCAGTTAGCATTGTCGCCTCACAGCAAGAGGTTCTTCAGTTCAATTCTTGGCTGAAGTGTCTTCTGTACAGAGTCTGCATGTCCTCCCCGCAGTCGAATGAATTTAAAAACATGCAGGTAGGTATGTGCATGTGTAGGTGTGCCTTCCTTGAAGGTTGGCCACTGGGCTGGCAACTTGACACCGTATAAATTCACTTCCAATCATTAGCACACTGGAGTTCTGCTGTGGCAACCCCTAACTGGGAAAAGCCAAAAGATAGTTTATCCATGTATGCATTAATTAAGCAATAATCCATGACTGTGCATGAGTATATCAGGATTTACCCATTGGTGGCCTGGTAAGTGATTAAACAAAGCCAACCATGAGTAAATCCTGATATACCCACGCAGCTGAAAATTATTGCTATTATACAATGCCATTATCTAAGAAAGAAGTAACATACCTTTCTTAAATAATGTCTCTGTGTAAGGGAATTTAGTGTTCCTCTGCATTCTTCCTTAAGTGACTGGATAAATTCTGCTGCACATGACTGGATCAAAACCAGGCCTTCCAGTAAAAATAAGCCAGCATGATGGACTTTAATTATAAACAGATTATATAACAAGAAGAAGAAACTGTTGCCCAAACGCAAGAGAGTTATCACTCTGGAGAGGAAGAGATCCATCCTAACAAGAAAATCAGAAATCTTGTAAAGTCTTCTAAATCAAATTATGAACCTAAAATTGCATCCCTAGCCAAGGATAATCATAATGGATTCTTTAACTTCACCCAAAGTCTAAAAGGGAATGCCCAGTTATGTGTCAAACTGGCTGTAGATGGGATCACTCATACATCACCAATTTGCTAGCTGATAGATTCAGTGCAAACTTCACCCCTATATCCCCACCTACCATATTTTAAAGCATGCCTGACACCAGCCCTCTGCCTAGTTTCTCTAGAGAGCAGGTCATATCTGCACTCACTGAGGTCAAAAACACAGCTTCGCTGTGATCTGATAATATCCCAGGTTGTTTACTAAATGATCTAAAACAAGACCTAGCAGACCACTTGGCATTCTCTGATAGCTTGACAACTTTTGCCTCCTTTAGTAATACCTTTAGGAGGAGAGGCAGAGGCGGAAAGGCATACACATGAAGATTGCTCCAATTGAAAGAAAGAGCATCCACTCTCCAAGCTGTTGGATGAAACCTTTTTGTGCAAAACTTTGGCAGCTGGTGGTTTAGTGGGGAAGTGAACAGATCTATTTCTGGAGTTCCCCATGACACTGTCAATTTCTGAAATACATGAGGATCCAATTTCCACTCATGGGGATCCATAATTTGTCTGCTCAACACATCTGCTAAGGAGTTCTGTGCTCCCGGCAGAAACCTTGCCTGAAGATTTAGCTGTAAAGTGAGAGCAGTCTCCCACAAAATCATCGCTTGCCTGCATAGAGGATAAGAATGTGTTCCGCCTTGCTTGTTGATGTACCACATGACAGTTGTGTTGTCTGTTAGAATCAACACCTGCCCTGGAAGAAGTAAATCCTTGAAGGCTATTAATGCAAACTGGACTGCTAACATCTCTTTCAAGTTGATATGTAGATGTTGTAGTCTGGCAGGCCACTTGTCTTGTATCCACTTTCCATTCAGATGAGCTCCCCAAGCTTTGTCTGAGGCATCTGTCGTTAGAATCTGACTCAGCCTCTGGCGGGTCACAGAGAGTCCCTTGTTTAGGTGACATTCCTGAGCCCACCACAAAAATTCCTTTTGAATGCAAGGTATTATTGGAATGACAGTGTCCAAATCCTGGCAGTGCTGTGTCCATACATTTTGAGATACCATTGTAGCTTCCTCATATGCAGTTTGGCATTGGGAAGCACCAGAATACAAGATGCCATGAACCCTAAGGCTTGAAGGACTGTCCTTGCAGTCAGCCCGGACTGATGAGACAACTGATGAAAGTAAAGGGAAAGATTCTTTTGTTTGTCCGGGGTCAAAAGGCCATCTGGGATGCTGTATTCAGTCTCACACCCAGAAAGCACATGTCTTGAGAGGGTACTAGACTGGACTTTATTTCGTTCACAGAATACCCAAGGCATCTTAGCACTGCTATCACATAATCCAAATGATGAAGAAGCTCGTCCCTTCCTTGAGCCAGAATTAGGCAATCGTCCAAATAAGGATAAATCTGTATTCCTTTTAACCTGAGGAAAGCTATCACTGGAGCCAGAACCTTCGTGAACACTCTGGGCGCAGTAGATAAGCCAAAGGGCAATGCAGAGAACTGATAATGAGAAGTCCCAGCTCGAAAACGCAGATACTTCCTGCAACTCAGTCTGATAGGAACATGAAGATAAGCCTCCTTGAGATCTAAAGTTACCATCCAATGATCTTTGCCCAGCAGAGGTAAAAGCTGCTGTAGCATCAACATTTTGAACTTGGAAATGTCCAGATAAGTGTTGAGGATAGATAAGTCCAAAATTGGTCTCCACGTGTTCCCTTTCTTTGGTACGAGGAACAGGCGAGAATAAAATCCTAGGCCCACTTCTGGCATAGGGACCGGCTGAATGGCCCCTAGTTGGAGTAACAGAGAAATTTGCTTGTGAGCCTCTATTCTTTGTGTAGGAGGAACGTCTGGCATGCCTTTGAAAGGAGGTAAGGTATGGAAATAAAACCTGTAACCGTGGTGTATAATATCCAATACCCATCTGTCTTGGGTAATTAAACTCCAATTTTCTTTGAAAAGTGCCAACCTTCCTCCCAAAGGGGCTGCCAGACGAGAAGGCTCTGGCAGCTGAAAAGGTAGGTCATTGGGTCTGTTTACGAAAGGACTGACCCCTGCCCTCACCTGAAGACTGTGCAGGAGAACTCCTGTACGAGGCCTGAAAGAACCCTGAGCTCTGCCCCTACCACGTCTAGATCTACCCCTAGACTGGGAATCATAAGAAGGATACATCCACCCCTTAGTAGGCCAATTTCTACTAAACTTTGGAGGCTGAACCTGCAAAAAATCTTTAACAGTCTGCATAGACTTAGCCTTGTCTTCCATTTTCTTTAAAACTGTCTCAACAGGAGAACCAAACAACACATCAGATTGTAAAGGAGCATCTAAAATCCTTGTTTTAACATGGTCAGACAAATTCTGATCTCTCAGCCAGGCGTGCCTGCGAAGAACTGACCCAGTGGCAGCCACCCTAGACGAGGCCTGTACAGCATCAAAACCACATTGCAAAGAATGCTTACCCACCTGTTCAGAAACATGTACTAAATCTTGCAATTCTTTACAATCAATACCTTCCGCCAGGGCATCAACCTTAGACTTCAATTGTGAAAGGAGATAGTTTTGGTATTTTAACATGTGAAACTGGCAATTCAAAGCCCTCATAGCTAGAGTGGAAGAAGTATAAACTTTCTTTCCCCATCTGTCCAAAGCTTTGGCCTCTTTGTCTGAAGGAACCGGATTCTTGACAACAGAAGCCTTAACACCTTTAGGGCCCTGACTAACAGTTTCTGGGTCTGCCCTAGGACTCTTAAAAGATACTTATGAGCTTCAGGCACCCTGTAATATCTATCAGGTTTAACAGGAGCAGGAGGCAAAGAATCAGGATTAAGTGAAGCCTCTGCAAAAACATCTTCCACCACATCTAAAACAGGAGGTATAGCCAAAGGCCTATGCTGGGGCAAAACAAAAATTCCCTAAGCCTTTTCCTGGAATCAGAGAAGTCCTGGCCTTCCCACTTAAAATGCTCCCTCATAGAATGAAGAGTTTCTGAAAAAGAAAAATCCTCAGGAGGAGAAGCAGAAGGAGTAGAATCATCCACATCAGAGTCAGAATAAGGAGAATACTCCTGCAAGTCTTCAGCCGAAGACTATGAAACATCCGAAGCCTGCTCAAAACTCCCTGGCTCAGGCTCCACCCTAGGTCTCTTATCAGGAGGGGGCAAAGAACCCCTAATCAAAGTAATCAAATCTTCTGCCATTTTAAGCATATGCTTCTTGAGCACAGTTCCTGAAGAACTAGGGGTGACACCAACTGAAGCTAAACCTGGCCTGCCCCTGGGAGAAGCCTTGGCAAAAGAAGGAGAGGGCCTAACCACCTTAGGAAGGGAGGGGAGTAAAGTAACCTGAGAAGCCCCTTCGGCCTGACCTGCCTCCTGAGAGGCCACATCCTGCAATAACAAAGTCTCTCCCTGAGAACCCAAAGAAATCTCCGGTGGAACCACCGGCTCCACCGACACCTCTAAAGAACCGGCGTCCGGTACAGACGGTTCTTCCAGCCTAGGCTTAACTGCTTTGTCCTTGCGCTTCTTCGAAGAAGCTGGCGTCAGAGCATCCGACGGCATTTTATAATTGCACCGCTTCCCAAAGACTAACCTGGCACAATCCAACCTTCTCTTTATAGTGCGTTTATTAAATCTAGCACAAGAGCGACAGCCAACAACGTCGTGCTCAGGCCCTAAACAAGGAATACACAAAGTATGATAATCTCTATGCGGTATCTGTTTCCCACAAGAAATGCAATTATTCACTTTTTCTGACATCCGGTAAACCACTGAGGCAAGAAAAAACTAAAATATTCCCTAACGGGGTACTTAGCCAACTTTGACTCGGTCTGAAACTTCGAAAACGAAAAATCTCAGAACGCCAACCGGCACTTGCAATGCTGCTTCTGCATCGGACCATGCGGCAAAAAAGACTGAGGATATGACGTCGGTCTTGCGCATTTGTACCCTGACGTCCTGATGTCAGTCAAATGCGCCTTGACCGACGTCAGCCTTATACTTTGATATTCGGGCCGACCGAGGACAGCGGACTACCCAAGTGTAAGGACTGCAGCAATGTGAGATGAAGAACATCTGCACATTCGCTTAACTGACGTCGGGTTTTTAAGTTTCAATAAGGTATACTTTCGATGAATGAAAGTAGACACACATAAATATATGAGTCACAAATATTACAACAGGAAAAAGAAACAAGCTTAAAGAGGATTTCAATGATTTTGCAATGGGCAGCTGTAAAACCTTATGACAGTTGAAGAATACACGAATCCAAAGGACTCACCCAGAGGAGGCATGTTTTTTTTTTTCCTTTCTATTAACATTTCAGCGTATCTTGCCCAGGAGGTCTCTTCCTGTATCCCCCTAACCTGCTTTTTCCTATGGAATAATGTCAATAAACTGACAGTGGTTTCACCAAAAGCAAAAACTTCAAAAATGTTTCACCAAAAACGCTTTTGCTGAAACTTAAATACTTTTTTGCGTGGAGGTAACCCCGTCCTCACACTCCTATGTTGGGGGAGCCCTCCCTTCACTTAATCATATCTCTTCAGATGTTGCACAACAGTGAAGAAAAGGGAATTCTCCACAACTGAAAAAAGTGCTTTTGGTGAAACTTTTTTACTGAAATAGAAGCCACCTAAACTTTTCTCAAATTCGTGACACACTCCTTTTCCTATCGCAGGATGGGAGACAGGCGACTCTGCTTAAGGCATTCCTGTGAAAGGGAAGGGAACCAGACAGTAGATAGGAAGCCAGTGTGCCGGATCCTCCAGACTTCAGTCTAACTCTGGGGACCTAAACCTTATAGCAGCTCCATTGAGTTCCACATTTGCTGGATACCTGATGAAACATTATTCAGTGCTCTGCTTTCACATAGTGTGCTCAGTACATGACACTTTGAACATTATATGCACACATATAAATGATTCTAGCTATAAAATGGTGCAATTCATTTTCTTTCTTGTGATTGTGAAGCACCTTGTTTTAATGCATGCCACTACTGCATCCTTCTTAACATGAAGCATGATGAAAGGGTATGTTCTACTGTTTCCATATAACCAAATATGAATCCAGGAAATATCTGTTCAATTTTTTTATGTTACTGTTTTAGCATGATTTGTGTTCTGTTATCATTCTTTTTTTTCTTCTGTCATTATTGTGTTGCTACTATTGTATGATGTATGCATTGTTTAATTTTGTTTTTGCCTAATCATCCTGGTCATGACTAAATCGGTTCATCAAACTAGTTCATTTACCCAGATAACAAATCACAAATAAAATAAAAAGAAATAAAAACAAGGAATTAATCCAGACATAACTTTTTTAATGTTTTCTAAACACTCATTGAAAGTGGATGGACTTGAGTCTTTTTGATCATTTTAGTAGACCAACAATTTGCTATTAAACAGAGTTTTAACAGAATAGTACCTAGAGAACTTAATATTCAGTATTATAAGATATTACAAATCACAGTTCCTCAAGAAATATCAGCTTTTATCCATGTATGCATTAATTGAGGCCACGGAGGTGCAGCAGTTAGCATTGTCGCCTCAAAGCAAGAGGTTCTTCAGTTCAATTCTTGGCTGAAGTGCCTTCTGCACAGAGTCTGCATGTTCTCCCCACAGTCGAATGAATTTAAAAACATGCAGGTAGGTATGTGCATGTGTAGGTGTGCCTTCCTTGAAGGTTGACCACTGGGCTGGCAACTTGACACCATAAAAATTCACTGCCAATCATTAGCACACTGGAGTTCTGCTGTGGCAACTCCTAACTGGGAAAAGCCAAAAGATAGTTTATCCATGTATGTATTAATTAAGCAATAATTCATGACTGTGCATGAGTATATCAGGATTTACCCATGGGTGGCCTGGTAAGTGATTAAACAAAGCCAACCATGAGTAAATCCTGATATACCCACGCAGCTGAAAATTATTGCTATTATACAATGCTATTATCTAAGAAAGAAGTAACGTACCTTTCTTAAATAATGTCTCTGTGTAAGGGAATTTAGTGTTCCTCTGCATTCTTCCTTAAGTGACTGGATAAATTCTGCTGCACATGACTGGATCAAAACCAGGCCTTCCAGTAAAAATAAGCCAGCATGGTGGACTTCAATTATAAACAGATTATATAACAAGAAGAAGAAACTGTTGCCCAAATGCAAGAGAGTTATCACTCTGGAGAGGAAGAGATCCTTCCTAACAAGAAAATCAGAAATCTTGTAAAGTCTTCTAAATCAAATTATGAACCTAAAATTGCATCCCTAGCCAAGGATAATCATAATGGATTTGTTAACTTCACCCAAAGTCTAAAAGGGAATGCCCAGTTATGTGTCAAACTGGCTGTAGATGGGATCACTCATACATCACCAATTTGCTAGCTGATAGATTCAGTGCAAACTTCACCCCTATATCTCCACCTACCATATTTTAAAGCATGCCTGACACCAGCCCTCTGCCTAGTTTCTCTAGAGAACAGGTCATATCTGCACTCACTGAGGTCAAAAACACAGCTTCAATGTGATCTGATAATATCCCAGGTTGTTTACTAAATGATCTAAAACAAGACCTAGCGGACCACTTGGCATTCTCTGATAGCTTGACAACTGGCTATGTTCTTGCACTTTGGAACAACAAGCAACAGTAATCCCCCTGCACAATGGGGGGCCATCAACTGACCTTGGGAGCTACAGACCCATAAAGGAAAGAATTATCTTGGACTTTATCAAAAGGACATAGTTGACCTCCAAATGCTGGACCCAACCCAATTTGGCTTCATTAAGGGTAAATTGTAAAAATAATCAGAGTTTTTGTTTCCTTTTTTCCTTTCTTTTTTATTCAAGTGTGTAACATTCAATAAGAACAGCAGATAGATTGTTGCAGCATATTTAAATCAGCATAAAATACACGGGAAGCATAATTATCAACATGAATCATCTAAACCAGTCTTGCAACTGAAAAAAAGTCTTGCATCAGACTACACTACTTGCTATCCTGCACTTCACATATTATATCCTTTTTTCTAGCAATTTTCCTATGTAGGCTACTTTCACGCCCCTAACCTTGTTTTTCAGGCTATATCTTGTTTTGTAGCTTCACAGATGTCTTATCTTTTGATTCTTTCCTTCAGAAAGGAACACAATAATCTTCCCTTGAAGACGGGACATAGCAAGAACTATTTGCAATCGTTGCTTAACCAGCAAGGTCAATATTCAGTGTAAGATTCTTTCTTTCTGCTTTTCTAAAATGTATGCATAAATTAAATACCATTTCTTAATTGGTAAGGTCAACATTCAGTGAAAGATTCTTTCTTTCTGCTTTTCTAAAATGTATGCATAAATGAAACACCATTTCTTGGCCTGTTTTATTCTTTATGCCTGTCTAATGCCTAACTACTGTACAATGAAAAACCCTGACCTAACAATTCGCCCTGAGGTCCCTGACAAAAGTCTATAGGGACCTACTTCTGTAGTTACCTCAAAAACGTATCATGTCTGTATGATGGACCACTGTTATCTGGTTTGAACATATGAACTTTTTGCTACCTGCCACTAGAAATTTGGCAAGACAAAGTCTACTGAGTGATATTATAATGTTTAATGCTATTAAAATTAAAATGACTACTAGAAGATATTTTAAAACTGTCCCACTCCAACCCAGGAATAGGCTTGCAAATCAATCCGTCCATGAGGTGTCACCAGTACTTCATACCTTAGTCATTACCTCCTTCATGATCTGCAAATGTGTTTCAATAGAATTGCTTTTATCTGATATGTAACTACAGCATTCCATCCCGATCAACCCACAAGTCCCATGATGGTACGCCAGCAGATAAGCAATGGCCATACATTTCTGGAGGACCACTATACGCATCATGGTCATTTCCAAAGTGATGTCCTTTATGTTTTTAAAGGTACTACTAGCCAAAACCTCCAGTAACTTGGCTAACTTGCACAGTTTTCAAATGGCTTTAACAGCTCCATATGCAGGAAATATACCTACTCCAGTTATTACCCCATCACATAGGTTCATGGCTTTCAGAGTTTTTAAATCCAAATTCTGATGTATATGCGATGTATTTAAAACCTGTACCTTATCCTGAAAAATCAGTACCTAGGTCTCCCTTGATTCTGTGATTTCTGAAACATATTGAACCAGATAGTTTTTTAAACTGTCTTATGGCTGGTATTACATATCCTATATAACACAAGTCATACCAACTTGGTGATAGCCATCTATAGGCTCTGTTCCCACACACATAATACATGTGCCTTAATGCGTAGTTAGAATACCAACTTTGTTGTTCCAGAAGTAACATGAAAAAATGCTATATACAGCTTCAACTTGTTTCTCTGAGTCTTCAGTTAAGTTAGACAAAGTATAAACTGTTAATCCTGCATATTTTCCTTTCCCATTTTTAAATGTTGTAATAGTAAAATTACACTGACTATTGCCTTGTTTTGGTACCGATTTTTAAGAATAAGGGTGATGTGCAGAGCTGTAGTAACTACAGAGGGATTTAATTGATCAGTCACAGCATGAAGTTATGGGAAAGAGTAGTGGAAGCTAGGTTAAGAAGGGACGTGATGATTAGTGATCAGCAGTATGGTTTAATGCTGGGAAAGACCACTACAGATGCAATGTTTGCTCTGAGAGTGTTGATGGAGAAATATAGAGAAGGTCAGAAGGAGTTGCATAGTGTTTTTGTAGACTTGGAGAAAGCATATGACAGGGTGTCTAGAGAGGAGTTGTGGTATTGTATGAGGAAGTCGGGAGTGTCAGAGAAGTATGTAAGAGTAGTACAGGATATGTACGAGGGTACTGTAATGACGGTGAGGTCTGCAGTGGGACTGACAGATGCATTTAAGGTGGAGGTGGGATTACATCAAGGATCAGCTCTGAGCCCTTTCTTATTTGCAATGGTGATGGACAGGTTGACAGACGAGATCAGACAGGAGTCCCCATGGACTATGATGTTTTCAGATGACATTGTGATCTGTAGTGAGAGTAGGGAACAGGTGGAGGAGACCCTGGAGAGATGAAGATATGCTCTAGAGAGAAGAGGAATGAAGGTTAGCAGGACTAAGACAGAATATATGTATGTGAATGAGAGGAAGGATAGAGGAATGGTGAGGATGCAAGGAGTAGAGGTGGCGAAGGTGGATGAGTTTAAATATTTGGGATCAATAGTTCAGAGTAATGGTGAGTGTGGAAGAGAGGTGAAGAAGAGAGTACAGGCAGGATGGAGTGGGTGAAGAAGAGTATCAGGAGTGATTTGTGACAGATGAGTACCAGTAAGAGTGAAGGGGAAGGTATACAAGAGATTAATGAGACCAGCTATGTTATATGGGTTGGAGACAGTGGCAATGACAAAAAGGCAGGAGTTAGAGCTGGATGTGGCAGAGTTAAAGATCTTAAGATTTGCACTGGGTGTGAAGAGGGTGGACAGATTAGGAATAAGTATATTAGAGGGTCAGCCCAGATTGGAAGGTTTGAGGTAAAGCCAGAGAGGAAAGATTACATTGGTTTGGACATGTGCTGAGGAGGGATGCTGAGTATATTGGGAAAAGGATGCTAAGGATGAAGCTACCAGGTAACCGGAAAAGAGGAAGGCCTAAGATAAGGTTTATGGATGTTTTGAGAGAGGACATGCAGGTGGTTGGTGTGTCAGAGCAAGATGCAGAGGACAGGAAGAAATGGAAACAGATGATCCACTGTGGCAACCCCTAACGGGAACAGCCGAAAGATGATGATGATTGCCTATATTCTCTACCTTAGGAGTTGGTACATCATTGTACCATGATTCCTCTCTCTTATAGCAAATTAACCCATTCTGTGTTGACCACACAGTTAAATATTGGGTACTATTAGCATTGTTTTCCTTAAATATTGTACTGGTCAGTTCATTTCCTTTTTCATTATACAGCCTGTCTGGCATAGTGGCTATTTCCTAAAGAGTAATCGCAACTGGTACTAGAAGGATACCTTTTTCTGCCACTGGCACATGCACACAAATTCAACATTGAGATAAATTAAAAACATGTGCATAAGTAAACTGAAGCTTAGTAAATCTATTATAAGGTGGATTCCAGTCTTTTCATTTTAGCACTTTCCTTTTTGCCCATTGATGCTCTGGAAATATAACCTGAATCCAAAACTCAGTTTTTAAAACTTGATATTTTAATATCACTATCTTGCATGAATACAAACCTGCATCTGACATATGCTTGTGTCAGTCTTAAAGAAAATATACCTTCAGAAATTTGAGACAAGTCAATGTACATTCTACTGGCAAGCTGTTTGTCTTCTAAAAAGTCTGTAACATTTATAACATTCCATGCAAATAATTATTGTTTCTGTACCATTAATATTCTACTTTATCTAAAGAAATGTTAAAAAAATAATAAGCTGTAAAAGTTTAATTCTCTGGCACATAAACTGTCATGAGGAGTGATAAGAACCCTTTTCCATACAAGCTTTAGTAAGTCTCTCCTTAATGGTCCTATTCATTCTTTCTACTATTAAATTAGACTGGGGGTGATATGGAACATGAAATCTCTACTACAGTCACTTGTCATCTTCAGGTGAAGTTCTTCTGCTTGTAATCCAGTTGTGCTAGATGAATGAAGGATCCCAGACCATGCAAAGTGTAAAATCAAGCCAAACAACAATATCAAGGTGAGCCCTACACTCCATCATCCCAAGTCACTGCTGAGGTATTAGAAAGGCCTCCCTACAGTTCCAATGTCCTTTGCTGTGCCCTTGTACAATTAGGCCTTTAAATCCTCCCCTCACCCATCTCTTGTGCAAGGCTGGATGGCTGCTGTTGACAGATGGCCATTTCAAAAACCTATATTCAAAAATCCAAAACAGGCAATATGTTCTGTATCGCGACCTGTAAAGCACAAAAGGCAGTATCATTTTCTTGGATTTGCATCTGCACTGTTAACAAGCTTTACTTGATCAATGTGTACAATTTTACATTTCCTGTCTTTGTGGTTCTTATCACTCCTCTTGATTTGATACACTAGAGGCCCTACCTGTCTGACTATAGTGTATGGTCCTTCCCAATATGAAGCAAAAGAGCCTCATGAGATTAATCGCTTTAGCATGACCTGTTGGCCCTGTTTCAACTGAACAATGTCAGCTGGATCTCCTAACATTTTATACATCCTGCCTGCATGAAATGGACTCATGTTGTTGATGGATTCCTGCAAAGCTTGTAACCAGCCCTGATGATGTGTCACTGTACAATAAGAAGGCTGTGAACCCAGAGATGGGTCAAAAGGAAAATGTAATGGCATTTTTCTTCCTGTCATTAACTCAAAAGGTGAAATTCCTGACTTAGCATTAAGAGATACTCTTATTCCCAGTAAAATAGCTGGCAAATGCATAACCCAGTTAGGTCCCTTTTCCATACAAGCTTTAGTAAGTCTCTCCTTAATGGTCCTATTCATTCTTTCTACTATTAAATTAGACTGGGGGTGATATGGAACATGAAATCTCTGCTGTATTCTTAATAGGTTACACATTTCCTTCATAACCTGACTAGTAAACTGAGTACCATTGTCAAATTCAATGATCAGAGGCCATCCCCAGTGAGAGAAAATATTATTCCATAATGGAGATGCTGTAGTTTTTGCCGTCATGTCCTTAGTGGGAATAGCTTCCACCCACTTGGTAAAAATGTCTACTACTACCAACAAGTATCTGTAACCCCCTTTTGCTAGAGGAAGAGGTCCTGCAAAATCTATCTTTATACTATACCATGCTCTCTCTGAAACTGGCACTCTCTGCAACTGATGTTTTTTTTTAATGTAGGGTTAGTCTGCAGGCATATTATACACTCCTCCTGAATTTCTTTACATAGTTTTTTCAGCTGAGGATTCCAAAACTTAAACTTTATGACAGGCCAAATTTTCTGGTTGTACTTAATTAGCTGCTTAGCCAATAACTTTGGCATGTAGGGCAAAAGTGCCCCTTGTTCTGTTTTATACACATACAACTTTACTCCAGGGACTGGACTGGCAACTTTGCATTTTGCCCTTACATCAACATCCCTCTGCATGTCTTGGATCTTTGCCAGATCTGCCTCAATTGTTGAGGCCACTTGACTCCTCTCTGTTATACATTTCACTTTAATCTCCTCCCACTGCACTGGATATAGAGGAATCCCCTCAGTGGCAGCTTTTTTGCTGCTGCATCTGCTATGGAATTGCCAATAATATGAAGTTTACTGTCTCTTGCTTTATGTGCCTTTACCTTGCAGATGCTCCATTTATTTCTGTTTTTCCACCCTAAGTCATTTAACTCCTTCTGAACTGCTGCATGCTGTAAAGTTTTACCTTTGCTGTCCACAAATCCCCTCCTAGCTCAAATTTTCAAATATATCTTGAGGGCTGTTACCACATAGGAGCTGTCACTAATGATGTTTAGCTGATTTCTTTCGTACTACTTTATAGCATACTACACAGACTCCAACTCTGCTCGTTGGCCTGACACATACTCAGGAAGCTTGATCATATGAGTCTCTGGCTGCACAGTGTTAATGTAAACTGCAAATCCTGTATAATATGTGCATTCCTCATAAAATCTTGAACCATCCACATAGACACACCTGGCCTCTGTATTAAATTGGTCTGAAAAAGGTGAATTAGGAACCTTGTCCATCTGTTTCTCACAAACATGAGGAGTCCCTTCATAAAGCAACAGTTGAGACAGGTAATATTTTTCCCCAATCTCTATTGGAATATTCTTCTGTTCTAAAGCTATAATCCACTTAGATAACATGGCCTGATTTACCTCTCTGCATCTGTCTGACTACAATAGGGTCTTGACAGTATGATGTGATGTTTGCACTATTATTGGAGACAACTGTGTTATAAATTCTGACTGTTGAACTCCCCAATATATAGCTAACAAACCCTTTATACAAGGGTGATAACCCTTCTCCACTGATGTCAGCATTCTGCTAAAAAAGGTAATGGCTCTTAGCCTGGGCTGAATTCCCTGCTGTAGGGTATGAGAGTATCTTTGTAGCAGGACTGCTAAGATGCTGTCATTTCCTGCTGTTGCTTGCAAATAAAAGAGATATTCTGCTGCTGGTATAATTAATTCAGAGACTACTGCCAGCCTTTACTTCAGTGTTTCCACTGACTTCTTTCCCTCTTCTGACCATACCAAAATAGTAGTACTGGGCATCTTGACATTAATCATTTTATACAAAGGGTCTGCCATGACTGAAAAATCTTCTCTAAATTCCCTATTATAATTCATGATTCCCAAAAACTTTTGTAAATCCTGAATGATAGTAGGTAAGGGAATATTCAGGATAGATTGCCCTCTTTCCCTGCAAGGGGCCTGAACCTGGGGCTGCACAGTTACCCCCAATAATTTGACCTGTTGCTGTTTTAACTACATTTTGTTGGTGTTGACTTTGAAACCAGCTTTCTGCAAAGCCAGTAAGACATCATGTAGTATCTGCAAAATGCTCCTCTTTTGTTTCTGTCTCTATCAGAATATCATCTATATATTGCAACACTTTATTGCCATAATTCAATGGCCACAGTACTCGTGCCAATGTCTGATATAACAGCACTGGGAAATTTACAAAACCCATTGGTAAGCATGTCATTAAATACTGCATGTCTTCATATGTAAAAGCAAACCGCTTCTGTGAAGATTCAGCTAGAGGTATAGCAAAAAATCAATTTGCTAAATTAATAACTGTAAACCATTTACTCTGTGGATTTAGTTTAACAGCCATTTCAGGTGTACTAGGCACGACATGTGGCGCTGGAGTTATGAATTTATTTACTAGCCTCAGATCTAAAACCAACCTGTAACTACCATCCTTTTTCTTTACTGGCCATATGGGTGAATTACACGGCCTAGATTCTCAGACTATAATACCTTTCCTTTTCCAGTCTGTAATGCACTTACGAATATCCTCCACTGCTTCTCGTGGAATGGGGTATTGTTTCTGATAAGGTGGTCGCCTGTCTGTAGGCCCTCTGCCCTTACAGTGGTATTGGCAACCAGACCACAGCCTGTTTTATATTTAGCCCATAATTCTGGAAATTCTTGCATCAATTGATATTTCAAATCCTGCCCCTGTTCAGTGCCAGTCTACTGCACAAAACATTTTGAACATTTCTTCTGCCTGTACTGCTGTACATATCATAGCATCTTTATTTCTCCACAATATCTTATTAAAATCTAAGAAAAACACCTAATTCTGGCATAATGTCCAATTATCAAAATGGTACTGTCACACTGCGGATGTAACAGGAATCTTGCTGTTATTTTTATTTTTCATTCTGATTGACTTTATTTAAAAATCTAATCTCCAAAGGCTTGCTGCTGACTACAGCAACTTTTGACCCTTCAAATCCTGATAACATAAGAACTGTACTTGAATCTTGTGGCAGAGATATGTTTGTAACTGAAACTGGGGCCCCGATGTCAAGTACCACATTATGCTAGGAAGTACCTGTAATAGTTTTGATGTATGATACAATGCTTGAGCTGTGGTTACACCCACTACACCTGCAGGCAAAAATTCAAACTGAAAGAAAGAGTGCCCTTTATCTGTCATGTTTTTTTGTAGTTGGTTTTAAGAACTGCTTATTAGTCTTAAGAAAGTCCTTTAGTCCTAACAGTCCTTTAGACCTAACATAGATCATGCTTATTAAACCTGGTGGACTTCTTTGAGAATGTCACCAAAGCCATGGATGAAGGTAAGACAGTGTATACTGCCTATCTTTACCTTGCAAAGGCTTTTGACATAATTCCCCACTTTGGCATCATTGAGAAACTCTCCCACATAAGGATTAACCCTTATGTTACTAGATGGGTAGTCAATTAGCTCACTGACAGAACACACTCTGTCAAAATTGGTGATTCCACCTCCACCAGTAGATTCATCACTAGTGGAGTACCACAGGAGGTCTGTGCTGGGCCCCCTACTGTTTGGCATCTATTTTTCAGAAGTCCAGGCCAAAGTAAACAGCCTTTGTCTAACCAAATTCACTGATGATTGCAAACTGGTAGCAATCATCGAGTCTCCCAGTGATGTCAACATATTACAAGAAGGGCTAACACAAATAAATGACTGGTGCCAAAGTCAAGGTCTAAAACTAAATGCAAAATAAATGCATTATTATCATACCTCTCAACCTGGAATCATCAAAAATCTGGACAAGGCCCATGAAAAATAGGAACAAATCTGTACGTTGATTAACATAAAATTTGCATACATAATTACATAACCCCACCCATGCCAATGGGATTCTGGGATAACAACTTTCAAATTCAAACTGAAGAACAGACAACCAAAATATGGCACCAGAGTCCCCCTGCAGCTATCCAATGTCCTATTACCTGGCTATTTCACTCCATTTACCATAAACACTAATGTGTGCATACTGCTTTACTTCTACAATGATTATTTGGATTTTATTTTTACATTTTATAGCAAAAACATGAATAGGTATCTGCTAAACAAACAATACTGTCTCACAATGAAAATAGACTTGGCATTAAAACTTCTCTGCATTTGAAACTCATATTCATTGAAACAGCATTGAAACCCACACCACATCCAAAGAAAATGCATCTGGCCAGTGGTGGATAAAGATTACCTTTGGGCTGTTTTCAAATCATAGGCCCCTTGCACACAAAACAAGAAACATACATGCATTCTTTGATACACCTTCCTGACTTTATTAAATTATATACCTTGTATAATACAGCACACTTGTTAGACTTAAGTTAGAGTGCAATTTATAGTTTGAACATTTTTCTAGTAGGCAATGAAACAAAATGCATGAACCGATAATGACAAAACTGCCCAGTTCAAAACATTTCCATCATAAAATTCTACTTACACACACACAATCACATTTTAAATGTATTGTTTGAACATTTTTCCAGGAGGCAATGAAACAAAATCATGAACCAATAATAACAAAAACTTCCCAGTTAAGAGCATTTCCATCATAAAAGTGCAAATATATAAATAGAATGGCAGTAATATAATCCATAGGCAGCTTACACAGCTTCTTGCACTTATTTTCAATTTCAGTTTTTTTTTTTTTGGGGGGGGGGGCAAAATGGCAAAAATCAGAGACACCTTTTAATCATTGCTTGTATAAGTTTGGAAAGTTGCTAGAATAAAACAGGTTACCACCATGCATTTCATCTTGAACCCAGGACCCTGTGTACTACAGTCACTACATACCCCTATGCCAAATCATCAGCTTCTTGAAAGTCAGTTAGACTGAAACTTAAATGGCTATAATTTAGTGAATTCAGCTCTCAATTCTCACCATAGCTCTAAACGTCTTAGCACAAAAAACCTGGACAGAGCCAATAATAGGGGAATACAGCCCCAAAATAGGGACAAATTTCAATTACTTAACTGATCTTATAAACTTAGAAAATGACTGGAATGGTTTTGTGTTACTATTTATTTTCTGAAGAATATGAAGTCTGAAATTCAAATGCCTATCAATATTTAGTGAATTCAATCAATCATTCAACAAAAATCCTTAAAGCCACAGATTTAATGAGGAACAGAACAAAAATATGAGGAATGCGTTCACAAGTGGTTGTGGCTAGGGACTTTAAGCTCTTTTTACCTTGTACCCAAGGAACAGGGTTTGAGCCTTTCTAGCCACCATCTCCATTAAATGGGGGTATTTTCATACACACACACCCCACCACCTCCATTCAATGGGGGCATTTCCACACACACACACACACACACACACACACTCACACTTTCAGAGCAGTGACATAAGCAAGAAACATGACAAGCTAACAACACTTGAGCAAATAAAAGACACAAATATAACTCGTGTAAGTCAAGGTAAACTACACAAAAAATGAAAACATGACAAGCTAACAACACTTGAGCAAATAAAAGACACAAATATAGCTCGTGTAAGTCAAGGTTAACTACACAAAAATGAAGCTGAAGAAACTAAATGAAAAAATGAATAACAGTACTACAGGATTCTGTATATCTGTCTAATACCTAGATTAATCACTTCAGCAACACATAACCCCCTTCGGTAAATGTCAACAGTATTTTATAATTTATTAAGAATCAAATGCAGAAATTGTATGCAATGAAAATATATTAATACACACACACACACACACACACACACACACACACACACACACACACACACACACACACACACAGATACAGCTGTAGAGCTGTAAACCATTTCATTATAGATGCCCTTCATGAGCTACATTTAAAAGCCTGTCATGACCACCAGCAAAAAATGTCCTCATTACAATTACACAGTTTAGCACTAGTTATTGTTAACAAGGAATAGAAGTATTGCTGTCTTTAAAAGAAAAGGTTGAATTCTGCTTAAAAAGCAGTAGATTCTTCCCAGAAAAGAAGACATAACAGACAGGCTACTGTGACAGGATCCAACAAATCAAAAACTCTGAAGAAGGACACCAGTTCCAAAGCAGTTTAACAAAACAGCTTCAGTTTTTCCATAAATGCTTTTAGTGAGCTGCAGATATAATTAGCAGATAATAGGATTAGATGCTGAATGCTTACAGACAGTTTTCACGAGTGCATGCTTGTATTTTCTCATGTAAAAAGACTTACAAATAAAGCTGCCTTTCAATGTAATATGCACTATTAATCATCCAAACATTTTGTGAAACACTCTACATGGATAAATTCAGAATAAAGGAAGTGGGTGTCATGCATTTATGCAGACTGTAAATTAAGGGAAGTTCTTCTGAGAGGTAGCAGTGGCACTAGTACCTTAAAGCAAAACTATATCGTCAACTCCATTCTGCCCAGATGGCACCTAGAAACTCTGCAGTAAGTTGTATACAGCATTCCATCTTAAAGCCATAACAGTACCTTGCAGTTGTATCCAGCTTAAATCCACAACAGCACCTTGAAACTCTGCAGTTGTATCCGTAATGGCACCTTTGAAATGATGGCAGTCCTCCCAGTATTCTAAAAGATGTGCTGACGCTCCCAGCCTCTCACACATGTACCTGGAGCTTAATTCCAATTCCAACAGGCTTATGGAGCTGATGTCATCACGCACGTGATGATGTCAACCACAACAGCGCAAAAATTAAAAAGTCTAAAAAATAGACGAAAACATTGGAAATAAAGGGGTGCCACCCATTATTGGGACCCCAAATCTCAGTAAAAAATGAGTAATTCAGGATGGTTGGGAGGTCTGATTATTATTTCCTTTGGCTAAATGGAATTCCCTACTAATTACACTATTGTCAGCATACCACTGAGTTCCTAACCAGTGGTGCGAGACGTGGGAGTACAGGATGATAGCAGTCTGACTTTTGACCTCCAAGTTTCCACAGTGGTAAGGAAAGCCTTCTATGTAGTGCATCTCATAAGCAAGGGTATAGCATCCAGGTCAAGAGATGTTATAACTCCACTATACTTGACCTTCATCAGACCAATAATAATAGTATAATGTACCCTTTTGCATGTACCTTACCAGACACTTGCAGCAGCTGGAGAAACCTCAGAGGTTTCTCACTAGGAAAATACAAGGACTCCAAACCATGACCTACATGGACAGGCAGAAAGCCCTGTCACTTTACTCTGTATCTTATAGGCTGCTGAATGCTGACTTGTGACTGCTCTATAGGGAAATCCCTAACCCTGCCCTATTGGAAAAGCTGCACATCCACAAGTCAAATGACACAAGACAAATTCACTCTAGGGATCTCAACCTAGCTTGTGACATTAACAGAACATGCTGGAGAGGCAGATATGTCTCCCAGAGACTGCTGCTTCTCTGTAATATACGTCTTATTCACATAAAACAGAGCTTCTCACTGATCCTATTCAAACACAACCAAGATAAATGGATTGGAAGACCACAGATTCAATGCTGGGGTGGCACTCAGGTCTCTCATGGACAGGGGCAGCTGGTGTTCATTACAGACCCCCTCTGTACATAAATTCATTCTGCAAACTACCCAAAAAGAACAAATGGGTTACTTGGGATTAGCATTGCTATGTGAAGGCTCTACGGCCACTAGCTTAGTCACCTCCTACAAACCTAAGAACTGGCTACCTGACATGTGCCTACTTTCTTGTGGCAAATTATTTCAAAATCTATTATAATGTAACAAATAGACTAAAGCAATACATCAGTGAGAACACATTTTACCTATGCTGATGTTTGAAATCTCCCTAGTAAGTTATATCAGTTAAGTGGGATACTTGCAAATGACTATGGACTTTCCCAGTTAACAAAGCAAAATTATGCAATAACTGTTCATTGCTATTCAGAAACAGACAGCCCAACAAAAGTGCCATTGTAGATCGAGCATATACAAATAGAAAAATGTCTGGCTGCTGAAGTACCATTGAGAGGCCAGACTTTCGATTGGCATATGTAGAGGAACAGCAAAATAAGAGAAAAATCAGATATGTTCTGCAAAACTAAAGAAACAGAAACATACCAGATTTCCCTTATATTTCTGACATGTCCCTCATAAACATCGGTAATAAAAAAATAAAAACAGTAATGGA
Organism: Protopterus annectens; assembly: GCF_019279795.1. Lineage (NCBI taxonomy): Eukaryota > Metazoa > Chordata > Ceratodontiformes > Protopteridae > Protopterus > Protopterus annectens. Next base: position 689,716,875 of record NC_056741.1, read on the forward strand.
AATTCTCTTTTCTCTATTGCTTCTCCTGCACTTTAATGATACACTTTGAAAGCATATGAATGTAAATCCCATAGACATGTGCAGTTTAAAAGGGAATGTCCAGTTATGTGCCAAACTGGCTGTAGATGGGATCACTCATAAGACACCAGAAGATATCACCAATCTGCTAGCTGACAGATTCAGTGCAAACTTCACCCCCATATCCCCACCTACCATATTCCAAAGCATGCCTGACACCAGCCCTCTGTCTAGTTTGTCTAGAGTACAGGTCATCTCTGCACTCACCGAGGTCAAAAACACAGCTTCAGTGTGATCTGATAATATCCCAGGTTGTTTACTAAATGATCTAAAACAAGACCTAGTGGACCACTTGGCATTCTCTGATAGCTTGACAACTGGCTATGTTCTTGTAGAATGTTGATAAGCAACAGTAATCCCCTGCTAAATCTATCAACTAGCAGATTGGTGATATCTTCTGGTGTCATATGAGTGATCCCATCTATAGCCATTTTGGCACATAACTGGGCATTCCCTTTTAGACTTTGGGTGAAGTTAAAGAATCCATTATGATTGTCCTTGGCTAGGGATGCAATTTTAGGTTAATAATTTGATTTAAAATACTTTACAAGTTTTCTGATTTTCTTGTTTAGGCTTAGGAGGGATCTCTTCCTCTCCAGAGTGATAACTCTCTTGCATTTGGGCAACAGTTTCTTCTTCTTGTTATATAATCTGTTTAAAATTGAAGTCCACCATGCTGGCTTATTTTTACTGGAAGGCCTGGTTTTGATCCAGACAGGTACAGCAGAGTTTATCCAGTCACTTAAGTGTTTGTAGAGGGCATTTACATACACTTTTTCATAGTGATCATTGATGCCTGCATTTGCAGGTGGTATGAAGCTTTTTATACCACCATTTAGTAGGCTGTAGTTAGCTTTGGTAGAGTTTTTTATAATATTTGTTCTTGTGAGGGTGTCAGTTCCAGTAGTTAGTTCAAACAAGACTGATCCTTGATCTAACCAAACCAGGGAGGGTATCACGCATGGGGAAGTTCAGTGACCACCCCCATATTTGTGAGCCCTATGTTCAGAACATTAGAGCCCCTAGTGGGGGTGGAGACTATCTGTTCTAGAGAATTTGTGTTAGGAAAGTCCAGGAACCTCTGAACGAGTATGTTTATGTTTGTGTATATCCCCAAGTCTATGGAAGGGTATTTGAAATCTCCCATGACTAAGATGTTGAGCTGTATATTGAAGGATTCCCATAAACAGATGTAGCCAGTGTGCTTATCTTGGTTCATGGTGGGGAATCAATAGCTAGCAATGATGTGGTGTGGTGCTTTCCCAATAGTTAATTGGAGACGGAGTAGTTACAGAAAGTCATGCTGTTTGAACAGTCTTGAGGTGTGTTTGGCTTTAATGAATATTGATATACCTCCACCTTTGGTTCCTTCATGCTCATTTTGAGGTCTGAATGCGTGAAAGGCATTGTAGCCTTGCACAGCTGGGGTGCTCTCAGTGGCTTTGAACCATGTCTCAGTAACTTCACAGATGTCAGCATCCTCTAAGGTGAGGAGTGCTTCTAGGGTGTGTGCAGTTTTGTGTTTAAACTCCTAGAATTAAGTAGTGAGATTGTCTCAATTAAATTTTGTTACGTTGGAAAATTTGTTGTTTTGACATTGCCTAAAAAGGCAGTATGGAGGAGGCAAGGGCCTTTTCCAGTGTCTGAAAGCCTTGGGAGGCAGGTGCAGACCATCTCTGGAAAAGCAACAAGGTCTGTCTACCATATCTTCCTAGGGCTAACAAATACTTGATCCCTCTGGACTGACACTAGAAGCTGAGCCAATTGTTGAAGTCAATCATTTTTGTTTATATTGTAGCATCATCCTAGGTGGGGGTAGGATACTGCTTAGGGCTAGGGTCATACCTGTCTGGGACACACAATCAGAGAGTTCTGTCATCTCTCTCTCTTCATATAGTCCAGAGAGGTACATCTCAAGTCATTCACTCCAACATGGACTATGGCAGAGTCATAACAGTACTTGTTGAGTGACTTGAGTGCATGAGTGATTTGTTGGATCCTGGCATCTGATAGGCAGCTGACTGTGACATTATCCTTGTCAGGTCTGGTGAGGGGGACATCTGGAGTTGCTTATCACCATGACATTTGATGAGTTTTGCCTTAGGGGCTTATTTGCTGAGACATGGGAGTGTGTGTTGATATGTGTCGTGATTTCTGTTTGCTTAGTACTGAGTGTGGGTGGTGTTCATTTGAGAATTCTCTGTTCTTTTGGTAGGCTTTTAGTGAGTACCTTTGCATATGTGGGTTTATGTGTAGTGACCTTAATTTGTGTGAGAGGTAAGGTTTGCATGAGAAGTGAAGCATGTGCGCTGATGATCTGTTTGATGTCTAGTTTCTTTATACATGAGAGAAATGACTCCAGTTCCACGGTGTATTTGCATCTCTCACAGAGGGTCTTAGTTTGCTTTTGGAGTAAGTGGTCATCAGTATACATGAGGCAATTGCTACATTGTCTCGTGATGCCTATATCAATCAAGTTGGCATCAGAAATGATGGGAAACTGCCCATCCATTGTGGCAGAAGTTTTCTGAATGTGGTATTTGGGAAGGAAGTAGGCTAGTTGGACTTAGTCACAAACAGCAAAAATGAAGCAGTAATTCAACTAAATACAGTTGACAAACTGTGGTGCAGGTTTAAAATGTACTGTTTTTTCAGTGGATGCCTTGGATTTAAGTACAGATGCATTCCAGCAGATCTGAATCTAGCCTATGCTATGTAAGGCAAGGAAACATGATTTCTAGATTGGAAGGAGTAAGGGAGAGTCACTTGATAGTCAAAGTAAGAGTGTTTAGTAGTATACTGTTAGATGACCTGCAGTGGTAGCACCCTCTGCACAAACTGGCAGCTCTTTGAGCAGCTATGACTAGTGGGAGACTATGGAGACTATGGAGAGCATTTCCTATACAGGATTTTAAACCAGAGTGGTTTGCTTATATGCAAGTACAGGAAATTGCCTTTAACCAGCAGGATGAAAGACTTTTATAAAGTTAAACCTTCAGGCCAATCAGATAAAAGCACAATAAGCTATCAACCAGTAATTCCCACTGAATTTAGCTCTTTGCCCCCACTAGAGTGCAAAAGAATCCTCCCAATGTAAACCAAAAAGGGTTTGAACTCAAGTGCAGCAACAAATGCTTTAGAACAGAAGTAAGAATTACTGGAATATCAGGTATCCTTGGAAATAAGTTCACTAACCCTGAGAAATGTTCACAACACACAAAACCTTTGCAAAACTTAGGAATATTTTGGCAGACTCAAAACAGTTTTTGCAGAATACTGTTAAAACAAACTAAGAGCAGTACAGTAACAAACATATGGAGTTTCTTTAACAAGTGCAGGCTGAAAAACAGTGATAAATCCAACAAAATAATTAAATGCAGCAGAGAAGTATTAAATGTCACTGAAACAAAGCAAGTGCAAAAAATATACTTATATCAAGAAAATCGCTGTAACAAATAAAATACTAAATTATATTATTTGCAGTAGACTACAAAAACAGAAATATGTTAAAAAAAGAGGCAGGTCTGAAGCAATAGCTTGTAACTAACATCCCAGATGTTTTGCTACACAATTCCTTTAGGAGCATATGTCATATTGCAAATCAAGTTTTAGGCAATTATTAGCAAACAGTTTGATTTTTTAAAAAACTTTATTAAATTATCACTTAAGACAAAGGCATAAGTACTTCACTAGAAAAAAATATCATTTTTTATTTACACTCATTATACAGCAAACAGTATGATTTCTGAAGTCTGGCAGTTACCACAAGGAACTAAAGCTCTGACTTGTTAATCATACACTTCTTGTTACAGTTTGAATCTTTCCACATATATTTACCTACTATGTGACCATGAGCAATTCATTTAAATAGGCAGAGATTTTGGGTAATTGGGAATTTGGGCTAGGATGCTTAATAGTCTCCTGGACTAAATGCCTGATAACTAAATGAAACACAGTTTTTATGTTTGCATAACCGTGCATCATAGGCATGCCTTACCTTGTGTGCATGTCGTCATACATAGCTTGCTAACTCAGCAGGACAGGGGATCTCATAACACTTCATAATTGTGAATAAAAAAGGCCATAGAATGGTATCAAAGACCTTTCAAATGTCAAAAGTCAGTGTCTTGCCATGGTAAATTAAGATTATTGGTGAAATGGGACATTGCTAAGTGTGGCAAGGTGTATCTATGAGTGTGACATAGAAGACCTAAATTTGATTAGTGAATCAGGTGCTGGGATAGCAAGGTGCTGAGTAGGATGGAAAAGCTTACATCAGCTCATCAATCCCGGCTAACATGGGTCCTGCAAGGGGGGGGGGGCTAGTTTTATTCTGTACATTTATGCCATGTTAGATATTTGGATTTCAAAATTCTACCTCCCATAGGATCCATGTTATCATTTGTTTTGAGTTACACTTGCAAGGGGCGCAACATTTTTCACCTTTCAATGTTTTGATATTTCTGCATTTTTTTCCATTTAGTACTACGGTTTCTGGTTTCAGTATATGTATTTTCAGCACAATGATAAATATATATTTGTATTTGTGGAGTGCGCACACACACACACACACACACACACACACACACACACACACACACACACACACACACACACACACACACACACACACACACACACACACACTCTCTCTCTCTTAGGGATAAAATAACAGACCATGGACATCTGGACATGTTAATCCAGGAAAGCATAAGATACTGAAAGCAAGACAAGGTGGTATAATTTATGATTTAAGTTACTGATATAGAAAATGAAATAAGGATTATTGAACTCTGAATTGAACAGGAACTAGAAGTGATATTGTGCAAAAAGTTTTGGAATTTTTCTGATTTAGCCAGCACAAAACTGCATCATAGATGTTTTGTTTTTAGACAACAGCATTTGGAGTTGTGATTATTGATATTAATATTTTAGATCATAACTTATGAAATATATTCCCCTGCCACTTAACTGGGAGTTATATATGTGCCTAAGCGTAAATTGTAAGATGAGTGTGATGACAAGCATAAAGATAATAGAAGGAAGCATGTATAATGGGAATATGAATGAAAGTGAATGTGAAATGCATTCCATAGCTAGGCTGGGAGAAAACTATGAGGTAAATAAACGGTAAAAAATTATTAGAACATTTTTAAAATATAAACCTATAAATGCATATTCCTGAAATAATAAAAACAGATATCAGCTTCTTGATGCAGGGATTCTTGTTACCCCCTTCTCAGATTATTCAGTGTCATTGCTGGTGATGGATAAAATATATATATATTTTTTTTGAAAAACATTTTTATTTTGTTTTCATTATAAACATACGTAAATGTAGATAAAATATTTATAAAGGTCTATGTGTATCATTGGAATTTTGACACTACTTGGAATGAGAACAAGAAATTGTGCTCTCGGCTGAATTATAAAATAACCTCTTTTTGTGGTGCATTAACGGATAAAATACCATCTCCTATAACTATCTGTGCACCATTTAGACAGAATTTGTCACATTTTTGTCTGCAAATCTAGAAATCGAATAATACATTACAAGAATTGCAGTTAAAGGAATTAAAGGAAGAAATAATAAGTCTGGAACAGGAATACAAAAGTGCAAACAGTGCAAATAAAAACCTTCTCATACAACTGGATTTGGGGAGAGTTAAATGCAAAGCATATACCATCTTTAGTGTATATGAGGAAAGGGAATGGCATATATTTTGTTTGCTAAACATGTTACCTTTACCTGCCTATGTGATCAGTAAGTGCCAAGGAAGAAATGAGGTGGTTAGGATTTAAGGACTACAAGGGGAAGAGAGGGGCATTGCTATGAATCCAGCTGAGACTAACAAAATTATGTTATATGTGTTTCAAATTATCCATAAGAAATCCAAGCATTGTACTTTATGAATTGCTTGCCATACCTGCAAAGGAAACCTATATCCAGGACTCCAGAAGATGAAAAACAAATTTAAGCCCATTACTGGAGAAGAAGAAATCAAATCTATAACTACTAGTCTTACTACAGGGAATGTTCCAGGCATAGCTGGACTAATCCCAGCTTTTATAAGATTTATAAAGATGTTGTTGTTTATCTTTCGGCTTTTCCCAGTTAGGGGTTGCCACAGTGGAACTCCAGTCCGCTAATGATTGGCAGTTGGTTTTTATGGTGTCGAGTTGCCAGCCCGATGCCCAACCTTCAGTGAATTGCTTGCCATACCTGCAAAGGAAACCTATATCCAGGACTCCAGAAGATGAAAAACTTCCATTCAATGCATGTTTTTCAAACGCCCACTCGACCGCGGGGAGGACATGCAGACTCCACACAGAAGGCACTCCCAACCCAAGCCGAGAAAAGATATGTTTCTTAAACTTTTATAAGTATATATGCTTATTATCAAGACATAAATAGATTAAGTTATTTTCCTGGAGACTTTAAGTGTGATATGGGACTTTTCTTTGCTAAAATGGACAGACATCTTTTTATATCTTCCAACTATAGACCAGTCTCCTTGTTACAGCTAGATGTGAAGATGTATGCTGAAACACTAGCCTGACTGGATCCATTTTTCCTAGAATTATCCCTATGCATAATCAAGGCTTTATAAAAGGTAGAACAGGATGGCCATATCTTTTAAGACTGTGGCTCAACATTCAGCTTCAGGAATAGTTGTTGCAGCATCCATCCACAGCACTGTTGTCAGAATTTTTGAAGGCTTTTGATCTGTAGTAATGAGATTTCCTATGGGCATTGCTACAGTACATGGTTTTACCTCCTTCCCTTCTGAAAAGATGTTAAGCTTTATATTGCAGGTCTTTTGCATGTCTAAGCCAATATGCACTATCTTGTTTTATCATGCATTTTCTTAAGGCTTTTATTGCATTATAACATAATGTTAATAATCCATATCAATTTGTTCTCTGTATGCCAGATTGATGTATTATATCATGTCTGTTCTAATTTATTTTATATATCTTGACAATTTTTGTATGTACTTTTCTGGAACTTTTCTCCCCGGGTATCCGCTGAAAATGGACGTGTGTCCAGTCAGACTTTCCCGGTAAACAAATGTAAAATAAATAAATAAATAAACAGCAATGAAATACTATTCATTAAGCTAGCATTAACACGAAGAAGAACTTGTCAGGGAGTTCCCCTATCCCTCTATTGTTTATTTTAGCTGCATTTTCATTAGATTGCGTTTTGCTGTATCAACATAGCATTGATGACACAAAAAAAATAATGATTTGGCTCTGCTTCTTTCTTTTTGGTCTTCCGACGACTATATCTTATTGTTGACAAAACCATATAGGAGTATAAATGGATTATTGATAATGTTTGAAGAATTTTCAGTGCTCTTAGGTGTGCGCATAAATTTGAATAAAACTAAATTATTTCCTTTGATGAAAGAAACACATTAAATATCCCATACAAAAATAGTGACACAAATAAAATACTAAGGTATAAAGCTAGCCATGGATGTGTCTGACAGCTATTTACTTAAGGTAAGGTGCTTATTAGAATATATGGTGAAAATATCAAGCACGTGGAAAGGATTGGTACTATCATTGCTTTGTAGAGTTCATTTGTTTAAAACCATATTACTGTTCAAAATTTTACTTGTTTTGAGACATTTTCTGCATCTTGCATATTTATACATTTTAGAAAGATGACAACAGACTATTTTCAACTCTCTTTGGCTGGGCCAAAAACCTCTTTTATAAGCAGGAAAAAATATTATACACTAGTTGAATGAGAGGGATTAGAGATGTAGGATGGCAATATCACAGATCATGGAAACATGTTAAATCTTAATGGTCCCACATTGCGTTTTAGAGTATTTTGATTTCCCAGTATAGAAATAATAGTCATTTTCCAATAAAGTGTTAGATTTTGGAGGACTAGCAGTGTGTTTCAAAAATACTATTTGTAATGCTAGACGTTTGATGAATCTATCATTAGGAATTGATGTTAAACATGACATGAATCATAAACTGGTCTGTAAGATTAATAAGTTCTGTTATCATGCTAGATAAAATGAAGAGGATAAAGCAGTGGCACAGTTACAATACTTTACTTGCTTTTTTGTTAAAAGACATTTTAATTGGTCTCCCCTGGCAAAACAACCCTTGCAAATAATTCCCTGTCAAATGTGGTGATAGTGGTAAGGTTGATATACAAGCAGTGGGTGTGATCAGACCCTGACCCTTCTATTTCACTGAGAAATAGAAATTGATGTTAAGGTCTACAATACCAGAACAGGTTTGAAGTAAATGCAAGGATGAAAATATAGTTGCTCCCTCATGGTTAAATTATTTTTTAATGCTTGCAAATGTGACAACTTCCTCATGAAGTTTATAGGTAAAAGTTTGGACATGCATTCATCTCAGGGAAATGTGGGATAAAGTAATTTGAGGCAATAAAATGGGTTACAAGAGTCCCTCTTCCTGATTCCTGGGATGAACAATTTTGGCTTTTTGCATTAATGGCTATGGGATATGGACATGATAGTATTACTTGATTTTGTACAAGAGTGATTGTGGGTCTTTAAACATGACAATATTTTGTTGTTAGTAAAAGACAGATTCTGAATGCTATCATTATTTTTAACCTCCTTTAACAAAACCAAAACATGGTGCTATAAGGACCTTAACACATAACAATAGGCTGATTATTTAAAGACTATGAATTTTTTTTGTCTTGATAACTCTATTATACCATTGCCAGTATTAGTGTTATAACTGTGGTATTCTTACAGTTTTATACATCTATTCTGATTCAGGGCATGCTCAGTATCAATTATTATCTCTTACATACATACAATTCTTGGTCTGTTTGACATTACACACATTATGTTTAACTAAATAAAAAACTGCCATCATCAGCTTCAACAGAAATAAATATAAAGCAAATGTTATATATATATATATATATATATATATATATATATATATATATATATTGTGTGTGTGTGTGTGTGTGTGTGTGTGAGTGTTTGTGTATGCATATGTATATACATAAATGGCTGTATTTGAATTGGTTGAATGCTCAAAATAGTGAATATTCATCTGCTGGCTTAAGAGAATATGACATCATGATACAGCAGAGAGTGCAAATTTGTCTTTTCCCTGCAGATGTGCAGAATTTCTTAGAACTGGTATATATATATATATATATATATATATATATATATATATATATATATATATATATATATATATATATATATATATATATATATATATATCTTACAGGGGATTGCAGGGGGCTTGCCCCATACATAAAATATTTTTCTTTTTTTTTCAATCTTTTGTTTTTATTGTTTTGTCTTTTCAGCATTTCATTATATACTCCTATGCATATGGTTTGCTCAAAGGAATACATTGAATCACATTTTATAATTTACAGAGAAGGGGGGCTCTGGATGATGAGTCTATTATTCCATCACATAAGGTTTAGAGCTCTTGTTCTAGTATTAGCTGAGCTGTTTGACTTACTCAGATATATGAGGTCAAGGGCCATCAGATTTCTAATGGTGTGGCAAACTAGGCACAGATCCACCTTAGGGATCTATGATCCTCAGTATACAGAGACAGGGTTTCCAGTCTCTTCTGGTAACTAAGATTCTTAAGAACAAACATCATTGTGTTAGAAATCTCAGAGGATTTTCATGTTTGTTTAGATGTCAAGGGAGATATATAAAGGCATTGTACTGTATAATAGGTCCAATCACTGCTGAAGAAAGGAGAGCAATAACCTCTCTCAATTGAGATGAAATATCTTTGGCTATTGGTTGCGCTAAATAGAAGAATTTCCTGACTACAGTTGCCATGCGATGATCAAAAGAGGGGTAACTGTTAAACCATGTACACAGGTCCATAACTACATTTTCATTTAGTAAGAGTTTGGTTTCTATACTTTATATTATGGAAAATTTCTGTTTTCCAAAATAAACAATATTACATTTTTTAGCATTCAATTTAAGCTTATGATATGTACACCAGGAATTAACTATCTTAAGTTGTTTCTGAAGAGTGCAGATATCTGAGGGACTTGTGACAACTGCAGCCAGTTTTGAGTTCTCTTCAGATTTGATTAACCAGAGGTCCTAAATATCATTTTTGAGATCAGAGAAACAGATATATAACAGGAGGGGACAAAGTACAAAACTTTGAGAATCTCACTGGTTACCTTAATACTGTTTGATGAAGCACTTGCCACGTGAACTATGTTGGTTTTCTCTTTCAGCTATCTAGCTATTGATCTTACCAAGTAATAATCTAAGTTCTTAAGTTAGTCATCTTAATAATGTTAACCAGTAAGTTACAGAAAACTATTAATGTAAATATCGTACCGCTGTTTCTTCTGCCACCTCATTTGCATTATGTAAAGGTTGCACTGTTGCATCTCTTGTCATCATGCTTGTACTATAAATTGTTTGTTGCTTTACATGTGATTTGTGAGACACATGACAGTCCAGGTCCCTTTGTAACCTCCCCTGTTACAGCATTACTGTTGAACGTATTACTTAGTCCACCATGACTTCCATTCCAGTAATATGTTCTTAGCATCATTCTTACACACATACATCATTTCCTAACAGAACAAGTCATGTAAACTAACATGTATCACTTCATACACATGGACATAAGACCTAGAAAAGTACAGATTACTCCTTCTACATTCACTGTTTCATGACTCTTGGCATAGAGCTGTACCATGGACCAAACCTAAGTAATGTTAGCTGATAATTCATATCCTATGGCACAAACTGAGCAGAATTTCCCTTCAGCTGTATTCATATACTGCCTCTCGCACTGATATGCTTAGCTAAGCTGTGCAACAGAAAGTGATTGTGATAACAGTATGAGGAGGCAGTGGTTATTATAAGTTTGCCAGGTATGATGGTTTAATGTACTCCAGATGTAATATTGAAATTATCAATATGTTATACTGCAGATGCTGATCAACACATTGCCAATCTCTGTTTCACAAAATATATTGCTCATTCTTGCAAACAAATTTTAAATTGTCAGGTTGATTCAAAGTAATGAGCTCTTCCATCTGCCAGGCTACACTATATCTGGGGTCTATATTATAACATTGAGGTCTTAAAACTTTGAATGTTATAAGATCGAACCCATTCGATCGAAAGACCATAAAACTGAACAGTCAGAATAGCTAATTTTTTCCCAGGGGAAAAAATTTGCTGTTCCGACAAACATACACACAACACAATCACACCAAAATAAATAATCCACACACATACACTTCACAAAACCCTACACTAAACCATACATAAACTACAAGTTATCCACTTAGCTTAACCCAACCCTAACCCTAAGGTCCCTAACTATCGCACACTCACCTCACCCGCTCCCTATCCCTAAAGTCCCTATCGCACACTCACCTTACCCGCTCCCTAACCCTAAAGTCCCTATAGCACACTCACCTTACCTGCTGCATAACACTAAGGTCCCTATCGCACACTCACCTTCATTCGCACACTTACCTTAACCAGGTCCCTAACCTTCGCTCCACAGTCAAGGAAATAGCAAAGCTGCAGAAACGGCCCACTGAATACTTTCCTTAGGAGTGTATTCGATATTCTGCAGCTTCACTATTTTCAGCGTTCGGTGCATAGGCTTCGATATTATAACATTCAAAGTGTTAAGACTTCACTGCTATAATACTGACCCCTATATCTGATGATGTCTGATATATAAAAGTGCTCATTACTTTGAATAAACCAGACAACTTAAGGCTCAAAGATGGATTGCTTCAAGTTTTTATTGCCTGTTTTTGAGAATGTGTACATTCTACACTGGTTAGCTGTCTGCCTGGAAAATGCCAACAGGAATATAACAGCGGATTAATGCAAATAAAGAGGATTTTTCTTTTGCTTTACTTTACACAACTGTTAGAAAAAAGCATTATCAGTATCCAATTGTAGGAAATAATAATTAACAAAGAACAAGGTAAAATCCAGTGATCAGAAATGCTAGGCAGGTAATAGTAAGTTACAAACTTGTTTATTTAGAATACACTAAGCTTTCAGGCCAGTGCCCTTCCTCATTGTGTTACCACTTGCTTACACAAAGCCTTCAAGCCAATGCTGTTCCTCAGTGTGAGAAATAATAATTCTCATTTCTCATTCTATGACAAAACTGCTGAGAGCATGCCTTCAGCCACATAGCTTTCCTGGCCATTCCGCAGTGGAGCTTACAGTAGATGCAAGGAGTAAAGTAATAGAAATATAAGCCTGTGTAGACATTATGTCAGCTATCACAGCTTCTACAGTTAACTGTAACCTAGATGCGATGTTCAAATTGTCTGTGACGTATGTTGAGGGTTGTGATCCACTGACCACTGCTGTCTGTTGCACAATGCCCATTTCCTTTGTTAGCTTTCCAAAATGTTGTCACACTCCCTTCAAATGTGTAGTTTCCCATAACTGTAGTACAAATAGTTCTGTGGCATCAGTAGCTAATACACATAGGTTCATTGGTTCATAGATGTTTACTAGGCTAATGACCACAGTGGCCTTTTTGAGCCTAGTCATCCATCCCGAATCTCTGACAAGTTTTGATACCCTTGATAAGTGCAAGCAGGGGCTTGGGAGATGAACCATTTACAAGCAGGGGCCTGGGAGATTAACCATTTACAGGCTGCCTGTAGCCATTAGAGACATAGGTACCAAACCAGGAATTAGTTTCCTGTTCTCCATCCAATTGCCCAAGTTGCACTTGAATTGGGTTAGGGAGGAACTCTGCTTCACATGGATAGGGAGCCTGTTCCAGAGATGGGGTAGTCTCTGGGATACATACTTGTCTCTCCAGCAGGCCCTATTTATATCAAAGGGAAGGTTTAAATCTTTAGAATGGGTAATTCTGGTTCTGTTTGTTTTGCGCATATGTAGGAGGTTCATCAGAGTGGTGTCTAACAATGCCCTGTTTGCCAGGCACAGATCTTCCCTCAAAACCTGTAGTAGACAGAATACAGGGATAGGGCCTTGAGGTGGTCTGCACAGGACATTTTACTTATGCCCTGTATGTTTTTAGTGAAGAACCTCTATGGAAATTCCAGTTGTTGAATAAGATGAGTTAGGCACATACCAAAGGAGGCATGGTACTCAATGATAAGTCTGATGAATGCCAAATACAGTGGAACAATGACTTCCTTGTATTAGATGCCACACCTTTGTTTATGCATTGCACAACATAGACTGATTTCCTCACTACAGTAGACATGTGATGAGTCCTTGAGTACTGGGTCAGCTCTAAGGGGTGTGTTGCCAATATGATAGTTACTGGGGTGGATGACTTCCCAAAGGATACTATTATGCATTTCTTGGCATTTAGTTTTAGTCCATGGCTCTGACACCTGCTGTTCATCTGTGTCAGCCCTTCTTGCAGACCATTTGTGTCAGTGTGAGATTCAATGACAGATCCTAATTTGCAATGATATGCAAATTTAGTCAACCAGAGACCATTGGCATTGGTCTTGACATCAGACAAGTAAATGCCAAAAAGGAGCAGTCCAAGGACTGATACCTGAGGGACTCCACTTGTGACTGGCCTCTTTGTAGTGGTAGACTCTCCAGTTCTAACTTCCTGGGTCCCTGTCTGTGAGCCAGTTGGGTATCCACCAGGTGACATGTAGGTTTGTACCTAACCTCATGAGTTTGTCAACAATGCCCAAGTGGAGTATTGTGTCAAATGCTTTGCCCATGTCAAAATAGGCAATGTGTACCATTTTGCCCTCATCTTTTGCATTGGTGACTTTCTCAAAGAAGTCCAGCAGGTTGAGCAGGCATGATCTTGACAAAACCAAGCTGGGTTAGGTCCAAAGTCTGGAGGTTTACTATATCACTACTGATCATTTCCATGATAATTCTTTCCATGGCTTTACATATAAGACTAGTGAGACATACGTCTGTAGTTTCCAGGGACTGTAGATGGCCCACCTTTGTGCAGAAGGATGACTGTTGCTGTTCTCCATTCATGAGGTAAGAAGCTTGTTTGGAGGCTACAGTTAAATAGCAATTACAGAGGGCCTGATAGGTCATGTTTCATGCTATTTAGAAGGCATCCTGAGATATTGTCTGGGCCCATTGAGTCAGCATTCTTGGCCTTAGTGAGAGAGAGCATTAAGGACCTGTTACCTAGTGATAGCATGGGGAGTTATATTTGATGGTATTTCCTGAGCTAAGGTTGTGGGGGAGAGCAGGATAAAGTTGGAGTTGAATTTATCAGCCAGTAGGTATGCTATATATTATGGCTCAGTATAGGTGGCTCAATTTACAATGATTTCTGTACACAATTGTGCATTGCCTTTGAGGTTGCAGACATAGCTAAAGAATGCCTTGTGGTTGTCCTTGGTCTGGGAGGCCAAATTTACTTCAAATTTGGCTTTGACAGACTTTATTTCTCCTCTGAGTTGTTTATTAAGTTTGATGAGTGTGCTCTCATCCTGATGGGTGCTGCACCTCCTAATTTTGTCATTATTCTTTTCCTTCTGTTATACAGCCTACTGATTTTGTGATCCCACCAGGATGGCTTGTTTTTTGAGGTAGTTTTGTACTTCTTCCTGGTGCGTACAGCTGCCTCTGTGCAGCTATTAACATGCTTGTACAGGGTTTCTGTGAACAGCTCTGCATAGGCAGCAGTGTTCTTAGGGTATATGGGGGGAGGGGGTTGAAATTTTGCCACGTTATTATTTAATAGCAGAAGGTTAGCCTTAGAGTAGTTTCTGAATATTCCACTTTTAGCTGGGGATCCAGGTTTTATTTTTACTTCAACGGAGACCATTTCATAGGTTCATAGGTAGTTACTAGGCTATCGGCCCAGGGGCCTATACAATCCCAGCCAAAAAAGTACCCTGACTTTTGCCACCCAAGAAAATTATTTTCCTGTGCCACTGTCGATCTGAGCCACAGAGGTGATCCCCGGGGTGAATTTCCTATTTCCCATCCAATCATCAAGATTTTTCTTGAAGAGTGCTAATGAGAAGCTTTGTTTGATATAGATAGGTAGTTTATTCCAGAGTATGGGAAGTCTCTGGGACAGGAATCTATCCCTCTGGCATGTTCTGTTTATTGTGGTGACAAGGTTTAGGACCCTAGAGTGTGTAGCTCGGAGGATTAGGGATTTCTTTAAGTGGAGCATGTCCAACAGCTCTGGGTTTGACATGGCTTTGTGTGTTAGACAGAGATCACCTCTGAGTAGGCGATATGTGACGGAGTAAAGCTGGAGTTTTTTGAGATGGTTCATGAGGGCATCTGTTTGAGGCTGGTAATCCTCTTTGTGAGGTATTTCTGTGGCCTTTCCAGTTGTTGTAGATGTCTTGTGAGGTACATACCAAAAGGGGTGGTGTATTCTATAATGCAGACATAGCTAAAGAATGCCTTGTGGTTGTCCTTGGCCTGGACAATATCTCAGGATGCCTTCTAAATAGCATGAAACATGACCTATCAGGCCCACTGTGGAATTTTGTGGTCTGACCTTACCAGGGAAGTCATTACAGTAGGGGATGTGCAGCACTCCCCCATATAAGTGAGGACCAGATCCAGTATGGTTACATCCCTGGTTGGTGTATTGACTATCTGGCCCAAGAAGTTTGGGTTTACAAAATCCAGGAATCTCTGCACCAATACATTTGGTGTCATATACAATTCCCAGTTAATAGTGGGGTAATTAAAGTTGCCCATGAATATGGTATTGAGTTGGATAGTGAGTGATTCCAATAAGTTTAAACACAAGGTATGGGTTTCCTGAGTTATAGAGGGGGACATAGCTTGCAAGGAAATGGCACTGGATTTTGACTATTGTGATTTGAACAAGGAGCAGCTCAAGTGCATTGTCCTGTTTGACCAGTCTTGAGGTATATTTATTTCTGATGCAAATAGAGACACTTCCACCTTTAGTCCCTGTCTGTATAGTAGCTTATGTAAATGTGTGGAAGGCATTATAACCTTGCACTGTTGGTGTGCTCTTTGCAATTTTAAACCATGTCTCAGTGACTGCACAGGCATCCGCATTCTCTAAAGTGAAGTGAGCTTCTAAGGAGTGGATTTTATTTTGTTTAGACCCCTATCATTGAGCAGTAATATCTTTAGATTTTCTTGGTTTTGATTTGCTATGTCAGAAATACTTTCAGTTTGGCATTGCCTACAAAAGACACTATGGGAGAAGACTATGTTTAAGCTAATATTTGAAAGCCTAGAGGGGAGAGGTGCAGACCATCCCTGACAAAACAACTTGTTCTGTTGACCATCTCCTTCCATGCTGACAAATATTGCACCCCCTTAGAATGACACCAGAAAGTAAGCCGATTGTTAAAGTCAGTCATCTTTTGTTCATATTGTGGTATCATCCTTGGAGAAGGTAAAATGCTGCTCAGTGCTAGGCTCATATCAGCCTGAGACACATATTCTGAGAGCTACATGATACCTCTCTTCATATAGTCTAGGGAGATATGTCTCAGGTCATTTACTCCCACACGGATTATGACTGAGTCATGCTGGTACTTGTAGTCCAATGACCTGAGTGTGTGCACAATTTGGCAGATCCTAGCCCCTGATAAGCAACTGACCATGACTTTCTCCTTACTCAGCCTGGTAAGTGGGACATCAGTGTGTCTCACAATAGAGTCTCCAATGACCAGAATGTTGGACTGTGTGGTTGCTTGCCTTATAGGCTTAGAGATAGAGTCTCCATGAGATTTGGCTCTATGTGTTGATGTGGGTGTGTTTTGAAAGAGTACATTTGGGGCTGCTGATGGTATTTGTTATGTGTAGTTTTTCTAGGAGATCCTTGAAGTTTAGGAAGGTTACATTTAATTACCTCAGCATATGTGGACTATGTGTCTGCTTTGAATTCTGTGTGATTGGTGCAGTGTGTGTATTGCTGGCAACCTTATTGACATTAGGAGTACTTTTATGTGAGAGCTTTGCCTCCAATGACATTGTGTGACTACATTTCTCACATATCATATCAGTTTGTTTGAGAATTAACTGGTTGTCAGCAAACATGAGGCAATTTCTGTGTTTCCTCAGGATCCCCATATCCACCAAGCTGGTAACATAGATAGTGGGAAAGTTCATATCCATGGCAACAGACCCTTTTTTATTGATTAGACATTTGGAGTGAGAATATAAAGCAATGTCAGGAGTATCCAGTTTGCAACTCTAAGGACAGTGCTTGTCACTGCAAACTAGTTGTCCTGTGTGCAACTAGGTCTTGGTGAAATTTCAATTGTGCTTTTACAGGAAAAATGTCACTCAAGGTGTCTGTGTCTCTACAGGATACTGCCAAACACTTGAGGGGAAACTAATATGTAGACGCTGAAAATTTAAGGATGAAGTATTTAGGCAGATATTCTGCAGTTAGAAACAAATCAAGTAGTACTTACTGAAAACAAAGAATTAGTTTGTCAAGAATGATGAAAAGAGGAGGGTTGCATGAATGGCCACTGCCTGGATACTACTAGTGCTGGGCTCACCATAGTTTCACTCTGCTGGAATACAATGCTTTTTTGCTTCTTTTCTCAGCAGAAGCAAACCATTAGCACCAATCCCAAGATGAGGAGCAGGCCACAGCCTGTTTGGTGAGCCACAGTCTTGTCCCAGATGATGCAAAGATCTGTAGGCTTGTTGTAGCCTTTTCCTGGTAGATGCCTTGAACAGCAATCAGACCAATCAGGAACACCAAGCACAGACACTCACTGCCTAACCAGAAACAGTCAGGAATTAATGCTTTCTGTTCCATCTCTCACCAGAAGTAGAATAAGTTATGTATTTGGCATAACTTGGCATTTGTGTTGTCCAATTTCATTATTCCTCATTTCTGGGTTGTAGAATCCAACCTCAGATCTGATCCGGCCAAACTTCACAAGACTATGATCCAAGCCTTGATCTACTCCCTCTCTCATAATTCCTCTCTTCTTTTAAACTCCTCAGATCGAGGTTTGCTGCTAGATAGGATATCTCACAGACCAAAAACTGGTCTAAACACCATCAGGAGCTCAGACTGTAAACCTATAGTTTCTGTTTCATCTAAAAAGTGTCTAAGCTCAGGGATGGCAGAAAGGGGATGGAAGGAGGGGAATGAGGAATAATGAATCTGGACAACACAGATGCCAAGTTATGGTAAGTACATCACTTCTGAATCTGATGTTGTCCATTTCATTATTTCTCACTTCTGGGTAAGAATCCCCAGCTACATATTTTCCTGAGCACTGTGGAAAGAAATGATGCTCTGATTCTTGAAACAATTCTAAGCCTATAGTGAGAGACACAGGTATGATGTTTTGACCATGTAGCTGCTGCACAAATCTCATCAATAGAAACTTTGACCAAAAAGGTGTGCAATGTGGCCACAGACCTAGTTGAATGCACTTTTGGAGGGTGCAGCAGCTGCATTTCTTGTGCTAAATAAGTTCTAGTAATACAGTTTGTAATCCATTTGGAAATATAAACCTTCAAAACTACTTGGCCCAGCCTATTAGAATAGAATGCCACAAACAATTGGTTAGTTTTCCTAAAGGGTTTCATTCTGTATAAATAGAAACCTAGCTGCCTATACATATCAAGAAGGTGAAGTATATTTGAATGATTTGGAAAGAATACTGGCAGCTAGATAGATTGATTGATATTGACTCTGTAGCTACCCTGAGCATGAAAGAGGGGTTGGTTCTCAAAGACATCCTGTTCTTATGAAAGATAATGTATGGAGGTTTTGAAGGAAGGGCCTGCAGCTCAGATAGTCTTCTTGTGGAATTTATAGCAACAAAAATTTTATATTGCAAGACTCAACAAGTTTGAAAGGGTTTTGAGTCATACTCTGAAAAACCACAGTCAGGTCCCAAGGTGGGAATGGGTCTTTAATTGGTGTCCTAAGTATTAACACTGATTTCATAAATGTCTTACACAACCTGGATGCAAAAAAAATGATTCCTTTTCCACCTGAAAATTTTGGATTGTCACCGACTACAGTTTAATGGTGGGAAAGAAAATAGCTCCTTCCTAAAACAGCAAAGACAGAAAGAGCAAAATGTCTGGCACTGAAGCTGAAAATGGATCAATATTCAGCTTGGAAGCAGAGACTGAAAATATTTTCCACTTACTGTTATTTTTTTTTTCTTAGAAGGCTTCTGAGAAGTAAGGATAATCTTTCTTGCTGGTGAAGATAGCCTGGACTTCTTCAGAATCATTGGAAGTGGTCTAACCAATTGGTTAGTCTCAGGGACCAAAGATTGGGTATCTGAAGACCCCACAGATGGGAGATTAGATCCTGAGAGGAATCCAGTATCCAGGGTGGATACCTGAGGTGAGACCATAAGAAGGGGAGCCACACCTGCCAAGGCTAGAAGGGGCAATCAGAATTAGAGAACTCTTAATCCTGCTGGCTTTCTCCAAGACTTTTGGAATCAGTTGAATGGGAGGATAAGCATACAGGAGACCCGGAGGTCAAGCATGGACCAAAGCATCCCTTGCGGCTTGCCTGTCTGGTGGGATCAGAGCAAAGTACCTGCTGCACTTGTTGTTCCAGTGGGAGGAGAACAGGTCATAGTAAGGTTGACTTCACCAAAAAAAAAAAAAAGATCTGATTTGCTACTGATTGATTTAGGGACCACTAATGAGGAGTCATAACAGACCTGCTGAGTCTGTCTACCAAAATGTTGGTCTGCCTGGGAATGTGTATTGCAAGGAGAAAGTGGTTGGAAGAAATCACTCATGCCAACAATCTCATGCCCTCTCTACACAATGGGTATGAATGGGTTCCCCCTTGTTTGTTGATGTACCAGACCACTGATATGTGTTCTATGTGGATTGCAATTGTCCTCAGAGGCAGGTACTCTTGAAAGGTTTGCAATGTCAAGAGGACCACTCTCCTCTCCAGAACATTTATATGCAACTTGGCCTCTACAGGGGACTGCAAGAAATGGACTGTTCTTTCCTGAAAATGCCCTGCCTCCACATCAAGAGAGTGTCTGAGGTCACCATGGCTGAGGGAGGAGGGATCAAAAAGTGTCTGCCCAAAGTAAATTCTCCAATGTGAGCTACCACTGGAGGTGTATTCTGCTAGTGGGCATCAACCTGATTGGCATTGACAGTGGGTGATAAAGGATCGACCATTTAAATGATACGGTCCATTGTAGAACCCTCATATAATACCTTGCCAAGGGAACAAGAAAAATCACTGCTGACATGGATCCCAGCACTCTCAGAATTAAATGTGCTGCAGGGGCAGAGTGGTCTAGAACTTCTTGAACCTGTTGTCTCAACATGCTGACTCCATGAGTGGGTAACACCACCACCTCTCTGATAGTGTTGAACAGCAGTCTGATGAACTCCAAATTTTGAGTTGGAGTCACATTTGACTTCTGAAAGTTGACTGTTATAACCAAGACACTGAAGATCTGCAGAAGAGTCCTTGGCCTGCAATAGTCAATGCCTTATGGGTGCAGTAAAGAGCCAACCATGCAGGTATTGAAACTCTTGGAATCCTTGCAATCTCAAATGAGCCACAACAACCATCACCATACATTTGGTAAACACCTGGGGGGGACTGTGGTGAGTCCAAAGGCAGGGCTCTGAATTGGTAATTATTAGCCACCAGCCAGAAGGACAAGTGTTTTCTTGACAGTCTGTCTATTTTGATATGACAGTATGCATCCTGGAGATCTACAGAGCACATCCACTCATCCTTGCACAGAAGAGGTTATATGGACTGAACTGTAACCATCCAGAACTTCGACTTCTGAACATTCTGGTTCAGTTTGCTCAGATCTAGGACTAGATGTAGGTCACCTGTCTTCTTTGGCACCAAAAAGCAGCATGAGTAGGTTCTGGATCCTCTTTGTATAATTGGAACCTATTGGATGGCTCTTTTTATTAGAAGCTTTTGAACTCCTATTAGAGATAGCACCCTCTGACTTGGTTGAGTGTTGGGGAGACTGCTCCTGAGTTCAGGAGGAGGAGGAAGGGCAAACAGAATGAAATAGCCCCTGGATATTATGTTTAGCACCCAGTGATCATTTGTTATTTTTGTCCAGGTGTCCAAGTGCAAAGTAAGATGGCCTCCGACTGCCTCCAGTGCAGAGCAGTTGGGCAATGCTTCAGGACCACTGATAGGGCTTGTCAGAGAACAGCTCTCTGAAGCCCTGATTTTGTGGTCCCCACTCTGCCACTATGGTGGCACCTTCCACTGAATCCTTTTCCCCTGCATCTAGAATCATCTTCTTGTGAGTCCTGCGAGAATCCTTGAGAATTATGGAAACAAAGTTTCTTACTTCCCAGCTGGTTCCTGGAAATGGACTGCTGAGGAATAGAAAACTTAATCTCGACTGCTGACAAGTCTTATCATCCTGCTCACTGCAGGTGAGAGTCTCCTTGACCGATGGTCCAAACAGTGAGGAACTATCAAATGGGGTGTTAGTAAAAGACACCTTGAAGTGTTTCACAATCCCACAGCCTCATCCAGGCATTTCTCCTTAAGGCAATGCCTGTTCCAGATGCTTGAGAGGTCCCTTCCACTAAGCTGGAAATTAACCTCATTGAGGAATTAGCTACAGAAGAAAGAGTTGCCAACTGAGGAGACATCTTCTTGAGATCCTCCTCCGACATTATCTTGGATAGAGATTTGGCCAGCTCATGTATCAAATCTCTTTGAAAGTGGGTAAAATGTACCAGATACTTTAACTATCTCAGTCTGAAGGTTGAAGAGGCATAAACATGCTTCTCATGTCTGTCAAGCACCTGTGACTCCCTGTTTTTGGGGGGTGGACAGTAGAGCTCTGCTCAGCTCTTACTTTGTGGCTGCTAAAACCATGATGGCATCCACAGGAACTCATTTTTTCCAATCCAACCTAGCTAAAGGAGGGCTCAAGTATTTATCTGTTGTTTTCAGGATGGGCTCCATAATGGCAGCTCATTCCAAGCCCTGTGGGGAAATTAGGTTAATTAGTTCATCCACTGGGAGGGTCATGCAGGAGGCAAACGGGCTCATCCCAAAGGCCTTCAGAAACACTGACTCCTCAGAAGAGGGAGGTCGAGTAGACCATCCACCTTTTTAATTCAAAATTTCCAAGATGTCTCCAAAGGAGACATCATCTTGTGGATATCTAGGGATCCTTCTCTCTCATCAAAGCCTGTTTCTTCAGTAAGAGGCTCCATTGGGGAGTCTATGTGGCTCACCTTGCACTTCTTCTTGCTGTGAACCTCCTTAGTGGGATGGTTTGGGGAGGACTCAGAAGACAACAGGACTCCCTGGGGGTGGTAACAGTCTAAAGGCTCACTTGGGACGGTTGACCCTGGAGTAGATGACTGAGCTCAGAGCTGAGACGATATATAGACTGAGATGGTTAAGGGGGATGAGAGGAGGTTACTCTAGGCCTAGAGAAGGTCCTCTCTACCACCTGGAAGGCTGATGGACTGGATGACACCCTCTCCACCTTCCTGTCAGCCACAGCTACCTGGGGAGGAGGAGTAGAGTCTAGCCCAGTACCAAAGCCTCTCAACAGTATCTGACCTGTGCTATCAAAGGCCGAGGACCCAAGAGGGTGGGACTGTTATGACAAAGACAGACCTGACACATGCCCACTGGTCCCTGTGCTGACAACTCAGGTCTGAGACCTACTCTGGTTCAAAGGAATCAGAAATGAGCTGATCTGGGACCCTAATGGAGTCAAGGACAAAAGTCTACTTGTCTCTGCTGAAACCTCCCTCAGACAAACCAGATCGTGGGGTTACGAAACACCAGGCTGAATTGGAAGAGGAATGATTAAAGATTGGGTAGAGGACCTCACTGATCCAGTCTGGGACAGACAAGCCATAAGTCCCATCTCAATCTGTGCCCTGAGCAGATTCCACATCATCCTGTCCAAATCTGTATGAAGAAGGCTTCAAGACTATCTCAAAGAAGCAGAAGAATGGGTAGATCTTGCAGGGGAAACTGCCTTAAAAATTGGAGCAGGAGAAGGGTCTTGGGGATTGGCTCCATCATCTCAGATCAGTAGTTGTAGGATCCAATAAGGCACTGATCCTAGAAAGGGGCAATATTATAACTGCTGTCAGATCCAGGGTAAATAATAGATCAGAAACCTCATAAGCTCTCTCCTTTGGACCTAAGGTCTTAGGATATGAAGGGTCTCTAAGCCCATTTGGGTCCATGGACTTCTGCTCCAAGACACCTCTAGGGCTATCCAGATCCAAAGCCTTCAGATCTGAGGTAACCGTTAGCTTACTAGGATCTGAAGCCACTGGATCTGAGGAACATCTGTACTTGCTTGGATCCAAGGGCCCTGGATCCAGCAGTCAGGATGTTTTTTGACTGGAGAAGAGGAGGAAGCCCTGGGGACACAGAAGAGGCACTTCTCTTATGTTCCTTTGAGCTGGACTGTCAAGCTAGAGTCTGAGCTCTGGAAGAGGGAAGAAACCCCTTTAAAATCAACTTTTTAAAATCAACTTTTTTTCTCCTATTGGCTAGGGCACAGTAGTTAAAGCCTCACAGATAGGACAGTCAGAATGATGAAGCCCCAGCCCCAAGCAAATGATGCACTCCTTGTGGACATCCAAATTCAGGATCTTGTGCCCACTAGAAATGTATCTCTTAAATCCCGATGGTCTGTCTGACATGATTAAAGGGAGAAGTAAAAGACCACACACCACACTCGTACATCCACGCACACATCCTGATGGACAACCAACAAATGCTAGAGACAGGGACTGAAAGGTAGTGCTTTGTAAAGAAACAAAGAAACACTTAACAAGTATAAAGATATAAAGAATTATCTATCTTTGTTTTTTTTTAACAAACTGAGCTAAAACAAACAGCAAAAGTGAAGGCGCCATGGAAAAACTGTGCAAATAGACAGGAGGGGAGGCAAAGAAGAAAGAATTCACCTGAGGCAAAGAAGAAAAAATTCACCTAACTCCTAACTAAGAGGAAAAAGGCAAGAACAAAGTCAAGAAATAGCAGAAAAAAATCTCACTTATCTTCCAAAAGTCACTCGAGAGCTATATACCACTCTAACTAGCAGAGTATATGTGATATGGCACCAAACCACGGCAGATAAAAGCATAAAAACTTCATTCACAAACAAATAAGAGGTGAGCACTTTCATAGCCAAAGCTGCTTCATCAGACAATGAATAAAATAATGCACTGGCTTTTAAAGACATCCTATCCAATGGTAGTCACATTTCAATTAATTACATAATAATTCAATTATTCAATCACCATTGCTTAAAGGGCAGTATAGCTAAGCAGGTATGCCCATAGCTTAGCTTAGCTCAGCATATTCAAAATCATCCAATCACAGCAAAGGGTGGGAAATCGGCTGTATTTAAACCCCACAGGTGGTAATACAGCAAATAACTGGTTGCAGTCTCCCACTGTAGGCAGTATGGCAGGAGTTGGTGAGGGCATGTGCTTCCATGTGCAGCACTGGGGCATACAGGAGTCCAAGGTCATGGTAGGACCCCTGGTACAAAAGCATGATGAGAGACTGGTGCAGGGCCAGTACCAAGGCTCCCAATATAAAACGGAAGGCTGGGATCATCTCGCCTGTGATCTCACCAGTGCCATTGGTATCCCTCGGACAGGTGATCAGGACCGGCACCACTATGCTGACTTGAAGCGGAGAAAGAGAGAGCTCTTTGATGAGTGGGTCCAACAAGCAAGGCAGAGGGGTGATGTCTCAGCAGTATGTAAGTACTCATACCAATAACTGTTTACTAATGTCCAATCTGTGTATATGATGGATAGGTATGCCTAAATATTTCTCTATTTCCCTTTCAGATGCAGCTGACTGGGCTGTGAATCAGGAAACCCATGATAGTAGGCTGCAAAGGCTGGGTCACAAGACTGGTGAGTAACAATCCTGCTTATAGTAGTCATACCAAATAAGTATAAAGTAGTAGAAAGTCACCTGGCAGTATAAAAATTGTGTATGGGTTGTACTGAATAAACCAGAAAATATGACATTAATAGTCCCATATAGGTCATATTTAAATAAAACTGTAACTGCCTGGCAATAAAGCTCTAAATCCTGGACTGGTTGTGTTTACTCTGGTATTGTATGGCATTTATTGTTACATTCTCTGAATACTAATGTTGTGTCAGCCACTGTTACCCACACTGTGCTACATAGAAAAAGTCTAGGAATGTCTGTATAAGACTGTTGTAATTACAAGGTCAGATTGTACAACCAAGAGAGACTTAGAAAGAAAACAATGCAAACATAGACAGCAATATCCAAATAGCACACTCTGCTGAAACTTAAAATTGTATTTTTAGCAGACACAG
Organism: Protopterus annectens; assembly: GCF_019279795.1. Taxonomy (NCBI): domain Eukaryota; kingdom Metazoa; phylum Chordata; order Ceratodontiformes; family Protopteridae; genus Protopterus; species Protopterus annectens. Next base: position 689,742,266 of record NC_056741.1, read on the forward strand.
CCATGGTTCGAATCCTGGGATTGGTAGTAAACTGTATGCAATATTAACTTGGAATCTGAGAATATGTGTAGAAACAGTCAGTTAGTGTTAACAAACATTCCCTCCACAGGTCTATCCAGGTAAGAGATGTAGAATTTAGCTATAAGACAGTTAAAGTATACACTGTGTACAAACATACAACTGCCCAAACCATGGCCATAGGGTATTGTAATAATACCTGCACCTTAATGATTAGAGCAATGACCATTAAAGTTGTGAATACTGCAAGGATATATAAGTTGTTAATTGACATCTCTCTTACCTCCCACCATATCCGCAACAATAATCTAAATACACAAATCAATGGGTATGTTTATACCAAACCTACCCAGCAAAAAATAATCAGCTCTTGCAAGTCTCAAACCCATGACTCTGCAAAGCATAGCCACAGCAATTTGCCAGTAAGCCATTTGAACTGCACATAAGTTTGATGTTTTCTCAAACATATCATGCAGCACAGTCATTCAACAGTAGGGAAATGTATTTATATATGTAGCTATATATATATATATATATATATATATATATATATATATGTGTGTGTCTGTGTGTGTGTGTGTCTATATACCTATATATATATATATATATATATATATATATATATATATATATATATATATATATATATATATATATATATATATATATATTGCATTCACACATTGGATCCACACTCTGAATCTCTCACTGCAAAACATCTAACCAAAGGCACTGCTAATGGAGGTGAAGCCAAAACAGTGATCTCTTGTAATTATTGCCATTATCCCTTCCTCCACAGCTGAACTGATCTGCCTTGCAACACAATAACCAGCATTTGGAAGACTTGAACC
>NC_056741.1:689747767-689797767 GCF_019279795.1 Protopterus annectens
TCCCAAAATGTAGTAGGTCACTCTCTGTTCCAGTCTTTAAACATCTCCATTCAGCTGACACTATCAAATACCAGTATCCGTTGTACCTCTCTACTCCCTGACACACTATATACGAACAGCATTTCCCTCTTTTATGCAGCTGTTTTTTGAATGTAAAACTATGAGGAAAGATGTGATAGCTTTTGGCCTCTGTTTCTAATCGTAATCTCTGGATTATGAATTTGGGTCATTGTGGAACAAGCTGGCAAAGATCACTTCAGTTACCAGGGCTCCTGTTACTAACCATTTACATATTTGGTTAGAAAAAAAGGAGACTGATATCTGAAATGTGTTTATATTTATCCTTAGTAACTAGAGTTCACACTGACAGGAAGTGCGTAATACACCACCGAAGATGTATTTATTTATTTCACCATTACAAGCAGCTGGTGGTTGTATAGGGTAATGGCCACTAAAAGCTCCATGGTTTCAGTAATGTGGAATAGCAGATAGCTGTGGGTTCAATATTATACTACTTGTCTTAAGCATTCTATGCATGCTGAGTGGCTATTCTTGTACACAGTGCAATGTGTGCCAGTGGGTACAGAATCAATTGACAACATTTTCTGGCAACAGAATGAGTCTGGCCAAACCACTGTGGCAACAGTGGGATATCATCCTAGGTAAGGACATATCATACAGACTAATTTGTACAAGAATAATACTGTTTGCAGAACTCTAATCCAGTTATCACGTATATATTAATGTTCCTGCTTAGGTTCATAGGTTCATAGGTGTGTACTATGCTAATGGCCCTGGAGCCTTTACAAACCTAGGCCATAGGATTACCCAGGTATTGTGCCATCCGACCATAGTTCCCAGTGCTTCCGTCGAGTCGAATCACTGGAGTGATAACTGGGGTGAATTTTCCCATCCACTCATCATGATTTCTCTTGATGAGGGCCAGTGAGGTGCTCTATTTGACATGTATAGGAAGCCTATTCCATAGCAATGGACGTTTCTGGGTTATGAACCCGTCCCTCCAGCACGTTCTGTTGATAGTGGTAATGAGTGCTATATGTTATATTTCAAATGACCAATTGCTTGCTTTGGTATATATCTGTACAATTTTTGTTCTGGTATGACATTCCATAGCCTTTATAAATAAATAGGTAACTAACTAAATAAACACACATAGAAAAAGTAAATGTATGAAATGAAATACTTATGGTTTATAAGACAAGGTACAAGATATTTTCAGAAATATTTATTGCAACAACAATTGCATCTACAAATGAATGACATGCTGGTCACTGGCAGCAAAGAACAAACTGACCGTGCCTATTGAGCCTTTTATTTTCAAACTTTGGCAGATATCAAAGAATAAAGCAACGAGAGACAGGACCTCCAGCATAGAAGTTTAGCAGAACAAGACTTCGTGTGGCTGCTTTGATTACTGACACAATCTTTCAATAGCTGCTTTACTGCAAGACTTTCCTTGAAGTGAGAGCTATTTCAATGCATTCTTAAGGCTATACATTATCAGTCAGCCAAATAATAAATATCTCAGCAAATGTGGCCCCACATAACCTAATATGTCATAAAGGAGTTTGACAAGAACATTTATTTCAGAATAGGAAAGAATGCCTCACTTTGGTTAGCATTTTTTCAGTATGTCCCTTCTAAATATTCTTCCTTTTCCCCAGTTATGTAATTCTAAGGATAATTTGATGTGTCGGCATTATTTACTAGGGAAAGCTATAATACATATGCATTCTGCATCTACTGTTACTGAAATTCCACCTTTGAGACATTACCTGAAAAACATTCTCTTGGTAAACAGCATGACCCAAAAAGGACAAAAATATCAGCTTAGAAGTAGCTAACACTCCTGGGTCATGGGTATAAATATATTTTATAAAACAAAACAGAGGAAGATGAGATAGGCTGAAAATATAGATATGACAAATGAAGGGAACATTATGGAGCATCTAAATGCTTTACATGTGTACCAGTAAAATATCTGTAAGATGATACTTTATCCCCAAAAGAACAAGCTGGCACCTGAAATAATCAGGCAGTGGTGGGGGTTGGAAAAACATTCATGGTTTCAACAGTACATGGTATACACTTTAAACAGTTTAATATATCATGAATAGGAGTTACTGTAACAACATTAAACAGAAGAAAAAATAGACAAGACAAGATAGATTAGTATCTTCTTAAATTACTAAAAAAATTTCAGTTAGTTTTAATAATTGGCACAATGCTGATTAATATCTGTTTATGGTGTTTCTGTTTAGCTTTCCTACCCAGGGGTTACCTATTTCCTGTTCTCTTGTTTCAGCCTTGAAATAAATTATTTATTACACTGTTTTTGTTGCTTGGTTTGGTTAGTTATAATATAGCCTGTATGCTGCAAGCAGAGCACATACTCTGTAGATTTCTTTGACTTCTGTGTTTTAACTGTCAGAAGTATTTTATAGCAGTTCTGTTGTTACTTAAAGCCAAAGAGCAGAAAAAAATGCTACATATTTTATCTTAAAGCATGTTAAGTATCTCCATTATTACTTTTTATAAAGCTTGCTAACTAAAGTGAGGTTGCTAATGCTGATATAGAAAAAATTATACATGAAGGCAAATGAGAATAGCTTGCCAAAATGTTATGACACAACTTCACACTCAGTGGAAAGAGCATATGTGTTAATGTTGATTCTGTATTTTTTCCAAATGTACTGTTCAAAGGCAAACTAATGGGGCTCAGTTTATTCAGATATGTGACAAACCAAGCAGACTTTGCTCTAGCATTCTGGGAGTTTCCTCTAGTGCACAAATGTTAGATCCATTGCGGAGTCATTTCCGCTATATTGCTGGGGCCTTTGGATACAGTTCATTGACTTCCCCATGATTGCTACCCTTTAAAAAAGTAATCATGACTGAGGATAAGATTCTGGCCTACACCTCCTACAGTAATTCAGCAAAGAATAACAAAGATTCCATATGTGGAAAAGCTGACAGCTATCATTTGTGGGCTGCAGTTTAATTTTACTGTGAAATGGCAAAAACAGGTTTCATACACACTAGGCATAAATCTTATGTTCCTTTAACCCTTATTTGTGAGGAACAGGTCAGGAACTACTGCCTTAAAGATGTCACTCTTTATTACCCACCTTATAAACTGTTTTTTTGTAATATATCATGCTGCAAATTAAATAAAAGGTGATCCACAGGCTATGAACATTTAAACATTTTTGTAGTGATGATTTCAAATTAGGATACTTGCCTGCCAGATACAAAATGTGTACAGTTTTAGTAGTTTGCCTATCTTTTGAATGATCTCTGATTCTTACAAGTCATTTTCTAAACAGACAAACAAAAAAAAATCAGTGTTAATAATCCATATTAAACAAACATATAGAAATGAGTTTGTAGGTATTCTTAATAAATATTTTAACACGTTGTGTTCCATAGGGTACAAAATTCAAATAATTTGAATGCATATGCCTTGAGTATTTTATAGAATTCAAGTCACACATTTATCATTTCTGTCAAAAATATATATGTGTGTATATATATATATATATATATATATATATATATATATATATATATATATATATATATATATATATATATATATATATATATATATATATATAGTATTCTGAACACGGGCTTATCTTGCCTTATACAGTCCTTGTGAGAGTGCCTGCCTCTCCATACTTGTACACAAAAGCATGTCCTCCATGCCAGGGTATAAGTGTGACCATTCTGTTAGTGATTTTCATTCAGCTGCTTTATATAATCATTTTTTGTCACCTTTATGAATCTGAGATTTGTTTTTCCAAACATTTTCTTCATCAGCACTTTAAGTTAAGCTTTGTGTTTTGGCTGACCAGTTAAAGTAAACTGTTCAGGTTCTAATGGAGGTGGCCTGCCTGTAAGGTGCTACTTATTGTGTTAAAGGTGCTTGTATAAAAGTCTTGGCAGCTTAGGATGACATAAAAGGCGTGTTGATGTAAAAGAAGAAATGTCTTGTTTCAGAAGAAGCCTGCCTAAAATAAAGTTGTTGTTGTGACTTTTGGCTTTTCCCGGTTAGGGGTCGCCACAGCGGAACTCCGGTCTGCTAATGATTGGCAGTTGATTTTTACGTACCGAGTTGCCAGCCCTGATGCACAACCTTCAATGAAGGCACGCCCATTCATGCATGTCTCCACGCAGAAGACGCTCTAACTGAGAGTCGAACCGGACAGCATCTTACTGTGAGGCGACAACACTACCACAGCACCACCACCGCTGAATTCTCCAGGAAGTGTCAGGCAGAGGCACACTCTCATTGATTACTCAAGGACTATATGTATTTGTGTTTGTGTATGAGACAGATACAGTCAGAGACAGACAGACAGACAGATACAGAAAGAGACATGGGGGCGGCACTGCAAACAGATGCAGGTTCATAGTTTAATAGGAGATTACAAGGATATCAGCTCAAGAGCCTTTACAAACCTAGCCATCATTACCAGGATTTGCCCAAACATTTGATACCTAAGAGCTAGAGGATGGTTTAGGAAGAAAATATCGTGCAACCTACAAGATACTCACAAATCCAGCTCTGATGGAGCTGCTGCACATCCAAAGGACAAACAGCACAAGGGTAACCCACTCAAGGGATCTAAACCTAGTTAGTGACTTAAAGAAAACATGCTGGAGAGAAAGATATGTATCACAGAGATTACCCCTTCTTTGGAACAGGCTTCCTATTCACATTAAACAGAGCCCTTCCCTAGCCTTCTTCAAATGCAGTTTGGATCAATGGATGGTGAATCACAAGTTCATCCTGGGTTAGCACCTATGTCTTTTATGGACAGGGGGAATCTGTAAAATACTCAAGGCATATGCACAAACCTATGCCATTTTCTTGCCCCTACAGGCCACATATTGGGTAAAATCGGGTTATACTGTCTAGGCTTGTAATTTTAAGGCATTAGTCTAGAAATCTTCTATGAACCTATAAACCTATGCAGTACCGCTGAATGCCATGGACGTAGCTATGCAGTGCTTTGTAAAAAATATAATTCTGCCCTGTAGACAAGTGGACAACATACATTATGGGCTTAAGCCCCTGTGCTTTCTTAGGGTACATATCAAGTTCATAGGATAAATTGTTGCAGAAACAGCATGTATAAACTCCTATTCATCTATGCCTGGGTCCCTCCCCCTCCTTGGCAGATAAATAATTTTCTTAGTCCATCCTCCACATTCACATGCAAGCACCACAGGAAATGCACATATAGCTTTCAAGTTCCCTAACCCCTTTAGTGCTCAGTCCTTGGCACATACAGAGATACAGAGATATTTGTGACCCTCCATATCAGTTTTTTTTTTGTGTTTGTTTGAACCTTAAAGCCCACTGGAGTTTCCCTGACTCTTCAGCCCCCCCATATTATTTAGTCCATGATATACATAGAATTATTTTTTGTCGACATCTGTTTTGCATTTTATCCTCAAAGCATCAAGCACTTTAATGACAACGTGCTCTCCTTCACCTGTATAGTCATGTCCCCAGCATACTAAGCATCACATCGTTGCTGCTTCCCTCCTCTCACTTTATACTTCTGAATGCAGCAAAGAATGTGTGATCCCTTTCCCATGGCTTTCATACTTTTCAGTCCTCCACACTCCTACAAAATTCATAGTCACCTTCATCATTTTTTAGCCTTGCAGTCTTGATCCTTTTCATTGATGCATCCTGAAAAGTACTTAACAAAATTGTTGAGTTATTCATGATATAACCTCACATCACTCCTTGGTAAATTTCCTATCATTCCTTTCTCAAACTCATAATCCTCAAAGCTATTCAACATGTCAAGAACACAGTTTCTGTACATGTGCCCCTAAAGGCCTAAATGCAACCAAAACCTCTGAATCCGACATTCTTAAAATCCAGTGAACAAATAGAATGGAAACATTTTGTTCTGCAACTTTGCATTTTGTAAACACTTTCACAAAGATTGCCACTTACTTCTGATATCTACCCTACTCTGAATTAGGTCAATTTCTTCTTGTAGATTTATAAATCAATTGGATCCAAGACTATAAAAAAAAATCGCATGAAAAATTATTCCTAACATTGCACAGAAAAGATGCTTTAGGCCCACATATGAAAAGATCCATTCCCAAGCCTTCCTTAATAATTGCAGACCCATTTTTGGAAGGGATTTAGCCAGCATATTCATATTAAACTGGCAACCAGTACAATGGATACTTTTTCAGCCAGTCATGTAAGTAAAAATTCTATCTCTATATGAAAAAGACAGAAACAAATGTAACTTAAAAACTGTAACTCTCTTACCTTTGTTATATGACCTGTTAGTTATGTTTTTCACACCACAACTGCTGTTTTTGTACAACTCTTGCTTCTTGATACTGCTTTAGTTTCAAAACTTAAAACATGTATTTTATGTTACTTCTAGAAGCAGGGACTATTTCATTGTTCGCACACTTAAGCCATAAATTTACTTCTTGCCTTATACCTAAGAGACGTCTAGCAAACCTCTCTATTTTTCTTTCAACCTCCAATTTCTCTACCAGAAACAATGGTGCAACACCCACATAAAGAATTACTTTGATAGGTACAGTGACACAAAAGCATTTTAGTTCAGCCAAAGAAAATCGATGAGAGCCTTGCGTCAGAAAGTATCCTGAGAAAGTTCGTTATTGCTACTTTGAGGTAAAAATAGCAGGACAGGCAGATAGTTCTTGCTTTACTCTCTTTCCTTTTTCAGAAACGTTGAACATACTAGGAATATAGTATAACATCTAGCAAACAAAGTCTTCTTTTCATAAATTATTTGGTATCCTTTGCATCTATTTCAGATACCAACAGGTCTAAGAGATTAGAACTTAATTTAAAATCTAATTTAGAAGGTGTCAGCACAGCAGTGTATCACTTTTTGCTTCCACACCAAATACTGCACTAAAGAATCAGTAAAGGAATGCAACTGTAGATACTTGGTGCAAGGATAGAATTCTCAAATTCTGGTGTTCTTAGCATTATGGTAGCTATCCTTCTGGCAGAGTCATTCCTTTCCAATTAATAAATAAATACATGCATAAATGCATAAATAAATACATTACAAAAAGCTTGGGGTGCATGAACAGACACAAGAGTACTGGAAGATAGGCACATAGTAGAGAAGACTGAGGTAAATAAATAGAAAGTTAGCATTAGCGTGACTTAGTCATTTATCACATGGGTGATCAAACTGCAGTTTTTCTGATCCCAGCTTCATAAGTGAATGACACTTTGTAGGATGATTTTTCATATTTGAACACATTAATGCTGCTCTGTTTAATGCTGCTCTGTGCATGTTCAGTATAAAAGGTAAAAGTCCTCAAGTTTGAAAATACAGTGTCAAAAATCTATGTTTAAAAATTCCAAATTTTGGCTGAATTTCTATGTCCATACACATAAATATATATATACATCAGTGTCCAAAGACATGGTAGTCTTCATAGAGTATGTAAGGGAATTTGCCTGTCATTAGCGGAAGAAAAAGGATACGGTCACATTTGTACGTGCAAATGTGGCTACCAAGAGGGTAATTAGGGCTAAAAAAGCTATAATAGCTACCTAAGAAGTGGCATGTTGTGACTGGCAATCATCCCACTGTGGAAAGACAGATTATCCAGACTGTGTTTAATGGTACAGACCTTTATTCTTTTAAACACAGTGGAAGTTTATTCTACTTCCTAGGTAAATCTTGTGCAATAAAATTACTGTGTTGATTACAGTTGCTAGTTTTTAAGAGCATTTGTTTCCACTGAGTCCTAATTACTATTGTTTCTACTGACAACTAAAACAACAGTTCAAACAGCACTGCATCTCATTGCACTTTACATAGCAAGCATAAATAAAATATTTTCAGCCCAAACTGAATGTAATACAGTTTGAAGCCCTTAAAACATTTAGAGCGATGAGTATTTTTGAAACTATTAGTATTAGTCTTACATCTTCACTGAACTTTCTGTAGTCTCTGTGTCTAGATCTGGCTAAAGTGTTAAGAGTCACAAAATTGACAATAAACTTCAAACAATAGCTTTATTACTGATTAAAGGAGGAGTTATTAAAACCATGTTATTATAGAAAATAAATATTTTAAAGAGCTTCTAGACTATAACATAGCATTTTTATGTAATGCAGGATATTTTCAGACCATGCTAGATAGTTAAAAATCTGTTACTTGCAAAATGAACATGTTTGTTTTATCCTCTGTGTGGTTGACAATAAACTGTTTGTTTTATCATCCATGTGGTTGTCAATAAACTGTTTGTTTTATCATCCACCTGGTTTGGCACCTGGTTTCCTTTAAGGAGTTGGCAGCCTTGTTTGTTGGTGGATTTCTTTGGTTCATTAGTTTTTGGATTGTGTTCATCTACCTTTGTTGTTTATTGGTATACTATTTGTACTAATGATAATATTTCAGGTATTATTGGGAGTACTGCATAACTATATGCTTTAAAAAAGAAGTGCTTAGTGTCTTAATCAGAGGCCTACCTTCAATACCAAGAAATGCCACATAGTTTCCGTTGGTAAATCCAGCGTCACCACTGCTTACCATGTAGACAACATTCTACATAAATCTGACACAGTCTTCATTACATATGGTTAGAACAGACTCTCCTTTGACTACACATCTTGTATCTCTCTCTCTCTCTGCACATACACACACACACACACACACACACACACACACACACACACACACACACACACACACACGCGACTGTGTACACATAAATAATTTTATAGCCATGCAATTTTAAGACAGATATTTACATATTTATCATTAAACTATTATATCTTAAACTAATATATATGTGTATGCATGCACTGTATACTGGATATCTCTGTAAAGTAGTACTTGGTGTATTGACCACAGTTTTGATTTTATTAAGTAGGAAAGTTCAAGGAGCAGAAAACAAAATAATCTTGATTTTGGTAAGTCTGTTTTTGGACATTTTTATTTCCACTTTTACCTGTTTAGTACTGAGGTTGCAATGAACTCATTGCTTAAAAAAATATGCTATTGCATGACAGTATGCAAAAGAATAAATGATCATATAATTTGCTTTCAATAATGGTAATAGAAAGCATTACTTTACAAATAATATACAGGATTCATCATAACCAATGTTCAATGTGTTCAACATATGAGGCCACAAAAGTTCCTCACCAAAAGGATAAAGGGTCTCAAACATCTGTCCTATGCTGCCCGACTGAAAGAACTCCAGCTCTATTCAGTCGCTTACCGCTTGCTCAGAGGTGACCTTTGCCTAACATACAAGGCCATGTCAAACCCAGATTTGATGAATATGCTTCACCTCAAAAAATCTAGATCCGTCAGAGCCACAAGGGCGGGAGACTTAAACCTCGACACGGCTATTAATAGGACGTGCTGGAGGGATAGATTCATCACCCAAAGACTCCCTATGCTGTGGAATAAAATCCCGGTATATGTGAGGCAGAGCACCTCGCTGGCCTTGTTCAAGAGAAATCTTGACCAATGGATGGGAGATCGCAGATATACCCCAGGGATTACCTCAGTGTCACTGCTCAACAGAGGCACAGCAAAATAATGGGTATAGTTCCCCATACTAAAGGGGTGGCGTAAGCCACAAAACTATGGGCTAGGCTTGTAAATGCCCTCAGGCAGATAGCCTAGTATGAACCTATGAACCTATGAACCTATATGGGTGGCCAGAAATTCGCTTCCAGATTGGAGTAAAGCAATGTTCAGAAGGTAAATCTTGAGCTGCATGTTGGGAGCATGTAATTGAGGAAAAAGGTCTTAAACTTTGATCAAGCACATTTTTTGTTCAAAGTGTAGCAGAGAGAAGTATTTAACAGCTTCTAAATCTGTTCTAGTTTCTTGCAACTGTTTTCTGGTGGCTCAGTGGCTGGCATCTGCTGCTGTTACACTTGAGTGTGAGACTTTAGCTTAACTGGATTTAAAGGTAATTAACAAAAACTTGTTAATCACCTTTGATCAGAAACGTACTTAACAAGACATTTTCCTAATTTTGATACATAATCACAGTATTCTGCATAATACAGAGATTTTTTGTATAGCTTATTATATGTACAATAATGAGAAGAATTCCTGTATTGCACTTGGAAGGGGGAAGTAAAATATCCATTTTTTCTCACTATGTTTCTAAACAGATATATGATGTGTGTTTTTGCAGCTCTTTTAATTTGAATGCAGGAATATTACAGTGTGCAGACAAATGAAAAAAAGGATGCTATAACAGTCTTGTGCATAAAAATGATAGTACTGTAGAATATATTTACTGTCATAAGATGCTGGTTTTTGCTTGCTAAATACTGTAGTCAATTATTCTTGCAAAATATAGCATCTGTAAGCTGTATTAATTTAAACTGTACAAAAGAAGACTACCGAAAGTAATATCTACTTTTCTTGTAAAGAACACATTCACAAGTGAGGTAAAACTATGTTACAGTACTCCTAAGAGCGAATGTTACTGCACTGTAGAATACCTTGGCCATCCAATGAGACTGGTCATTGTATGATTAAATGCTATATCTATTTAACCACACAAAGTATGGCATGCAGATGCTATATTTGTTGAATCCCACAAAGTAGTTTCAGTAAACCCAATGTAGTTTTCTGTTAGGAGCACAGTATTATTTGTTGTTTCCATATGATTATTTTCTTCTTTGAAGCACATAAAAAGTTTATCTTGACTGTTCCATGATAGTAGATTTTTCCAGTCAAATGATGTATTCCAAAACTGCACAAAATACAGCTTTGTTGGCCAGTAGCATAGAATATCTGGACAATGTGCAGACATAATTATAAAAAAGATGATCTTGGTGGGGGGGGGGTGAACCTTACCGCATTATGGCCTTGAAGTATGCCCAACTGCCTTTCTCTGATACATGTCAGGAGAAATAATAAGCAAATGGAGCAATAAGAATGCTTCACTTTATTTTACATGACAGAAAATATTTGCTATAGTGTCTACATGTGGAACTACAAAGTCATATATTCACAGTTTAATAATAAAATATTTAATGCAGAAAGTAAGATGAGTATGGGAAGCAACACATAACATTATTGAGCTAATACTTTCATCAGTGTGGTTCAGCATGTAGAGATCGCATTAATTCTACAATGTAAATATTTGCTGGTAAAAGAAAATGATCATGATGGAGCACCATATAGTATTATGGTCTTGATGGCATCATAGGTAACCCTTTCTGATAGCTGGTAGTGAGAACAAATAACCAAATATAGCCAAGAGGAATATCTTGCTTTATTTTACAAGACTACAGATATCATTTGGTGCAGTGCCTTTATGTAAGTATAGAGCTCATATATTCTTTCGTTGCAGATTATGTTTTCAGTTAGATAAAAATATTTTACAGTAAGAAAAAAAAACAAAGATGATCATGGAGAATCAAAATGCATCATTTTGGTCATGATGTCATTGCAATACCGTTTAGTGCCTGAAGCCATATTAATTCTACCATGTATGTGCTGCTGTAAAAATTGTGATGGGGAGAAGCAACATGCAGCACTATTATCTTAATTCTTTGCTAAGCATTCTTTCTAATACTTGGAATTTAGAATAGTCAAATATAAGCAAGAACAGTATTCCCTTTAGTTTATATGATTGCAGATACCATGTGGTGCAGTGTTTGTATGTGAATGTAGGAATTCACATATTCATGCTTTGCAGTATATGTTTTCAGCAATAAAATTGTTTATTACAGGAAAAAGATTAACACATGGCAGCTATGTCCAACATTATGATTTGATGCTTTCATAAGCAGTGTGTGCTTCTAAAGATTTTCATTGGGAAAGCAGCTTCCAGCATTATGGTTTCAATACTTTCAAAAATTCTGTTCAGTTTCACAGCTCAGTAGCACAGAAGGATAAACCCTGACTACAGAGCAAGTGACATGGGTTTTTTAGCACCTCAAATATCAAATGCAGCTGGCAAGTACCAAGAGTTTGCCTACACTGGGGGAAGAGTCAGTGATGTAATGAGCAGATTACGCTTCACTGGGCTTATGATATGACTGATGGATAGTGGTCATCATATGGCCCAGAACAGGTACATCCTGAGAAGGCCAATCCCCATCAATAGACCCAGATGACTATTGAAGAAGTCAAAATGTTGTGCGTAGGGCCTAAGAAAAACCCTTAACTCTCATGACAGCCGCTGTGATAATGCAGGCTTCTGGCTTCACTCTTCCGTTCAAGAACAAAGGTTCTATTTCCATTTATCTCCCCCCACCATTGATGACTTCTGCTTGGTAGATTCCACCAGCAAACTGCAACATTCAAATATCCTTCCCTTCATCAGGATGAACCCAACTTGGGGCAGAAGTACTAGGAGTGGTAGTCAGGAGCAATGGAAGCAAGAACCAAGTGGTTAGTGCCAGCTGCGTGCATGATATGGAACCAAAATAAATAATGACAACTATAACAGCAACAACAACAACTACAACAACTACAAGTACAACAACAACTACAACTGCAACTACTACAACTACAACTACTACAACTACTATAACTACTCATCATCTAGGAAACTGTGTTTATACTAATACACAATTGCTCATTTGCAAAAAATAAAGCAAAATAAAATGACCATGGGGAAGAAATATATGGCAATATAGTTTAACTGTTAACAGCTATTCTTTTCTGATGTCTGATAGTGAGAAATAATATCAAATGCATGTATAAAGAAAGTTTCACTTTGCAGATACCATTTGGCATACTATTTTTATGCTGCTATAGGAGCTCAGATAGTCTCATTTTTCATTTATTTTTTTAATATCAATAAATGTTTTACTGTAGGAAAACAGATGATCTGAGCGGAAGCAAAAGAGAAAATTATAGTGATGATGCTTTCAAAAACACTACTATGTTATACCTGATAGTGAGATTATTAGACAAATCTAGGAAAGTTTCACTTTGTTTTATGTGATTGTAAATATCATCTTTTCCATTGTTTGAATTCAAGTGTTACAGAACTGTGGAAAATTCGACTTGCCCATGGGTAGGCAAAAGTTGCATTCATTCAGCCATGCAAAGGACAGGAACAGGCCTAGTAAAATGCATCTGTATGGGGCTGTATTGATTTTATTTATTTAGATATATTTATTTAGCTACCAGTTGGCATAACAGTTAAGGTCTTTGTGTCCTATGCACAAGGAAAAAATTCCAATCCTGACCCCTGGCCAGTGCCTATATGGAGTTTGCATGTTCTCCATATGTCTTTGTGGGGATCCTCCCACCTCTAAAAAGCATGCTGTTTTCATCTCAAACTCACCCAAGAATGGAGACGTGGGAAGCAGCACAGACTCTAGTTGATGCCCTACAGGGTAAAGGGTTGCATAGACCAAACAATCCAGTCATCTACTGTGGTGCACAGTATCCTCAAGATAGGAGAACATGGACCACAGACTGCACACCATGGCAGGTCTAGCTACTTAGTGATGTAAAATATAGATGTTGGTGATTTGATCATGTTAACTAATGGCATTAAATGGGCATGGGCTTAAGTGGGTTGAGGACCCTGCCTACTACGACTTACACCCAAGACTGTTAACATGCCATGCTAACAGTGGGAGAGGATTATATGCCCCTATTGGCCAGTGTGTCCTTCCATAAATCCCATCAGCCCTGGCTTAATAAGCTACCGGATGTTCAGTGTCCATTTGGGTTACCTGGGATAACTTTGTTGAGCGAAAGCTGGATGAAAAACCAATCAACCTGCCAAACATGAGCTATGAAGTGTTGCATTCAATGTAGGTTCACCAACAGGATGGAGCCTGAAAATGGATGACATGATGGTAAGGAGGAGGCTGGATATCCTATATATCCTGGAGATGGAAGGGCATGTATTCATAATCTCAACCTATGTTCCATAGTAGGGTTGTGATAATGAGGAAAACAGTACATTCAGGCAGCAGTTGTAGGACCTACTGGATAAAGCAAGACAACATGAATTTGTGTTGATAATGGGTGACCTAAATGCACATATTAGGATAGATGGAACAGGATATGAGGACTTCCTGGGTCCACATGTTTGGGGCTACAGGAATAAAGAATGAGAGGCTATTCTAGACTTCTGTCTGGCAAATGGCGTAATGGTGGTCAACACATGGTTCAGCTAGAGAGGCCATACATGCAACTCAGGTAAATATCCTCCTAGTAAGGAGAGGGCACTGAGGTAGAATCAATGATTGCAAAGTCATCCCCGGTGAAACAGTTGCCCCACGGTATAAACCACTGGTTGCCACAATCAGCTGCAACCAGCTGGACAGAAAAGAGACTAAGGCCAACAGACACCAGACTGAAGACTTTGCAGTTGACTGGATAAAAACTGAAACACTTCAAGACATTACTCAGGGGTCTAGCACTTGAAGAAGAAGAAGAAGTGGAAATAGGTGGAGTTGAAGAAGAATAGCAGCACGTCAAAACATCATGTGTGAAGATAACAGAACAGCTATGCAGCTGAGTCAGGTATGTAAATAAGGTACATAAGGAAAGTTGGTGGTGGAATGCAGAAGTCCAGGAAGTCATCAAAAGAAAGAAGGAATTCAAGAAAAAGAAGGAGATAAAGAAGACAGACCAAGCTGGGGAGGAATACTGGTTGGCTAGCAAAAAGGCTAAGAGAGGAGTTGTAACAGCAAAGTGCAAGACAACAAGGGTACTATATCAGATTCTGGAAAGTAATCAGTAGCAAGGCAAAGACAGACAGAAAAAGAAAATAGTCAGACACCCTTTATAAGGGACGCCAGCAACAACCTGCTCACCAGTCCTCAGAACATCAAAAGCAAATGGAAGGAGTACTTCACACAGCTTCCCAGTGAAGAAAACCCCACAGAAGCTGTACTGACCCAGACATAGGCTACACTGAAAGAAGAAGAGGAGCCCACCATAGAAGAAGTAAGAACAACACTAAAGAAAATGAAGTCAGGGAAAGCAGCAGGCTCAGATGAGGTCACAGCAGGTATGATAAAGATGTTGGGTGAGACAGGGGACAAATGACTCCTAAGGGTACTCATGGCAATATGAAGTGAAAGACATATCCCAGATGACTGGAGAATAAGCATACTAGTA
Organism: Protopterus annectens; assembly: GCF_019279795.1. Lineage (NCBI taxonomy): Eukaryota > Metazoa > Chordata > Ceratodontiformes > Protopteridae > Protopterus > Protopterus annectens. Next base: position 689,762,911 of record NC_056741.1, read on the forward strand.
CCATGCTCAAGAACAAAGGGGGCATTCATAACTGCGAGCAGTACAGAGGTATCAAACTCCCACCACTCTGGATGAAAGTTCTGGAGAAGGTGATTGACAAACGAATAAATAGAGTAGTAGAAAGCAAGATGGGAGATGAGTAGTTTGGATTTAAATCAGGATGCAGCACAACAGACCAGATGTTTGCAGTGAGACAGATAATTGAGAAGAAGCTAGAAATGAGGAAAAAGTGCAACCTGGCATTCCTAGACTTGGAGAAAGTATATGACAAGGTCAAAAAGCTTATTTGGGCAGTCCTGTGATGATTCAAAGTCTCAGAAACATTGATACAATTACTGAAGGCTATGTACAAGAACCCAATGATGCAAGTGCAAACAGTGTCAGGTCTTATAGAAGGGTTCTCAGTGAGAGTGGAGGTGCATCAGGATCTAGCTCTGAGTCCACCATTGTTTATATTGTTGATGGGTTACATTAGCAAATAGGTTGGAAGGGACAGGTAAATAAGATTCTGTATGCTGATGATGTGGCATTACAGGCAGAAATTGAGCAAGAACTTCAGCAAAGGATTGGGGAGCAGGAATGCAAAACTGAAGTCAAATGGGATGAAACTAATTACAGATAAGATCGTTGTAATGGCAGCACAAGGTAAAATCAGAAGAAGCTGAGAAGTGAAATAGAAGGTATAGTGGAACAGGTTAACAGCATCTGGTAGTGGTTGTTGAAGAGAAGGGAAGTCTGAATGGGGCGTCAAAGCTAGAATCAGAGGATGCAGCCAAATTGTAACAGAGTGTTAAGGGTAGTGTATGGCCGAAGAATTCCATCTAACAGGAAAATAAGGTGTACAAAACAATGATGCAACCAGTACTACTACTATATGGTACAGAAACCTGGTTAGTAAAGGTATAGCAATCAAAGAAGATCGAGGTGATGGAGATGAAGTGCCTCATGGGTGGTAGGATGCACACTTTGCAACAGATGAAGAAGTGAGTATATAAGAGCTGAATCCAAAGTAGATACAATTGCAGAAAGGATCAAAGACAGCAGATTACAGTGGTTTGGGCACATGTGCAGAAAAGTAGAAGACAATCTGGTGAAGAATATTTTGGACAGACAGGAAGAATGCAACAGGAAATGAGAGTGTCCAGCAAAGAGTTGGATGAATTGTGTGAGAGAAGGCTTGAGGCGGACAGGCATGAATGTCAAAAGAAGGCAGGAGAGTGACATTAAATAGAGAGATGGTGACAGTTGATGTGACACCATGACTCCATGTAGAAAATGGCAGAAAGGGGACTGATGATGGAAAACGAATGTCTGCACTATTGTGCATTGCTTGCATACTGCCTTCCTGTGTTGCTGTATATTAACATTGATATTTGCCTGATATAGTGTGCTAGTATGTAACAAAAACAGTGAAAAGCAGAGCATGAGCAGAAGACAAACATGGGTTTAAATTTTGAGAAAAACAGGAGAGGCTATTCATAAACTGCACCCAAAGCCACCAATGACAAATTTCAAAATGGAGAAAAAGAATTAATATCAAACAAGAAGGCTTCCACTGTCTGTTGGTTGCCTTCAATGATAAAAAACAAATCATCAACAAAACGAGAATAAAAAGAAATGTTATATAACTTAGTTAAATGTGGAATAAATTGATGTTCCCACCATACCATAACAGTATTGGCGTAAGCAGGGGCAGCCGGGGAACCCATGGCTACGCCCCTTTTTTGCCGATAGTAAGCTCCATCGAATAGAAAAAAATTATTATGTAAAATAATATCTAAAAATGTACAAACTGTTGAAATGATGTTATTGCTAAAATTGGATCTATAAGTACACAAAAAGTTCCTAACAGCCTCTATCCCATCAGAATGAGGAATACAGGTGTATAGTGAGATGACATCGAGTGTAAAAATGATATGTTTTTCGGGGTCGAAAACCCCGCTCAAATTGTAATGATTAATTTTCTCTAAAAAATGCCAGGAATCACGAATAAAGGAAGTTTCTTCAATAGTAATAGGACCCAAAAATGCATCAATCACCAGAGATAGACCCTCTGTGACACTGTGTGGAGAAGATATAATAGGCCTAAAAGGTGTCCGTTCAACACTTTTGTGAGTCTTGGGTATTCCAAACATTACACCGATTCTAGGTTCATTGATGACACAAAATTCATACAGCTCAAAACTAATGTCACCGAACATTAAAGCCTCATACAAATGCGAATAAATCAACCTATGACTACGGTGGATGTCAAAAAGAGTAACAGTATCATATTCATGTTTGTTGTTTATGACGAAAGCGGAGAATAAATTTGGAATACGCTATTTGTTTGTCTACGACATTCACTTTTGCAAAACCCCACAGAAGCTGTACTGACCCAGACATAGGCTACACTGAAAGAAGAAGAGGAGCCCACCATAGAAGAAGTAAGAACAACACTAAAGAAAATGAAGTCAGGGAAAGCAGCAGGCTCAGATGAGGTCACAGCAGGTATGATAAAGATGTTGGGTGAGACAGGAGACAAATGACTCCTAAGGGTACTCATGGCAATATGAAGTGAAAGACATATCCCAGATGACTGGAGAATAAGCATACTAGTACCATGCTCAAGAACAAAGGGGGCATTCATAACTGCGAGCAGTACAGAGGTATCAAACTCCCACCACTCTGGATGAAAGTTCTGGAGAAGGTGATTGACAAAAGAATAAATAGAGTAGTAGAAAGCAAGATGGGAGATGAGTAGTTTGGATTTAAATCAGGATGCAGCACAACAGACCAGATGTTTGCAGTGAGACAGATAATTGAGAAGAAGCTAGAAATGAGGAAAAAGTGCAACCTGGCATTCCTAGACTTGGAGAAAGTATATGACAAGGTCAAAAGAAAGCTTATTTGGGCAGTCCTGTGATGATTCAAAGTCTCAGAAACATTGATACAATTACTGAAGGCTATGTACAAGAACCCAATGATGCAAGTGCAAACAGTGTCAGGTCTTATAGAAGGGTTCTCAGTGAGAGTGGAGGTGCATCAGGATCTAGCTCTGAGTCCACCATTGTTTATATTGTTGATGGGTTACATTAGCAAATAGGTTGGAAGGGACAGGTAAATAAGATTCTGTATGCTGATGATGTGGCATTACAGGCAGAAATTGAGCAAGAACTTCAGCAAAGGATTGGGGAACGGAATGCAAAACTGAAGTCAAATGGGATGAAACTAATTACAGATAAGATCGTTGTAATGGCAGCACAAGGGTAAAATCAGAAGAAGCTGAGAAGTGAAATAGAAGGTATAGTGGAACAGGTTAACAGCATCTGGTAGTGGTTGTTGAAGAGAAGGGAAGTCTGAATGAGGAGGTCAAAGCTAGAATCAGAGGGGATGCAGCCAAATTTAACAGAGTGTTAAGGGTAGTGTATGACCGAAGAATTCCATCTAACAGGGAAAATAAGGTGTACAAAACAATGATGCAACCAGTACTACTACTATATGGTACAGAAACCTGGTTAGTAAAGGTATAGCAATCAAAGAAGATCGAGGTGATGGAGATGAAGTGCCTCGCATGGGTGGTAGGATGCACACTTTGCAACAGATGAAGAAGTGAGTATATAAGAGCTGAATCCAAAGTAGATACAATTGCAGAAAGGATCAAAGACAGCAGATTACAGTGGTTTGGGCACATGTGCAGAAAAGTAGAAGACAATCTGGTGAAGAATATTTTGGACAGACAGGAAGAATGCAACAGGAAATGAGAGTGTCCAGCAAAGAGTTGGATGAATTGTGTGAGAGAAGGCTTGAGACGGACAGGCATGAATGTCAAAGAAGGCAGGAGAGTGACATTAAATAGAGAGAGATGGTGACAGTTGATGTGACACCATGACTCCATGTAGAAAATGGCAGAAAGGGGACTGATGATGGAAAACGAATGTCTGCACTATTGTGCATTGCTTGCATACTGCCTTCCTGTGTTGCTGTATATTAACATTGATATTTGCCTGATATAGTGTGCTAGTATGTAACAAAAACAGTGAAAAGCAGAACGCATGAGCAGAAGACAAACATGGGCCTTATTTGCCGACATCTGCCTTGCTATCTGCTTTTATTCCTACAAAAGGCAAGCAGACCCTGAGGCTATTCATAAACTGCACTACCCTGCTATTCTGTATAGTCAAGGTGCCAAGAGGGAAAAAAAACAGGATGTGGAAGAAAACTTGGTGTCTACAAAGCCAATACTCTTTTCTCCTTATTTTTTTTGTCAATAAAAGGAAAAAGTAATAACAAACTGCGGCGAGAAAAACAAACTACTTTGCAGCAAAGGCAGAACAAAGGAATTCCAAACCCTTGCCTCCTGCTTGCAAGAATGATATATGAGGTCAGATATTCAATTTTTATTCATTTTTTGTTATTCCATGATACTTGAGGAGTGACACTTGAACGTTTTAGCTGCCCAGCTAACAACTACAGACAGAGAGACAGACATACTCTGAAAGAACTTTGCTGCTTTATCACAGAGATGCTTCTATACAGCTATACACTCTGAAAAGGGAACGAAGGATTGTGACATTGAATCTTGACAGTTCTTGGTCTTGCCATCCAAAAAGACAAATGCATTGACAATGAGAAAAGGGGAAGTATTCCGGGAAAAGTATCCAACAATGTGTGCCTGAAATCTAACTGAAATTTTGTCAACAGAGAAGCTAGCATTGATATGCAAGGAATTATCTTCAGTTTTCTGGATAACGGTGAATACAGAATTCAGGAGCATTTACCAGTGCTCATGGAGGACAAGACCCTTGAAAAAAATGAGAATCTGCTAGCAAAGGACGTTTGAATAGAGAAAGAAACTCTTTATATTTATGACTTATATTTGGTATTTTACAGGTTTGGTTATCAGCTACTACATTAATATAAGAGCTATCTTTTTTTCTTGTCTTAATACCATGGTACAGCACTTTTGGATTAATACTTGCTCAATCATTAAGTTATTCATTTATTTTTAGTACTGCAATAAATTCAAGTTTTATACATGTCCAGTCTGGTGCATGCTAGCTGTTTTAATTCTAAGCATGATGGGAACCCAGAACAACAGGTTAAGAAAAGAGGCAAATAATTGCTGAGATAATTTATTATTTTCATCTACAGATAAATTCAGAACTGATAAGGGGAAAATATTTAGACTCTGGTTCGTCTAATGGTACCAGATAGTTAGGAGTCTAGAGACCTGCACATCAGGTAAGAACTGGAAGGACACATTTCTTCACAGCCAGAAGATAGTCATGTTGGAAGTCATTCTTTTACGTAACTGAATTTGGTCAAATGTTTTTTTTTTTCATACAGATTTTTAACATAACTTAACATCACTGCAAATGGGGGTGTCTACTTTATCTGATGTTGTTGTGATTTAACTGGTTGTACTGTTAAGTAGCATTTAAGGATTGTGCAGCAATATCTCCTTAATGGGACTGTAATGGCTTGACACTTCAAAAATGAAACTGCATTTTCAGAAAATAATCAAATTCTGAAACTTTCTGTTGCACCTTTAATGCATTTTGCAGGGTGCAACCCCTGCAACTCTTGACATGTGGTGCTGTGCCCTCCATACCACATCTATTAATTTATGAATTTCTCTACCTTAGGGTGTGTGGAGGATACTGAAAGATACTATAGTCTCATACTATATATATATATATATATATATATATGTCTTTACAATTACAGATCTGTACTTCTGAGGATCACAGTTATGGCCCTCCAGATTTCAAATGGCACCCATTGGAATACACACTCCTATGTATTTGAGGAGATTTAAGCCTCACCACCACAGATGTCACTGCTTTGTATTTTTTATTGTGAGGAGTTTTAAGTCGCCATTCTAAAAATCCATTCTTTGAGTTATTTTTTTAAGTGTGTGTGGTTCTGAGTATTCTATTTCAACTGAAAACATTGTCATTGTCTGATTAAAAAGAAGAAGAGGAAGGAGAAGAAAATAAGACAGAAAGGAAACACACATACACAAAAAAAAAAAAAAAAATCACTGAATCAACCTATACACACAGAAAGTTTGTTATGACTGGTCTCACATAACCTAAAATAACGTCCCCTTCCTCATATGTAGACTTCCATAGATAATTTTCTTTAGATGCATTGCATCACAGAGCTCTGGAATGCTCACTTTTAGAAGACAGTTACTCTTATAATACACTTACAAATTAATTTGCTTTTGACTTTGTCTAGGGGTACAAAAATTGTATCTATAACTGCACTTACAAAACACGGAGTGAATCATTTTCTAGTTACTGTGACTCCTAAGCTTTAGAATTACTTGAAAATGTAATTCTACTTACTCATCAAGAAATGGAAAGCCTCATAGAAGAAGGATTCATCCTAAAGCTAGGAAAAAAATATATTCCTTTCCCCTTAGATCAGCAAAGACTGGTTATAGACACTTAACAAATTGCATAGGCAGGGTAAAGAGCAGGTTTATGAACTAAAAGTATGGATGGCTTACTTTGTACCTGAGGAACTTCTTGTGCTTTGGATAAATTATGATGTGTACACAAACATCTTCCATGTCCACTGCCATTACACATGCCTACTGGATGAAGAGGAGCAAAGAAAGGATTAGAAATTAGCATGACGTGTTGTTACCTTTGCAACGCATTGAATGTCAATAATGGGACTGGAATACCCCTCTCTAAGGAACAGAATGACAAAGAACTTTGAGTACCACCCTTTGCACATTCCATCATTCAGATTAACACAGACAGTCAAAATCAGTTTGGGAACATGTGTAACGACTATGTGAAATAATGCCACTAATGACTCAGTTTGGGAACATGTGTAACGACTATGTGAAATAATGCCACTAATGACTCAGTTTGGGAACATGTGTAACGACTATGTGAAATAATGCCACTAATGACTCAGTTTGGGAACATGTGTAACGACTATGTGAAATAATGCCACTAATGACTCAGTTTGGGAACATGTGTAACGACTATGTGAAATAATGCCACTAATGACTCAGTTTGGGAACATGTGTAATGACTATGTGAAATAATGCCACTAATGACTCAGTTTGGGAACATGTGTAACGACTATGTGAAATAATGCCACTAATGACTCAGTTTGGGAACATGTGTAACGACTATGTGAAATAATGCCACTAATGACTCAGTTTGGGAACATGTGTAACGACTATGTGAAATAATGCCACTAATGACTCAGTTTGGGAACATGTGTAACGACTATGTGAAATAATGCCACTAATGACTCAGTTTGGGAACATGTGTAACGACTATGTGAAATAATGCCACTAATGACTCAGTTTGGGAACATGTGTAACGACTATGTGAAATAATGCCACTAATGACTCAGTTTGGGAACATGTGTAACGACTATGTGAAATAATGCCACTAATGACTCAGTTTGGGAACATGTGTAACGACTATGTGAAATAATGCCACTAATGACTCAGTTTGGGAACATGTGTAACGACTATGTGAAATAATGCCACTAATGACTCAGTTTGGGAACATGTGTAACGACTATGTGAAATAATGCCACTAATGACTCAGTTTGGGAACATGTGTAACGACTATGTGAAATAATGCCACTAATGACTCAGTTTGGGAACATGTGTAACGACTATGTGAAATAATGCCACTAATGACTCAGTTTGGGAACATGTGTAACGACTATGTGAAATAATGCCACTAATGACTCAGTTTGGGAACATGTGTAACGACTATGTGAAATAATGCCACTAATGACTCAGTTTGGGAACATGTGTAACGACTATGTGAAATAATGCCACTAATGAATTTTTGGAGAATATAAAAGCTCTCCAAAGAGAGATGAAAAAAATCCCTTTGGCAAATATGAGTGGTACAGAGAACTGATTTTTGAAATCCATTAGAAAGTTCAAAGATGAGCATAAGTGTACAATTAAAGCCAATAATAACTGCATATCTTTTTTAACTGTTAGGATGTTAAGCACTGATAACCAACATGTTTAGAGCTCTGAACCAAAGAAAATAGTTAGTATCCTGGATGACAAAAAGCACACATTTAACTCCTCCAGCAGTTATAGCTATTCCACTGGTTCTACAATCCCAGCCAACCATTTTAATTAACATGGAACAAGTTCTCTCCGCCCTCTCTCAGCCCTCTCAGCCCTCTCAAAAGCTAAGATCACCTCATCTATGGGTACTGATAATATATCAGGTTGCCTAATTATCAGTGTCAAATATGGGCTGTCTGAATCCTATACAGCCTCTTTAATCTAACCTCACCACTGGTTACATTACTGAAGCCAAGAAAAGCATCCATTGCAATGCCATTACACAAGAGTGCCTCAACCACTGATCCATGTTAACTATAGAATTATGGAGCATATTATCTCAGAACACATTACTCTGGACATTAGAAATCTCTTAACCCTGGACTTACCCCTATTCAGCTTTGTGAAAGGAAGGCCCTGCCTCTTTAACTTTATTAATTTCTTGGAAAAACTAACTGAAGCAGTGGATAGTGGTTATGACATACATACAGCATATCAAGACCTGACCAAAGTGTTTGGCACTCTTCTCCATACAGGCATTAATGACAGCCTTGTAAATCTGAATATAAGTTCTTATGCCATGTGATTGACAGTATACTAGTTTTCTGACATAACCCATGTGGTTAGAGCTGCAGGTGCCACCTCTGAAAACAAAAAAAGTTACCAGAGGTGTACCACAGGGGTCACTATTGGGCCCTCAAACATTTGCCATCTTTTCTCAGACCTTCAGGCCAACAGTCTTGGCCTATGTTTATCTGTGTTTGTAGACAACTATAAACTGGATCTTGTTATTCAATCATCCACTGATTCAAAATTGCTCCAATGTGGATTAGATTGTGTTAATAACTGGTGCAAGAACATTTGCCTCAAATAAATTGTGAAAAATGTAGCAAAGTTTATTTTGGTTAACAAAACATTTTCACATAGCATGTATGTGACACTCCCCTCAGATCTGACAATGATATAAGGGATGCAATCACTCTTGTTTATAATTCCTTATCATTTAACCATAATGTGTCAATAGTAGTTTGGAAAGCCTTCTGTCTAGCTCTTGCTCATCTAATTTGCAAAGACATTCCCACCATCAAAAGAAGTCTTAATTCCCCTTGACTCATATCTTGACAGACCTGTGATTTCATATAATCCATGTTTTGGCATGTATCTGTCTAAACATATAACTCAACTTGAAAGACCTCGGAGATTCATAACTAAGAAGATCAGAGGCCTCAAAAATCTTAGCTATTAGGATAGGCTGTCAGCCCTACCTCATTACATAGCTTCTTATAGCCTCTTCCATGAGATCTGCGTATAGTCTTTCAAGCCATGAAAGATCTGACCCTATTTGACCTTCTATTTCTTCACAAGCCAAGGGTACATCAAATACCCAGTTAAAAGAGCTAAACCTTCAGCAACAGATAAATAAAATACATTGTTATGATAGATTCATACCCCAATATATCCCTCATCTCTGGAACAAACTCCCACTACATGCCAAACAGTGTAGCACCCTGGCCAACTTCAAGGTAAATGTAGATAACTGGATGGATAACCTTAAGTTGGCCCTGGTCTCTTTTGTTTTGCTCTGCTTGAGGCTGGAGGGAATTTCTGATTTTTTCTTTTTGATGGGGGTAGGCTTGTAATAGCCTGCATACTGATTGTCTAGTACTTATAAGCCTAAACACAGGTATAAGGCATCCAGTTACACCAGCATCAGCTGGGTACAAGTTGCTTTACATCTAGCTGGAGTTCACTCGGGATCTGTCACAGTTTCATTCTTCCAGTCATCATCATGAAAATTAGAGCAGTAATTGAATGATATCAGCACTGGAGCCACACTTCTGCACTTCATTTTTCTCCTTCATTGTCAATAACATAATTCACATAAAAGCTGTCTTTTGACCACAGTTATTATAACATTTTGCTAGAACATTCTATCCCCACCCTTTAAGATAACCCTTGAAACCTTGATTCCATTTGTGGTAGAGGAAATACAGAATTATAAATTAAAAATCATGGCAACTTCTTCCAATTTAAAATGAGTAAAGGTCAGATTGTGGTCAGTTAAACAAAATAAAATTTTAGCATTTGTAAATAATATATAAAATGCTTTTCCTGGCTAAGGAAAAACTGGTTCCAGTACCTTTCCATTTCTGCATTTTTCAGACCTTTGTTTATAGTTCCTTGGACTACTTGTGCTAAAACAGTGAAAACTAACTATGCTAATACTAACAGATCTGAAGCCAGATCTCATCCGAACCAAAACCCCAAGCCTGACTCAACACTGTTACTGCCAATTTAAATCTGAGTGCCTCAACTTTCCATGGAAATGAATTTAATTTGATGACCAGTGCAACCACTGTTTATGAAGTGTTAACAACTAGCATCATCCATAGCCAGTCCAGGGGATGCCACAAAACCCCAAAGAAAGAAAACACACACACACACACACACACACACACACACACACACACACACACACACACACACACACACACACACACACACACACACACACTCACTCATAAGTAACACAGAAGATTTAGCACAGTAAAATCAAAGCAGCCTACTGCAGATAAATTAGTGTACTGAAAGGAATTTAAGAGCTGGAATGGACAAAAAGACTAAAGAGCAGAAGTAAAAGACATGTATAGCTAATACACAGTTTGAAATTCAAGACGTCTTAGAATTGCATCTTCAAAAATGTAAGTGCAGTTAGCACTTAAAAGCATCAAACTTTGAAACCCAGTGTTACAAATTATAAGCATGTTTTCAAGGGACAAGCTCCCCTACATCTGTGATATGCTGTGATGTGGCAGCTGTACCCTTCACAGCCCCACTAAATACATATGTTATCTCTAAGATCACTGTACCTGTGAAAAGGGGGAATTCTTTAAGATACAGCCATTATGATTTTAGTATATTTGTTTGCCTAATTGCACTGACATTTTTTGTACTGTTTTTTTTTTTTTTTTGGCTTCACACTTCTGACCTTTGGTTGCTCTCAAGTGCAATCTTGACTCTGGGCCTACTGGACCTCCTACCTTAGCCTCTGCATGGCTAACCCCAAACCTATGACTGGGTTTAGTTAAGAGATCAAGGTAACTGTGGCACCATCACATGGATGCCAGGTAATATAGTTCCCTAGAACTCCCCACCACAATGTGCTCTGATCCCATTCTAAAGGGTTGGCATGCAATGGGCTCTGTGGTATTTCATCCACACTGCCACCTTTGACTAAGCCTGAGCACTACATTACAATACCCCATGCAAGTCCCCAACCTCCACCAGGGATCTATGTAATAGTGCATCTCAGGGCACATCCTGTCTCTCAGAATGGGAACACCCATCTTCTCTGACTGTATTGTCATGCATCCAAGCTGCTAATCAAGCCCGTGTCATCTAGGTCATGGTCAGGGTTTGTCCCTCTACATTTTTTAATTTGTGGGACTTGCTCTATGGAGTCATAAACTTACAATAGGAACCTGTTAGAAAAAGGACATGTGTGCTTAAGAACTAAAGAAATAGGACCAAGATACGAGAATCCTTTAGGGATAAGCATGCCTGCATGCCCTAGTGTCACAAAAAAAAACACATGAGGTATGAATAGCAATCTTGAGATAACATAGCTTAAACTATAAATGAAAGGGAGCAAGTGTCCTGGTCAGGAGACTGAATAAAGCTGATAAAATTAATCAACTGATTTTGTTCCTTGGAAAACATATGTTATCTTAGTCTGCGACCTTTGTTTAAAACACTGGAAATTATTTTGTTTATTGGAAAACATATATTTTTGTCTAAGTGTGGGACCTTTGTCTAAAACACTGGATAAAATGCTCACATTTGCTTAATTAGTATTTTTTAATTACAAGAAAATGTGCAATAGAAAGTAGAGTGCTATTCACCATCATTTTTTTTGAACTGGCCACATTAAAATGTTAATGATGAAGTCCAAAGTATTCCCACAAAGTGCTTCGTCTTTTGTAATTTATTAAATTTTCTTCTCTTCAACATAGACAAGTCTAATAATATTTATTCCAGTGCTACTGAATACATTTAATAAAGACAAAAAACTTTGGCAGTTCTCAGCCATGCTCATTGATCAACACAGCGGGGGAATGTATCATTTTTATTTAGTCATTTGCAGATTCCTACAACCATCATTACTACTATCCTCTTTCATTCCAAGAGGAAATGCTCATACGATTAAAGGAATGGAAGATTTTAAAGTGAATATATATCATGTCTTGCAAGGACATCTCAAACATTATCTCATGTTGTCAGACTATGGTTATAAATTACTAAGGTTTTGCTGGAAGACTGCCTGGGAGAGAAGGAACCCTGGGAAAAGGGAAGGAATTAGGGAAAGTTATTAGCAGAAAAATGTTGAGATGTTACAACTCTGGCTATTTAGGCATTCAAAACTATTAACAAAGGGACTGAAGAAGATGTGCATATTTTCTGCATGTCTTCACTGCACACTCTGCCTTTAATTTATTTTATTATTATTTTTTTTTGCTTCTGCAATACGCCTTGCACTTCTCAGAGTTCTGAACCTGTAGTACAGGCTTGCAGAAAATCATGCAACGCATATAATTGGTACTAGTGAATACATATAATAATAGAGTATTAACATTCTAAAGTTGGAGATATTTGTTTAGTGAACAGGAAGAATATTGTGGAGTTGTAGCTTTAATAATAAGAACATTTAAAAGCCGATGCAATACCATAGGAAAACAATATGTTACACAAAAACACATAACTTCCTTGCATATCCATGGCTAGTTGAAATACAACTTATTGCTTGATCACTTCTATAGTAGGGCTTTTATCCACACAGCCCAAACATAGTTTGCTCGTTTATTTATGTTTGGGTCTTTATATTACTTGCCTGTTTGCTTATTTGTTTGTTTTTGTTTGCAAATTTTTCTTCCTCCGTACCTGATGACTTGCTGTCTTACATGTGCATTTTGGGGAGTGCAGTCTAGTACTAAGAATAGTGGCATAGAATCATGGAAGCTATGAGCAGATAATAGTGACTAAATCCATCCAGTATTTTAATTTTTTCATCTATAGCTTATACTACCCATTTGTTGCTTATAGTGATCTGCAGATCTTATTTGTCTTATTGCTCCAATGTGTCCACAAAAAGACAAATAACTATTTTCCCACATTACTTTCTTTTATTTTTCACTTGAGTTACAAGTGATGCACACTTCTTTTTCTGAATAGTGCTACTTATATTTTACTTATCTCTTGATGGTATTTATATATACACCCCAAACACTGAACACCTCTGCAGAATATGTAGTTAGGTAATTCAGCCATTTTGTCTGTCATAAGACATGAGGTACTGACCCGTATCACTTACGTGTGTGTGTGTGTGTGTGTGTGTGTGTGTGTGTGTGTGTGTGTGTGTGTGTGTGTGTGTGTGTGTGTGTGTGTGTGTGTGTGTGTGTGTGTGTGTGTGTGTGTGTGTGTCTGTGTGTCTGTGTGTGTGTGTGTGTGTGTGTGTGTGTGTGTGTGTGTGTGTGTGTGTGTGTGTACTAAACTGAGGACGGCTAGCCTGTTACTACCAAAACAGGTCCTTCTTGTAGAGGCTAGTGGATTCCTAAACATACCTATTCTTTTTAACAGCGGGTAAAAACTGAGGCAAGTCTTAATACTTATATGTAGAGAAATCAACTCCCAAGATTACATAATTCTTTCCACACTACAATACCAGTTAGCCCAGCCTATTAGTCATTCCTTTTGATGCTTAAGATTCTCTGTTACACATGGGACAGGTACGTCTGTCTAGTAAACAGGACTCCTATCAAAAAGGTACAGTAAAAGTAGATGCACAGATTTAATAAATAAACACACTATGGGATTCAATAAATGGAGTTTACATGTTTGCATGGTGAGCAGCAGCGCTAATTACATGTTTATGCCACACACCATGTTTAAACATAAACAAGCATAGTTTCATGGCTAGTAACAGTGTTGCCAGACAGGAAACAGTGTAAAGTGACATGGATAGCAGCAGACATGTAGACCTGTTTACCTATGGACAAACTAGGTCTGCAGGATTGAGTGTTAAGCCACAATGACTACTAGGGTTAATAATATAGCACTGTATATGGTCCAAACACATTACAGGACAGTGTATGCAGTGCAGAGTATTGTGGAATACCATTTCAGGCTTTTTGAACAAGCTGTGTAAATGATCCATAATGGTACATGGACTACCATTTAAAATAAACAGTCAGGAGAAGTGTATTTAATGAATAAGGACACACACACAAATTTTTGGAATGAACACAGAGAAAGAGGACAGGTGAAATATCGTAACATACAGCAAATGAGGGCATGTAAATGGAAGACAGTTGTAGCAGGAACACTAATCACATATCAGTGTGGTACAGTATGGACTGCACAGTTAAAATGTATATTATGTGACTGTCAGACAAGGTGACATAACAATAGAGAAGATGTCTTTGTGATATAAGCATCCTGACATGAACAGTGGAGAGAACATCTCTCAGGGATCTTATATCCGATCAGGGTCAGGTGCATATTGTGAAGCTGTGCAAACTGATTTGCCTGAATATGACTGTAATGTCAGCAGAGATCTCCACCAAGTGGGGCACAGTTACAGGTTCATGGACAACAGTAAACAGAAGCACGTACAATCATGGACAATATCAGAATAATACCACCAGTAATGCCCTGTCCCTGACATAACATGTGTGATACTGTGTGATCATAGATGATTCTGAATGAACACACTTGTATAATTATTATGACATGTCAGCAATATATGAAGGTAATCAAGCACACAGTCCTGACAATGTAACATCTGGTGGAGGTGTTAGTAGAGACACTGCTATACCTGTATGTGACATTATAATAAATCCAGGCCAGGTGACTGGTGTGCATGGCATATATATGGCACAATCCACACTGTCAGGAATGTAATCCATGCCATCAATGTTGTCAAACAGCTTTGTGTGAACTGTGTGCATCACCAGAACATGCATCTGGTATAACACCTTGACGGGTTCCACACTATCAGACAGTAATGTGTATACAACAAAAATAATAGCTAGGTATGGTCAATAAGATGTGAGGGAACTCACTGTGGCAAAGGTGGTACGCTTCTTCAGTTACACATCACTGGAAGATATGTAGGGAGGTACATGAAGAAGTATGCATTGTACTCATTTATTGGTGTCATGAAGGCTGTGAACTATGGAGGCCTTTGATGTGGATGCCCTGCACATACTCAGAGGTTGTGTTACATACAAGGGAGTAGTCACCACTGTAAGCACATGCTGGTGGATATTCCATATACCATCTATTCCAGGACACAGGTCACATACCACTTGGTCTGCTCATAGGGATGTGATGTCTACATTATCATTGGGTTGTGCATTTGTTTTCATAATGTAACTAATTCCCCCATGTTTTTGTTTCATCTCATGTATTATTATGGCTGTGGGAGCAATCTTTGGTGTGTTGATACTGTCTGTACTTTGAGAAACTGCAATGTCTACACTACGATAAGAAATTATATCAGATGATTGTATAATACAAATGTCAGCTATACTAGCACAGAATGTAACTTCTGGTATACTGTATGTCTTGTATATTTCTTTGTATAATTTCTTCTATAAGTTTTGTATAATTTCTTATATAAGTTTTTGTATAATCTCTGTATGTGGAGCTTTTCTACTTGGGCCTCCGCTGAAAACAGGTGTTATCCCAGTCAGACTTTCCTAGAAAACAAATGTTAAATAAACTAAATTAATTATATTAATATCACAGTTGGAGTCAATGATTGCCCACAATCTGTAGTCCTCCGGATAGCTACTTGGACACAGGATGTGTATGCCTTTTTTGAAATCTGTGACTTAAATAATCAGGAAAGGGCCTAGCAGACAGACCTGAAGTACAGACTTGATCACTGGACTCAAGACATAGGTTACTTCACACATTTCAACATATTTAGATGCCATGTATGTGATCCAGTGGTCTACCCTCTTGGTGATATAGGTGTTCATGGCCACTTGTGACAGTGATGAGTTAATACCTCAGTGTGGATTTGTGTCTAATTCCTTGGCCTGGTCAAGTGCCACAGTTTTGTCATCATTAATGCCCTAAATTAACTTCTTGAGGGCATCTAGCAGATTCAGAAGACATGGATGTAGCATTAACAACTCTCACATGTCTTTTGCACACAACCAGGATATTACCAGTGTCCATTTAGGAAAGGTCCATAATTACATGTTGGTCTACCTCACAGATCAGGAGAGTCATGATTTGTCTATACATGCATGCATCATGTACTGTTCCCTCCCACGCAGATGGATGCATGTTGAGGTGCACCCTTCTATGGGAACATATTCAGTCTGAAGGGTGTATTGAAGTGTGGATCCAACTGTGTCAGGCAGGTGTCTGCTCTGAGTCATGCTAGTGGCAATCTGTGATGGTGTCACAGCCCATTGATTCTGTGTGTTAGGCTTTGATGAATTAAGACAGTGCATACTGCCTATCTTGATCTGGCCTAGGATTTTGACACAATCCCCCACTCAGGCATCATTGAGAAACACTCCCGGGTGGGAATTAACCCTTATATTACTTAATGGTTAACCAAATGGCTCACCATAGAACAAATACTGTCAAAGTTGGTGAATCAACTTCTACCAGTAGAGCTGTCATCAGTAGTGTACCCCAAGGATCTGTGCTTGGCCCATTATAGGTTCATAGGTTCATAGGTTAGTACTAAGCTAACTGCCCTTGCAAGCCATTTTAAGCCTAGCCAATTATCCCTTGTGAGACTCAAAACCTGCACCTTGTGTTTGTAAGGCAAACACCTTAACCATTAAGCCACCCTCCCAACCCTACTTACTGTTTGGAATCTGTTTCTCAACAGTCCAGGCTAAAGTATACAGCTTTTGGCATACCAAGTTTGCTGATTATTGCATATTGGGTGGGATCATTGAGTCCACCAATGATGTTAACATATTACAGGAGGGGCAAACACAGACAAATGTTTGGTGCCAAAGCCACAAGGTCTACAAATAAATGCAAAAATATGTCATTATTTTTGCCTTCTGTAAAAGTGGAATCCCTTGCTAATTACAGCATTGACAAAACCTCCCATGCTCAAACTAAGTGGTGCAAGACCTAGGAACATAAATAGATAGCAATCTGAACTTCGACCACCAAGTTTCCACATTGATATGGAAAAGCTAAATTGTGTACCTCATAAGTCTGTCCATCTATCCAGATCTGAGACTGTTACAACACTGTACTTGACCCTCATCAGAATATTTATAGAGTACAATGCTCCCTTTTCCATGCACCTCACCAGACACCTGCATCAGCTGGAGAGAACACATGGGTTTCTCACCAGGAATATACAGGGCCTACAAACCATACCATGATGTATGTGAACATACTGAAAGCCCTGTTGCTGTAATCTGTATCGTATAAGATAAGGTGACTTGTGCCTGGCCTTCACACCAGTCTCTGACCTTGCCTTGATGGAAATACTGTACATCCTCAGATCAGCTATAGATGATGACATCAGCAGAGTCTGGTGAGAGGAAGATGGTAATAGCAGTGTCCCACATGCTGGAGTAAAATGCTTGCTGTAATGTCAAATAAGTGCACAAACACACACACACACACAACTCGGCTGACTGCAGTGAGAACAGAACTCCTACCTAAGTACATTGACTGGAGAACTCTGTATTTAATCAAGCATCACAGCACAACAATGCGTTGGAGATTGTCAGACAGCACTTTATAGGTGATAGCATTGACAGTGTTTGGTGAGGAGAAGATGGTAATAGCAGTGTCTCACATGCTGGAGTAAAATACTCTCTCTAATGTCAAGTAAGTGCACAAATATACACACCACACACACACACACACACACACACACACACACACACACACACACACACACACACAAGCACACACATACACACACACACACACACACACACACACACACACACACACACACTCTAGCTGACTGCAGTGAGAACAGACCCCCTACTTATCTGAGTACACTGACTAGAGAACTCTGTATTTAAAGCAAACACCAGAACACAGGTCTGACGTGAAGAGTGTCAGACAACACTTTATAGGTGATGGCATCAGCAGTGTCTAATGAGAAGAAGATAGTAATAGCATTGTCCCACATGCTCTTGTAAAATGTTCTCTCTAATGTCTAGCAAATGCACAAGTACAAGTACACACTCCCCAGTTGACTGCAGTGAGAGCAGGACTCCCACCTAAGTACACTGCTTAGAGAACTATGTATTTAACTCAATAGACGCAGCACAAGTTTGCTTGGAGAGTGTCAGACAACACTTTATAGGGGATGACATCAGCAGTGTCTGGTGAGAAGAAGATGTTAATAGCAGTGTCCCACATGTGGGTGTAAAATGCTGTCTCTACTGCCAAGCAAGTGCACAAATACACACCTCATTTGGCTGCAATGTGAACAGAATGCCTATCTATCTAAGCACACTGACTAGTGAACACAGTATTTTATGCAAGCACCATGACAGAAATGATACTTTTATAAGGCTGCAGGAAAATATTTAGTAGATGACATCAGCAGTGGATGTTGGAGATAAGATGTTGGGATGACTGCATGAAATTGATGTGTACGCATCTGCAAGTGTCAGATACTGGCAATCCATGGGATTGGAGTAGCAATTGTAGGATACACACTTATTTTCTTCTGTCTAAATAGACAGACACACACACACACACACACACACACACACACACACACACACACACACACACACACACACACCTCCAAGTTGAATGCAGTGAGAACTGAACCCCTACCTAAGTACACAGATTAGAAAACTCTGTATTTTACTTAAGCACCATGACACAAATGTGATTTTACAAGGCTGCAGGACAACTTATAGTGGATGACATCAGCAGTGAATGTCGGAGAGAAGTTGTTAGGAGGCCTGCCTAAAATGGATAGGTAGCCATGTTCAATTGTCAAGATATTAAAGTTCTGCATGTTACCAGACTGGTGAGTGTACACTGCACAGTGTTTGGTGGTTGTGTTTCCAATGTGCAGGTAGACTTTAAGAGACAGCTTTACAAATGATATGCAAGCAGATGTCCACATTACTACAATTATTGGAAAATCTGAATGTGTATTGTCATTATAAAGATGTGCATGGTGTATATAAGATAACATTTATTATTTATTGCTGTAGTGTAGTTGATATATTTGTCAACAAGTACTGATAGTCCAAGGTTCCAGTGCATTGTAAATATGTGTTGTTTTCATAAATAGTGCCTTCATTTTGTTTGTGTTTCCACATGTAGTTTCATGGCATAAAATCTAAATGGACAGTAAACAAAAGTAATACATGCCCACTTTGCATAGTGTACCACCAAGTAGTGGGTTTGCACATAGGAGATACACGTTTCTGCTGCTTTCCCTGTTTGGGCATATTTAAGTGATGGGCAAACATGAGCTTCACTGCTAAAATTATGAGAGTTCTCAGTACTGAGTGTATGAAATACACCTGCTACTTAGGTGAGTCTGTGGCAGCAGATGTAAATACAATGACCCATTTTTTTTGGAATCCAGATAATATAGGTTTCGGATCCAGGTGTATATAATAATTTTAAATAAGTAGTGATAACGCAGTGCAATAATTCTTTATACTCCATTCACCATTTATTAATGTGTGCTAACATAGCGTAGCATTGTTTAAGCGGAGGTAACTGCACCATTGAACAGTTGTTCCCTGTCACTTGGTTGCAATGCCAAACTCCACTAAACACAGAGGTCAAAAAGTGAAGGGCTTCATTGTTTATTTATTTATGTGTGTTGTATGCAATTCTGTTTTTGACCAGATTATATGTGTTAAATGGGGTAGATAGGAAAGTGGTGAAATGGGGGGCAAGCAGGGGGAAGAACAAATGGCAACCAGTGTAGGAATGTGCAGGAGGGAGGTAGGAAAAAATCATAACTATCCATATCTTCAACAGTGTAAAATGAATTTGTATAGAATATTGTCTGAATTTGGACTGCCATCTCAACAAAGATGTGTGATAATATGGTTTACACTGAGGAAGGCTTTATTTAGCCGAAACAGGTCTGGTCTTTTATTTCATGTACCTTTTTCCCTATGTGGCATAAATAAATTAGCAGATTTCACACCACTTTGTGCTGGCCTATCATATTATTTACATGATGTAATGTCATCACACTGGGAGAGTAATCAAGGAGTCTGAATCCTCACCACTGACAATGGAGAGGAACGTGCACTTGGAATATGAATGGATACACTCAGTATTTCCAGATGCAGCACTCTGCACCAAGAATAATTTCCCCTTAAGAGTATACAGGGAACACACTCAGTACAGAGTTTGGATGATTCTATCTGTCTCCTTCCAGGTCTCCAATAAGATGCCCCACTGGTACAACTGTAGGGTTAGGTCCTCTGCCAAGTGTCCAAGCCACGACCTCCAGCACTCTCTCTGTAAGCCTAGTGCTTGGTGTCCCTGCTGCTAGTAGCTGACAAACACACATTGTGAGATTTGATTTTTCACATATGCATACACGCACACACACACACACACACACACACACACACGCACACACGCACACACACACACCCTGGGAAAAGCTGGAATGGCTTTACCTGCTGTGCCACCTTCTGCCCAGAGAATAAGGTAGTTATCACCACCACCAGACACTCCATAATTAGCTACTCTAAGGCCCTTAACAAGGAGTGTCTAATTATACTGTATAATAGTACTAATACAAATAGTAGTAGTTGACCAGGATAGCTAGGCTTTCTGGAGTGGCCCACACAGTGTCACAAAATAAATATAAGCATTTTCAAAGGTTAAATACTTTCTACAAGGACAAGCCACAATACAACTTTTAAATATATTTAATAATATTTAATAAACGAGCATGAAAATACTGAATATATATTCACAGTAAACCACATAGTTCAAATCACAGGGAATATTGAAAATAGCACTGATGGACAGACTCAAACAAATAAAGGAAAACAGTCTCTAAACTAAGCTTTACTATATTCCAGACTGAATCTAGGAGAATTACTTTTCCTTAATAACTTACTTGACAAACTAAGGCACAATGAAATACATGAGCAGTCTTTCTAGTCAGGTTACCCAAAACAGAATACTCACTCCTCAGAGATTACTCCCTGTAAAATTTAATATCCAAGATGACTTGCAGAATGACCTCATCTGGTCACTTGACTCTAGGTTCTCACAGTAAACCCCTCTGAAGTTGAGTCAGGAATTTAGCATAGATGGCTATAATACACATCGAATTGTTTATAGCTGTGCCTGGGGCTTCCCCTCTTTTTAGTGAGCTAATGAACAAACTCTTCTTCCAGACCCATCATCGCTGGTCCTATTCAGCACCGTGGGTTGCATTTTTAATGGTTTAACAGATCATTTACATTTCCCTTATTTTTCTTAAAGTAAGGTAGCTGGTTAACTTTTGCTGTCCCAGTGTCCTCTATTAAAACATATACATTTCATTTAGTTATACTAATACACGTACATTTGTTTTCATTCCAGCAGGGTGCTCTGTTGATACATTTTAACTCAAGCAAACCTCACAAATACATTTTCAGCACACGCATCTGTACAAATCAGTTTGATATACAAATGGCATATAATTATTTACAGAATTCCAGCTAGCTGTGTTGGTACAACTCATACATCCCCTTCCTTACTTCTCCTGGCATGACTGGCAGTTCCTCCTATCAAGTGTGTCAAGAAGACAAGTGTGAGAAGTGGAGAGCTATGTAAGGGATGCTCTATATATATATATATATATATATATATATATATATATATATATATATATATATATATATATAGTTTCACCTCATATTACCAACATGCTGAAATATCGAATTTCAGCATTTCAACAGTATAAAGCCAAAACCATCACAACACCAGCACTTTACAATCATGAAACCAAAACATCAAAGATACACAATACAGCACACAATACACAAACCATAACACCCACACCACAAAACAATTAAATACAACAAAACACCACACACACACCTACACTACACAAATGTAGGGGGTCAAGCCCCCCTGCACCCCCCTACTTATATATACCAACTCAGAGATCGCACAAACAGTAAAAAAAAAATAATCACACACAGCCAACACACACAATCATACCTCCACCTCACTATCCTAACACACTTGTACAAGTTAGAAAAACACACACACTCACTCACCTTAAACTGCAGTCACCGACCCAGCCAAACACTTCCGCAACATAACGTACATGCATAAGTGCGAATTCGACATAGTCCTATTCACACTGATGCACTTTCATCATTTTGAAGTTTCGACTTCATGGACAAGAATTTCTGAAATTTGATATTTCAGCAATTCATGTTTATGAAGTAAGTGAAACCATATATATATATATAGATATATATATATATATATATATATATATTTCTCTATATATATATATATATATATATCTATATATATATATATAAATATATATGTGTGTATATATATATATATATATATATATATATATATATATATATTTTTTTTTTTTTTTTTTGTGGGACAGGTGCACATTTTTGTTTTACTTCAGTAAGAGAGGAATGCTGTGTAAGGCATGCTGGTATTTCTGGGTCAGGTAAGTTGGGTAGGTGAGGAAGCAAATGCAAGCAAACAGGCCAAACAAGACAAGATGCAGGGATGGTGAGGGGCACAAAAGGTTGGGGGACATCATGACTGGGCTGAGGGAGGGGCAGCACAAGTCCAGGGTCATCAAACATTGGAACAGTGAGAATCTAGTCCTCACCAGCAAGACTGTCATCACCATCCCCTTACTCTGCTGTTTGCTGGAGTGCTTGACATTTCTTCCTCCTACAGACCATGTGGGAGAGCAGCATCTCTATCCTGCATAGGTGTGCAGCAATGCTGTGCATGCCCCTACACACCAACCCTGGCATCTCTTGGTAAATGAACAAATCCCCACTTCTGTCAGTACTCCAGTGGGGTACCACAGCATCATCTGCTGGGGTAGTGCTACCTAAGGGCACAGGTTGTACAGGTGCAGCAAAGGCAGTACTGCCAGGCTGACTCCCAGATGTGCTGGGTGTTGGTGCCAGAGCCGATGGAGGTGTGGCAGTCTGAGCCACTGGGATTGGCCTACCTCCCTGTGCTGTAAAGCATTTTGTGATTTGTTAGAGATGGATGACATGGATACATTTTGACAACACAATAGAAAAAAAAAGATTAGGGTTGGGGCGAGAGAAAAAAAGAGATAAAATCAGTACCTTAATTTAAGGCATACAATGCATTATCACACTAATACAACTATTTTATCTGAAGTTTTACATTTAAGTATACTTCCTAACAATTATAAACTATAATTATGGATTTCTCAAAATAATCCTTGCAATGTCCAGATATCACAAATATGCTTGGTCAAATTATGCAGATTAAAGTTAACAGCAGGACATTAATGCCACTTATGTAGAATTTAATGTATGTAATATTATTAAAAGATTGAACTATTAATGCTTGTTATTCATGGTATTTAAACCCACATCTGACTACAGTCTTACACTTGACTCCTAAAGTTGATTTGTGCTATAGACTGATGCATGCTTACTTTGCAACTACTGTATATAAATAAAAAAAAACATTTATTTTTTAATTTTAAATCTACAACAACATTTCTCTTGTACTACATACATACCACTTGCTTCAGTCAGTCTCTCTTGGGCCTGCCTATTTGCACTGATTTCAGAATTAGCTGTGAAATGAAATGAGAAGAAAAGAAAAGAAAAAAGAATAGAAAAGAAAAGAAGCATTATGCATACTAGTCTTGCCTATATTTAGCTTTCGATGTATTATAAATTATCTTTATTAGCATACTTACACAACTGTGGGATGTTGCTATTTCAGAACTCATCCAACCACTGCTCGAGCGTATCCCTCTTGCACCTTTTCAAGTTGTTAAAGTGGTCCAACCACTGGTTGAGCATGTCCCTCTTGCACCTTTTTAGGTTGTTAAAGTGGTGTCTACACTGTTCTTTAGTGAATGGGATGTCCATTACACTGGATACAGTCTTGGCCAGACTATTCTAACCCTCAAACTTGTACTGCAAGCTAGTATAATCCCCTGCAAAAGCCTTTGGATCTGGCACTTTACCAGGAATACAGTAAAGATTCTGGACTCCTGAACATCCTACTTCTGTGACCTAAATTGGGCACCTTCCCCTCCAACACCAGACATGTCTAACCCAAAAGCAGTGCAATATCAAATAATGATTTCCCGCAAATTCCTGTTATCATGTTTACTGGTAGTGTGCAAACCCGAGCAATGAGACCAACCACATTTGCACAATGTTAAGCAGACAGAACATTTCCAAACAGAGAGAAAAGCAGTTTTGGAAATTGGAAGGTTAATGTGACACTTGACATTAGTTTGAGGGGTATCTGCTGCTGTAACTGTTAGGTAATTTAACTTTGCGTCATGATCTGACACATGTTTGGTTTGGCTTTATACTCTGATAAAACTGATTTTTACAGTGTGGGATTCAAACCTATGCATAGGGTACAAATATTTTCTTCTACAGCTGTGATTTTTCATCTTTGCCACAGAAGAAGTGCTTCTCAGACATAGTTATAAATTATTTATAAATACGGATGACAGATTGAGGTGTTAACCAAGTATGTGTGTGACCTGACAAGGTTCTTGTACATACATTCATTTGGGTATGTGTCTTATTTAAGTGTGAAGGCCATGCAAGTCCAGATAGAATTATACTTACAAACACATAATAGACAGTATAACCTCAGTCATACATCTGAACCTTCAAAGCAGAGTAAAGGTGTGTTATCCCTCACACATATAATTCATATCAGCTCCACTACTATGCATAGTTCTTGTTACTTATAATTATGTATAAATTGTTATAAGTGATAGTTAATATAATGTGAAATGGCGCAACAGTAAACATTTGTATGGCAGCCCTTACACCTGTTGCCACAGGAATATTGAAACAACACTTGGATATTTTCTTGTTCATTACTATAAACTGAACTCTCCAGAACAGTAAAAATATGTTGCACTTCATGTATTAGAACCTAGGATCATCTATATTACAGCCCTATACTTACACCAACTGCCACATGAATAATTAAATAGAAGGATATTTCCCTATTCATTATTAACTTCCATGTGTTAACCTCCAAGCATCTCTGCTTACCATGTTTGAGCGGTACCCAACAGAATTGATACAATGTATCCATTTTGAATTTGTTGACTGCTTCCTCTCTGCAGGTGTTCTATGGCTGCAGGTGTTAGGAAAACTTGCTAACTGCTGTGCAATGTCACTTAGTGGTGTTGTGTAATGGAAAACAAAAAATGCAACAATGTATCCTTTTAGAATGTCTTCATCCTGTCTGCAGGTGTTCTGTCTACTTCCTGGGTGGGCCAGTAGTCCTGGTTTGAGCAATGGTAAGCATCGCACAAATAAGATAAGCAAAGCTAAACTTGTTTTAGCTTTGTGATCAGTGTTTCCATGGCATTTGTTGTATTTCCCTGCTTCCCTTGTTAGAGCTAAGCAATGCACTGTGCAAATACTCGCCATATATAAAAAACAGGGGAAATTAGAAGGAAGGAGGAAAGGAAATCTATTAAATATACAACAGTACAAAATTTATGTTGGTATACATGCAATATTTTTAGACAGGACTGGATTTGAACTCTCACTCCAATAAACCTTTAAAACGCAGTAAGGGCATCTTATACCTCTTTGCCACAGAAACAGCGTTGCAGTAGAGAATGGAAATCATTGTGCATACAAGCAACTGCAACATAATCCACAGTATTAACACAACATATGACAGTTGTACACT
Organism: Protopterus annectens; assembly: GCF_019279795.1. NCBI lineage: Eukaryota > Metazoa > Chordata > Ceratodontiformes > Protopteridae > Protopterus > Protopterus annectens. The sequence continues at coordinate 689,788,910 of NC_056741.1, forward strand.
TCTGAGTTGTTTGTACATGTATTAATTTCAGATGCAGCGCAATGCGTGACCACACAACTTTTATGACTATTGCTTGCAGAACTGCAGCTTTTGTCTTCCTTTGTGTTTGTTGCTCATTATTCTTGTATTTGACCAGTAATCTGAGACATGCCGTCTGTAAGGCATTTTGTATCACTGTGCTTAAAATGTGTGAGGATATTAAATGACAATAATATACAGCTGTCAACAAATGCAGGAAGGTTGGGTATTAATGAACAGAAACTATGAAATGTGCGCTACTTACTTGCATTTCAAATCTTGATACAATTATTTATGCCTACACTTTGTAAGTCTAACCTGGCTAACACTCCCACTGGAGGTAAGGAGGTCTGAACTGACATTGTGTTCTCATTCTCCCAGCCACTAATTGTTTACAGTTGCAATGCATTAGCAACAAACACTCAGGTGCTGCCTGCACTATCTTTACATCTGTTACATGGAGACCAGAAATTGGGATTCAGCAATTCTAATGCATTCACACCTCAGTTACATCTTTACCATGCTCACTTATAAAAAGGGAACTGTGTAGCTAGGGAACCTGAAGGTGAGAAGACTTGTTCATAAGACAGAAGAAGGCTGCTATTACTTTGGATTTATCTGCACAGAAGACTACTGATTTTGTACCGAGCTTGATAAAGCATATGCTCACATGTTACTAAAAAAAAATTAAAAAAAAAAAATATATATATATATATATATATATATATATATAGATAGATATATGGGTCAACTTCAGATGACTGAATTTTCAAATGTTCGACTTTCATATGGCCAAGACCATATGATCAAACATTTAAAAGTTTGTACACCTGATAAAAAAAGTAAAACAAAACAATTACCTGAACATTTTTAGCAGGGGGGCTTGCCCCCTCTGTACCCCCACACCCCCTGCTATTTAAATATACCAACTCCAAGATTCCACTGCAGTGAGGAAAAGGGAAATCTTTCCATTCTGTGCTGTATGGAGATCTCCATTCAGAAAGTTCGAACTATTAAAAGTTTTATCATATGGTCTTGGCCATATTAATGTCGAACTTTTAAAAGTTCGATTATATGAAGGGGACCCATAATAAATAAATAAATAAATGAATATATATATATATATATATATATATATATATATATATATATATACATTAAATGCTATTTTTATCTGTATGTACTTCTTAGACATTTACTGATTGAATAGGCATTTTTGTCAGGGCATCTTAATTTCTCAGGTGCACAACCTTATTAACTGTCATCACAAATGCTAATGTTACAGCTGTTTTGCTCTTTACACTCTTCTATAGTTATTTCAGTGAAATGTAAATATCCTATATTGTCAATGACACAGTGGTGTTAACCTTCTTGAATGGCCTATAGACAGCTCTATGGGAGTGCTGGCCACAGGTAGAGGTGACTGGCAATTGCATAAAATTGAATGATCTGGGGTAAATGTGTATACGTTTTTGGGATGGTTTATTTGATAGCATTTTTAGCAGTTCACTGATGTTTTATTCCTTTTGATTTGTTAGCTAAATATGTCATTTGCCTGTTATTTTGTGGTGGGGGCGCCAAGTTCATTTCCTGTGTTTGCAAAAACAAAATTGTTTGTACAGAAGTTTGCTTTGCTATTGTTACTCTCCTTGTTTTGGATCCAACCTTGTTTTGTGTATGACTGTAATATGTTATAACCACACAAATCCTTTTTTACATTTGAGTATCTTGACTGTTTTTTGTGTCTCCGGTGGGTAATATTAAAGTGCTATCTTTTATGCATTATATCTAAGCAGGACTTTTATTTATGTGATACTTATGTGTATTATCCTTCTTTTGTGTTTTATGTCACCTAGGACTACGGCACACAGGAGCCCTAATCTTTGTAACCCCCCCCTTCAGTGACTCTGAGAATGAAGTAACTATCAAAGCATTTAGGTGACATGGTGCCTTTCTGCTTGAGAGAGGATGTGGGGATATGTCTGGAAAAATGCAAATGTCACAGCAGATAGTGGATGATGTAAATGTCATAGGTGGTCAGAGTAGGACATATGATCGGGTGTGTCAAATGGCTACTGACATGATTTCATCATCCTGGAGGAGAGCAGCTGCAGTAGCCTGTAGATGGATGGCTATTGGTGGGACAAAACTACACAGCCACCACTGACACCAAATGAAGAGTTCCTGTCCACTGCCAGAGATCTGGAGTGCTCAGTGGAAAGTGTACAACAGCATGTGATTGATGTTGGTGCTGCTGTTTCAGGGAGGACAAGTATATCCCAGGAGGAGCTTCCAGGCAGGCTTACCTATTTCCATTGTTAAATATTTCTTGTATAGTAAAATATTGACAACAATACTTAAGATCTGTTTAAAATATTTTTTTGGGGGGGACTAGTTGTAGAGTGATTCAGTTAACAAAACATTCTGGTTGATTACACATGGGCTTGGGGTGAGCGCTTCATCCAAGTTTTTGTTAAAGGTATCATTACTGGACATATAAAGGGCAAAAAGTTTTAACCCCCTGTGCTACTGTTAATTGTGATGATGGTGCTCTTACCTTTTGCTTAACTGCTTTCAGGGCCATCCTCCATAGGAACTTTGGAATCATCTGCACATGGTAAGCTAAACACTTTTATGTCAGTACTGATGAGCAGTTCAAAAATATTTTTATTTTATCCATATGTGTGATGTGGGTAGCAGAAATGTTGTGTATTGCTGTACCGTCTGTAATAATGGCACTAGTATGCTAGCATATACTGGACTATAGTAGTGTAGGTATTAATTTATTTCCTGTGTTTGTTGCTTATTACCACAGGTAGTCTTGGACTCTTACCACCTGATGTCAGAGCATTGGCAGACTCTGATGATACAGAGGTTGAGTCTGACACTGAGGCTGACATTTACCCATCCCCTATAATTCCATCTGACACAGCCAGTATGCCTACACAAAACAATTCCAGTGAGCCCTCAGATACTGGACAGGAAGATGGTGAGATACTTGATCAGGGTAGTGTGGATACTGTGGCTTCAGTGCCTGTTGACTCCAGCTGTAGCCAAAGAGTGGGCAATGTGCCATGCAGGAGGGCTTTTAGGGTTTTTTGGAGGAAGACTGCTGCCCATCCTCCACCTGATCCAGGTGTGTCTTCCCGTGACACTCAATGCATGTTTAGGGCCATCATGGAGGTGCAGGCACATTCTAAAAAGTGGCCCAGAGAAATACTTAGGGTTTTAGATGTGGCATAGGCTAACATGTGCAACTGCCTCTACCATGTTGCCGATTCAGTGGATCAGATGAATGACACATTGGAATGGGCAGTGTCTGTGATGGCACATCTGCTGGGAAGTGGATGGTTTCAACATGGGTGTAGGTCAGCCACATCATCTGATGTTAGCCAACATGTCCATTCCCAATCATGCTCCTGCAGTGGCACTGCTTCCACTGCTCCATCAGTGGTTCAGGTATCTACACTCAGTCATGGCAGGCCACGGGGCCATGGTTCCAGGTGTCCAGATGAGGAGAGCTCGCCCAGCAGACATCAGTCAGAATCAGGTAGCAGCAATGCATCTGACCGTGAGGGTGTATGTGCCAATGCAACTCTTGGCAGACCCAGATCTCATGGTTGTGCACTACAAAGATGGACTGCCACCTCTACTATGCACAGCTCACGTCTGTCCAACAAACCAAGATGTAGAGCTAGCACAGAACTTAGCTGTGTTCTTGCAGACACTCACGCACCAATTTCATATGGATGGCCCACATAGGCACATATACAAGAATTACATGGTTCAGCCATGAGGCTTAAAGCTCATTCTGTCTTAGTAACCATTTGCTACTTTATCTAAATGTCTACTATTTCTCTTTCTTACTCACATGCACTCACTTACCTTTTGTATCAGCCTAGGCTTCCTGCACCCCCCCTCCCCAACACCCTGTGCAGGTGATGATAACTGTGCTATATCCTTGTTTTCTATCTTTTGGATTCAGGGATACATAAGCTTTGTGTCTGATGCTCGAGGGGCATAGCTGACTTAGTGCTTAGTATATCAGTGCTTGTGATACTGTTTTGCTAATTATACTGCTTTCTTATAATGTGTACATGTCTTTCCCACTCTTACAGCAACAAAGCTGGACCAAGCCATAAATACAAGTGACAATGGATGAACAATAAGCAGACATTTTACATATATTGGTCTTACAAAGTTAGACAGTTGGTAGAATTAAAACAGTTTTTGCATCAGTATTTTTAAAAAATTTCTGATGGTTATGAAATATGACACTTCTCTCTTTAATGATTTGCCAGTACAAAAGTATGAGGCCTAACTGAAAACATTTGGTGACCATCAGTACTTTTGAGAGGTATGAATGTGTGAATCTTTGATGCCTCAGGCCTATTACTTGATAGAGGACACATGTATTTACACAGGTCTCTGGTGTCACATGTTGAAGTCATTGCTGTACAAATCACCCACATTTTACTTACTTACTAATATAAATTACAACATGCAAAAATATGCCATTCATTTGTATTATTACACAATTCTGTTTTAAAATGTCAGGTTCAACACTTAACTTGTAAATCCAGCAGTTACTACAGTTTTATTTGAGGGCTCAGTCTGTCTAATGCTAGGAGTACACAGTCGTTACATGGATAGATAAAGGTTGGGAACATTGCCTTGCATCGATGTTGCTATATTTATGTGAGTAGGATGAAGGTTTTATCCCCTTAGGTGGTGAGTGAATGTGCTTGCTATGCATTACATCTTAGCCAATGTGAGGGCATATTGAGCATGCCTACATTTGTCTACACCCACAGCAGCTGTTGGTTCCCCATTTGACTCCTCACCTGAATGTGGCTGTGGTGACCTTGCAGTTGGAGGTGGAATGTGTGCTCTTTCCCCTTGTTGATCCTGCTAAAGCTGTTTTCTCAGGATGATGTTGTGAAGCATGGCACAGACAGTAAAGATTTTGGTACATATAAGTGGATTGTACTGCAGGGTTCCCCCAGATGTATCTAGGCACTGGAACCACCACTTCAGCAGCCCAAACACATGGTCTATGATATTTCTGGTTTCAGCGTGTGCCTCATTATGGCATTCTTCAGTGGATGTGTGTGCATATCTGATGGCATCATCCGCCACTGTTCCAGTGCATAACCTGCATCCCCCATAAATGACCCTGTGGGATATCACCCCTAGTGAACATCTGATTCAGCTGGGAGGTGTGCCGGATATGTGAGTCATGGTAACTGCCTGGGTTTCCAGCACACACATTCAAAATTATTCCCTTAGTATTACACATGATTTGGTAGTTAATGGAGTGGAAGCCCTTTCTATTTGTGTAGACTCTTCTCTGTTCCCCAGGTGGTGCCTTGATTTCTACGGCACCCAGTACTTCAGGGTAGTGTGATACAGGGTAGAACTCCTGCATATTTGTGGCCCTGAAGTATGGGAAAAATATATGATGTCATTGGCAGTTTGGAGCATACCATTTAGGAATTGATGGAGGATCCTGGATGCTGATGCCTTTGACACCCCCAGCATGTCTCCTGTTGGTCTCTGAAAGGCTCCTGTAGCTAAAATTCTAAGTGCTACACATACCTTTGTCTCCTCTGGTACTGGTTCTCTTTGGTTTGTTCTGGGTTTAAGTTGAAGATGACAGAGGTTGCAGCATTCCTGTTGTGTGTCTCTATCCACCATGTAGAGCTCTACAATTTCCACCTCATACAGATTGTGGATAAGTTAAATGGGGTCTGAAAACTCTTCTCCTTCCTGGCTGGCCATTTGGCATCCTGGTGGCTATTAGCAGCAGCAGTATAGACTTCAGCCTGTTGCACATACACATGAATTAAAGTAACAGCAGCCCCTAACATTCTTTCTATGCAGATTCCTTTCTGTGGCTGTATTCCAATAAGTATTGGAATTTGCAGGGAAAAACAAGTACAGAGTCTACTCAGTTGCTTTGTAGATTTTTGAATAGCTTTTCTATATTGGATTGGTTAATTAATATCCAATTCAGCTGCTTATGCTGTAATTGGCATGCCATAGTGTTTACTGTGCTTGCATGGTTCTACACACCATGTAGAACTGCTTACTGAATACAAAACAGTGTGCCACTATGCACATATTGTGTTAGCAGATTGTGTAGGGGTTTATTTACTCTGCCCTACACATAAGTATCAGATGCAACAAAAATGTAACACTGGCAGTTAAATGGCCTACACATTTAAATAATGAGACTCTAAACTGACCCTAAATGTATTGCATAATCATTTGCCATTATTCAATCTGCATAAATGCATTTAAGAACTAATACCATACATATGCTAAGCATCATAATAAAGATGGCTGTTAACATTTCTTGCATGCAATGTTCCCTTCTTTGTCCATCAAAATATTCATAGCCAGTTACCTATTCTTTCACTTCTGCAAGCTTACAGAGGTAGACGACATTCCAAAGAAATTGTATGGGTTAAAGCTGTATTCAGGGAGAGACCGAGGTAAGAAGGAGTAAAACGTAATGTGTATTTTTGTGAATTACATTAAGATATAAACTAATAAACTAATTAGGCAATAATCCCCTTACAGCCTCAAAAGCCATAGCCACTCTGCCCCCACACTGCAACATCTCTGAAGTAAACAACATTATACAGATCATTGCTTCACTGCACTAGGTCCAGATCTCTTGGAAACTATTCCCCCCCCAAAAAATAACCTCGTCTTACACAAAATTTAGGTGTCAACTAAAGGCCAACCTCCTTTCATCAGCCAAATGTCATTACCTCTCATCCAACCATATAATGTAGCCTGAACTGCATAACTCTCTCTCTCTTTTCTTCTACTAGTAACACTAACTGTCCCTTGTATGGCACATTCTGTCGCATCAATCTACACTTCTCAGTAGCTTCATCTTTTGCTTAAAATAACGTCTCCCTTGGTCACTCTAGAAGTGGAGAGGGATAAAGCTCTGACTATTTCCCAGCCAACCTGGTTTCAGTTAGCAGCGTGGATGACTGTCAGAGTGTCACAGAAGAATAAGACATGCCCACCTAAGGAGGGAGGGTGCTCATTAATATGCTACTTAAGGGGAGGCAGGGTTCAAAGAAAGTTGTTGCCCTCAAACATAATCAATGATCATGGAGGGGTGGGGAAAAGGAGTGAGTAGATAAAAAAAAAAAATGCCCCCTGGATGGAAGCACAGACAAGCTGAGTCCAGCGGACACCCTCAAGATCCATGGCTGGCCCAGCAAAAATGGAATAAGCCCGGGGGCATTGGAGAATAGCTGGTACACCCAGCATGGACATTGGGTGCAGGGGGCTGGGCTAATAATAACAAGATCAGAGTGGACAAAATAAATGAAAAAATAAGTAAATAACTCCTCCTTCCATCTAATCAAAAACACTGTCCAACATCCTTCATCCACTCAACTTTTCTATATCTCCCACTTAATCAACATACAACTGTGATTCTCACACAGACATCTCACTTTCTATGTGAGATTTGTCTTAACTTGTTACTAATAATGTATATAACAATTGCATATACTTTTTATAGTTTTGTTTGCTGGTAATGGTATTTTACAGATGTGTATTTTCACTATACTCTTGCTATATAGGACAAAGAAGAAACCCCATTAGGGTTTCTTCTTAGTCCTATTAACCCCAGGTCTCCAGTGGTAGCTGATGAGTTCATCCTGTGATTACATCCATAATGAACATGCATTCTACTTGCTTATAACAGATATTTCTACTTTAAGGCATGCATGCTTGCTTTTGAATTTGCCAATTTGCTACTTGCTAGCTTGTAATGACACTCAACCTCTGTTGGGGAACAGAACGACATTGAACTGTTCTCTCTCTCTCTCTCTCTCTCTCTTTCTCTCTCTGTCTCCAGGACTATTGGTCTAATACTGATTACTCATTCCCATCTTCAATTTTCATCCCCTTAATCCTTTAGGATTGATAATCAACCCCAGGTTGTCTGCTCCACAATCAAGGCTTCATACCTGTACCACTGAGCTGGCCTGCCTCTGTAATACCTTTAACACAGTCCACCATATATGCTACAGAGAGTTTCTTTTGATATGTCATCTCAAACTTACACTGCCTTTTCACAAAAGTAATACCTTCTAGTGCTACTTTCTCTTGAACCTTAGCATAGTAGCTTTCAAATAATGTTCTGCAGTCCATCTAAATAGACTTTACTCCTGATGTCTTCTTCACGGGGTAAGAATATATTTAAAATTCTTAAGTAATATTAATATCTCAAAATACATACACAAATCAGTGGATAAAATTCTACTCAGGTAGTAGCAAGGATAGAAAAGCATATATTATGTGGCAGATTTACTCTCTACGCTACACCTATCTGGTAAATGTACAAATCTCCACATAGTGAGACATTATTTAGAGGTATGTGGCTGAAAGCAGGTCTGTGAGCCTATTGCATAACAGGAAAATGTGTAATTTCCAAAGATATGGATGTCTGTGTCTGAAGAACAAGAAAAAAGGACATTAATGTAGATCTCTGATTAAATATTTTAGTGTTATTTGAATGTAAGAGGGGTAGCCAATACTTTCCTGTATGTACTAAGTTCCTTACTGAGAACTGAAAGTTGAATTATGATATGTCTGTGTCAGGCATTTTTTAACAACATTAACCAGAGTAAATTATCTGGATAGCCTCCTTCCAATTTTGATTGCATTCTTAGAGTCCATGCACAATCAACAACAGAAAACAACCATGTGTGTAAGCAACCTAGGTTCACACTCTTGAGATACTAGTCAATACTCAATCAAGTATTCAGATAAGTAAAGTTCTTTTTCATAGTGACAGGATTTGT
>NC_056741.1:689802767-689862528 GCF_019279795.1 Protopterus annectens
AAGTAATAACAGCACTAATGAAAATTAAGTCAGGAAAAGCAGCAGGCTAGGTGAGGTATAGGTGGGTATGATCAAGATGTTCGACTGGCAGTTAGCACAGAGAATGAAGGCTATGGACTGTTTAACATGCTACTTCCTGTGTTATAGGGTTTGATTCCCTCAGCCATCATTTGCCTACTGTGTGTCCTTGAGAGCAAGTCACTTAAGCAAGGAGTGCTTTGCAGTAATTGTGAATTTGGGCTAGGCTCATTAATGATCTCCTGGACTGCATGTCTTGTACTACCTGTAAATCTAATTAGTGGTTAAATAGCTTCTGAGGGTAAGCATAGCAATATGGAGAGAAAGCCAAATCACAGATGACTGGAAGGTAGGCATTTTATGCCATTGTATAAGAACAAAGGGGACATTCACAACTGTGAATCAAACTCCAATCACACTACATGAAAGCACTGAAGAGAGTGATTGATAAATGTATGCAGAGTGTAGTAGAAAGCTAGATGTGAGAGGAATAGTTCAGATTCAGATCAAGATGGAGCACAGCTGTCCTGCTGTTAGAAATGAGGCAGAGAGTGTAAAAGAAGACAGAGTTGAGGAAAGAGTACAACTGAGCATTCCTAGACTTGGAATAAGCATAAGAAAGCTGATTTGGGCAGTCATGCTATGGTCTGAAGCTGCAGTTACATTGTTTGAATTAATGTAAACTATGTACAATTAATTACACAGTGGCAAAAGTACGAACAGTGTTGTGGTTCATCAGAGTTCAACTCTGAGCCTACTATTGTTCATATTGGTGATGGACTACAATAGCAAACAGACTGAAGGAAACAGATCAACAAAGCTGCTCTATGCAGAGGATGTATCATTATAAGCACACTCTGACCAGGAACTTCAGCAAATAAAAGAGAACTGAAATGGAAAACTGAAGGTGCATGGGATGAAACTGAGTACAGAGAAGATAGTTGTCAGAGCAGCAAATTGGGAAATCAGAAAAAGCTGAAAACTAAGATGGAAGGGAAAATAGTGGAACAGGCTAACAGCTTCAAGTATCTATTAGCAGTGGTTGAGGAGAAAGCAAATTTGAATGGGGAAGTCAAACAAAGAGTCAGTGGGATTCCAGCCAACTGGACAGTGAGTCAGGGTTAGTGTGTCAGATATTCTATGTGTATGTTGACTTTGTGGAGCACATGCTGGGATAGTATAAGGTTGGGTCTATATTATATAAGTGAACATACTAAATTGCAAATGCTATATAATCAACCCACTAACACCGGAAAAACAAAATGTCGAACAAACAGATCAGTGATTTTGATCCATTACAAAAAAAAAAACGAAAAAAAAAAATAAAAGGGGTCACGCATTTTCCGACATGCCTGGGGTGTGTGCCCCACACCATCCCTAATAAAATATACCAACTCTGAGATCACACCTCAGTGGAGAAAATGGCAAAGTCCCAAAAACGGCCCAATATTTTTTTTTTCCTAGGAAAAAAATTGCTGTTCCATACTTTTGAGATTTTGCCATTTCAGGTAAGTTGGTTCGATTAAGCAGCGTTCACAATTTAGTGCATTCACTGACTTAATAGGGACCCTATAAGGTTTACTATCAAAATTCTGACAATCTTTTGTTTGAGTAATGACTTACTCAAACCGAATGAACAGAAATTAATACATTGTTTCCTTACACCAAGAAACGCGGTAATGTTGATAAGTTGAATTCAACATTATCGACATTACCCAACTTTCCTTCATGTACAGAGATGTCCTACAAACATTTTGCTAATTATATATTCCAAGTCCAAGATCACATTACAGTGAGGAAAAAGGTAATTTTCCCAATCTCCACTGTAGTGCGATCTCCAATCCAGTTGTAAACAGTTGTAAAATACACTGAACCCAACAGGGTAACCACTAGAAATTAAAAAACAAAAACAACACAAAATTCACGGACTGCATCAAGCCACTTTAATGAAGAGCTAAAAGGCTCCAAAATACTACATTAGTTTTGATGGTGAAAGCGCTTAGTATTTTGGAGCATTTTAGCTCTTCATTAAAGCGGCTTGGTGCAGTCCATGAATTTTGTGTTGTTTTTTGTTTTTTCATTTCCAGTTGTAAACAGTGATGCTTGAATACAAGCTATGTCTCGACATTTCAGAGGTGATGAAAATTCTGCTCGGGATTTTAAACTTTTGCACATATACCCCCGACCATATGGCCGATGATAAGGTAAGTGTCAAACATTTGATAGTAGACCATAGTATAATGTCCATTGAGCAAGATAGAACCCTAGTGTTAGCTTGCCAACATAGTGATTGATGACAATGGCATCACTCATTCTGGTAAGCAGTTCTGATGATTAAGTTATGGGTGGCAGATGTCATGGACAGAGAGAGAGAGAGAGAGAACCAGGCATGCGCTTCTTGTTCTCATGCTGTAAGGTAACTCGGGGTACGTGCTTGCTGACTCATTTAAGGTGGCAGTGGACTGAAGGTGCAGGTGGTAGGATGTCAAAAAAGGCAGGAATGATTCTGTTAATGAAATACATATGCCATGTATGTCAATACACTCTACAGCTGCACGTGGATGTGTACCATATGTATGTACTAATGTGTTCTATTTTTCTCATGCTTTTGATGTTACAGCTGTGGTAGAGATGGGGAAGCACTTTGTGACACCTTTAGTGCTGGATCAGTGGTCACTAGATCTGCCTCACAGCAGGGGTGGGTGGCATAGGTCTCTCTGCTGAAAGCAACCTGGACTGATCACTAAAAGCCTACAAGCTGTTTAGTAGCAGTAAATGACAGACAACAGTGTCCAGTTTGCAGTCATCAGCAAACTTAGTCAACCATACTTCTAGGATATTGTCTTAGGTGTTTGCAAAATAAATGCCAAAGCGAACTGATCCCTGTGCCACCCCATTAATGACAACTTTACATTCAGAGAGGGAGCCAGCAATTTTCAAAATGTGGGATCTGTTGTATAGCCAATTCCAGGAGGCAATGTAGAGGTTTACATTAAGTTTGTCTAGTTTTTCAATAACACTAGCACAGGAGATAGTGTTAGAAGCCTTGACTGGGTTTAAATAAGCAGAGTGCACAGAATGGCCACTGTCCACAGCCCCAGTAACTTTTCCAAAGAAGCTTACTAGGTTCAGGAGACTTACCCTTTCTTTCACAAAACTAAAGTGATTGATCAGAATCTAGATAAGTTAGGCTGCCTATGTCTGCATAAATGAGTTCTAATATGTTCCATGGCTTTTCATATATATTTAGTAGGACTAATGGGTCTATAATTACCTGGGTCCGTGGAAGGGCCACCCTTGAATAGGGGAGTCACAGTGACTGTTCTAAGGATATCAGGAGCAAACCCTTAGGCTTACATTAAACAGTTTAAGTAGAGGCTCAGACAGTGCATACTTAATGATAAAAATGAAGCCAGGTATATTGTCTGCTCCCACAGAAGTATTATTTTTACCCTTTGACAGGGATTCTGAGACTTTTTTCCCCAACGTATTTTCAGGGGAAACTACATTTTCAGTCAGTAGGAGAGGGAAAGTTGGCACTGAATTTGTCTGCTAAGGTACTAGCTATATCTTTGGGACCAGAATGGGTGATATTATCATTTATGAACTCAGTGCATTTATTGATAAAATTTAGGTTAGATCTATTAAATCACGTATTCATTGATCAAAAATTCAAAGGCTTTTTAGTCAGGTAGGATATATCCTTTGGGGAAAGATTTGGAGACTACCAGTGTAATTATGGTGAGTTACCCTTCCAGCATGTGATATATAAAATATCTTGAGCAGACTGACATTTACATGCTAGAATTCTACATAAAGTTGTCATTTAGATGGATATTGGCATCATGCATGGTGAAAGCAGAATCTCATTCAAGTCATTGGCAACAGCAGATAATTTTAACAGCATTTCTGATGATGAATAATGCAAAACATTATTGGACTACATGTGGATAATAATAAACTATTTTGTGTTATCAGTATCAGATTCTTGAATTCATTCAGAAAACTGAATAGCATTTCAAAGTGTGATAACTATGTCATGACCAGAACTGATTAGCTAACAGAGAACTTTGGAAAAGCAAGGTACTTAACAGCACTGGGCTTGGCAATGGTTATTGGAAAATACTGCTTTTCCATTTGCTAAAAAAGACTGCCTTATCAGTAAATAATGCTGCCATTTGGCTTACTTGGAGTTCCAGCTCCTTTCAGACACTAATGGATAAAACAGTGAAGCCTCACTCAAGATTTGCTTCTGCATGTCTAGATGATGTGGGCATTCATTCAGAGGATTGTGAGTGTCTCATACCAAAAGTGCAGGCTACGTTAGAATTTATATCACAGACTAGCTTGACTGTTAATGCTAAACAAAGTAAACTGGTCATGATGGAAGCCAGATGTTTACTATACCTTTATTTTATTTGTAAATGTTTTTTGGGAAAGAGCACTGATCTCAATGGACCCTGTTCAGACTTAACCCTGGACCAGTGCCTGGTTATATGACTTGCTCAAATTCACATACTCAGAGCTGGATCAAAATCAAATGGGGCCCTAGGCAGGTTAATGGATCAGGGCCCTTCCCATACACAGCCCCCCAGCTATTCCAGTGTCCCACTATATGGCTATTTCTCCCCAGTTACCATAAACACTGTTCAAAACTCTCAGTGCGCATACTGTTTTCTGATTTACTTCTACAATGATTGCAGGTATTTGGATTTAGTTTAAAACTTTTATTTAAAATTTTATAACACAAACACTGATAGGCATTTGCTAAACAAAGCAATACAGTCTCACAATGAAAACAGACATAGCATTAAAACATTTCTACCCTTGAAACTCACATTCACTGAAACAGCATTGAAACCCACATTAAAAAAAAAAAAAACATCTGGCCAACAGTGGACAAAGTTTACCTTTGGGCTGTTTTCAAACCATAGGCCCCTTGCACACATTTTTGCACCATGCAAACATGCAAGAGTACTTTGATTCACCTTCTTGGCTGTATTAAATTATATCCCTTGTATAATACAGCACCACTTGTTACAGCATGTTTATAGTTTTGAACATTTTATCAGTAAGCAATGAAACAAAACATATGAAACAATAATTAAAAAACTATTATTATTTATTTTTAAAGAACATGTATATATATATATTTTTTTTTTTAAATATATGTGTTTTTCTAAATACATATAATTTGTTTTTTCAATACAAGTGGAAAGTGATGATCTAATTAACATTAATTGTTTAAGTGTTGGAATGGGAGTGTCTTGTTAAATGTATTTAAGGTTAGCTATTATTCAGTGTTGAAGTTTTACTCTGTAAAGGCAAGTTTTGCTGAGGCGCTAGAGAAATTTACTTGTATTTCATTTTACTTCTGAGTTGGATTAAATATTTATCCAGACGTGCATTGGAGTCCCTCTTCTGTGGTATTATTATATCAAGAGTTTGAATCTTTTTGGTGGTTTTTGCAATAATTAAAAAACTGCCCATTTTAGAACATTTCAACCATAAAAGGCTACTTAAACTTCTGTCATTACAATCTAACAATATCAGTCAATATGCACAATCTCTCCAGATTGCAGAAGTAAAAGTCATCTGAATAATTTCACATTAAAAAGATCTGTAACTAATGAAGAGGTTGCTGCTAGCAAACAACTTTATATTTCAGTGTTTCATCTACAAATTCGGTGTTTGGTGCCCTTGAAGAATAAATTGCCTATGCCACATTAAAAAATGGTATGCTGGTAATACTGCAATATGGAATGGATGGCAAATTGAAAGCAGGTTCATAGTTAATAGACATCTCATCCAAAGGAGGACAGGCTCAGGACTAGAGCACCCCACCCCCCCTTAAAATACAACACAGTATCAGCAATGCATTTAAATGCTGTGGGAGTAGAACCCAAAGCCTTCTGCAGCAAGATCAAGCATGCCACCTCTTGTGCTACTAACACTGCTTTTAAACTCTCTACAACAATAGTGATACAATTTGCTAAACAAAACAGTTGTGCATTGTAAACAGACTTGGCATGAGAAGCAGTAAACATCTCTTTCCTTGAAGCTCACAATTCCTTGAAAATGCACTTGAAACCATTCCTTGAAAAATGCAGCTTGGTGGTTGGGGTAGACGATTCAGGCTTTTGTTTCCTGTAACTAAGATACAGGGTTTGAGCTTAAGCAAATTACTAATAGCCTGGTTTCCCTAACTAGGGCATTTCACTCTCACACACACAGAAATCACAACCTGTTAGTGCAAGAAATTTTTGAAAGCCCAAAAGAAATAGGAACAGATTATAAATATTGCTCGCGTGAACTCAGAAAATTGCTAGAATAACAGGATGTGTGTACATTTTTCTAAAGATATGAAGTCTGAGCCTCAAATGTCTGTCATTATTTATTAATAGCAATCCTTTTTTATGAGGAACAGAACAAAAATATGGGGCAAAAATCTAGACAGTTGAGAGGTGTATACCTCTTACATACAGACTCCTACTTCCCTCTTACACACACACCTCGCTCTTTCCCTCTTACACACATGCACAACTACCCATAGCTTTCAACCAGTCAGGAACAAATTCCAACAGAATCAGGGACAAATCCAGAAATAGTCAGGGACACTTTTCATATATTACTTGAGAAATTGACAAAATAACAGAACATGAGTGAATATATATTTTCTAAACCAAAAGAAGTATGTAACTCTAATTATTGCCATTTATTTATTTATTAACTGTCATTAATCTTTTCACCAAAGAAAGGTCACCACTTTTAGGTGGGATTAAGAGAGACAGAGCTAAAAATTCAGTCAAAACACACATACTCACACACACACACACACACACACACACACACACACACACACACACACACACACACACACACACACACACACACGCACCCCTACCTCCCTCTTACACATACACACACACACACACACACACACACACACACACACACACACACACACACACACACACACAGCATACCTTTCAATCTCTTTGAACAAAAAATCTGAACAACGCCAAAAATAATTGTGGGGGGGGGCAAAGCCCCAAAACTAGGGACAAACTTTAAATATTGCTCTCACAAGCTTATACAGTTGCTAGAATAAAAGGTATTGGGTTATTCTTCAGAAAATGCATGTTACTGTCTAATGCAAACCCCATTCTTCTATTAACTTTTGAAACAAATATGGTTATCATTTAAATATATAGCTGATTTTCCCCTGTAGCCTATGCTGTGTTTGGCTTTGCTCCTGACTACTTAGCTAACAAGTAGAGAGAGATATACACCTCACTTTCAGGGAGGCAGCTATTTTTCCTAAAACTGGAAAATGCAGTCCTAGCATCAGATAAATGCAAACTTGTTTTTTATGAAGGATAAATATCAGAAAATGTCTTAAAAAATGTTAAAATACTTTCGACTTTCTGCTACTCTTATGCCCTGTGCCCCCATCTGTTTTTTTTTTTTTGGGGGGGGGGTGGAACCCTTTGAGGAGGATTCCTTTTTTCATGCTTCTTCTTATATATGGCATATAGAAAATTGTTCACTGTTCATGGTAGAACTGTGAAACCCCTTTCTATAATTCAGAATATAAACTGGCAGCTCTGCAAATAGGCTAAACAGCAGCAAAGTGCACGAAGATTATCATTATACAGAATGTATTTTAAAGAAATTGCTGACTATATATTGGCAGTCTGTGTGGATGTTAGTTTTACAAATGATGGTCTAATGCACAGCTACAAATGAATGAACTCCAGGCATCTTTGCCAGTTTCAGAAAGATAAACCATTCCAGTATTGCACATTGCAAAGTTTTAATATAAGACTACTGGAGAAAAACTGACTTTCCTTTAAGACAGAGTTACCACAGTGTATATATATATATATATATATATATATATATATATATATATATATATATATATATATATATATATATGTACAGCTAACCTGTCTAATCCATTCTGACATTCCATATTGTTCCATACGTCACCCATAAACTGACACATACAGGGACTGGAAGGTTTATGATGGATCAGTTCACCTTACAGATCATTGTTGATTCCTACAATATCCCTTTGCATAACTGTCTTTGATGTATACTTAAGCTTATGGCTGGAACCAGAGACTATTTATTACAGTGCTAAACGTACTATTCAATTCATCCAGAATAGGGCTTTGTGATAGAAAGTTAAGCTTACCTGTTGAGGAATATGCAGCTAGTGTGTGCAGTGATATATAAGTGCAGTATTTGCCACAGAAGAAAGATCTAACTATTGCTATAATTAGACTGTTTACTTACATCTGCACTACTGTACTGTGATTAATACTCTAAACTGTTTATTTTGTGGTTGTTAAACCTATGGCATTTCACAGTTGCCTACTGTTCTCTAAACTGTATTTTAAGTTTTTGGGTGTTAAAGCTGTGGAACTTTACAACTGCTCACTGTTCTTTACCATCTTTTACTGTCTTTTTTTTCTCAGCCCCAATCCAGATGTGTGTCATAGCATTTGTGGAACCTATCCTGTGGCAAATAACACCACTAACATAAATAACTAAAGCCAGCCGGAATCCCAACTATCCTGAAGATCATTACATAACTTAAATGTATGTCTCATTATAATACAAAAGGCATTACTAGATTGTTTTATTTTTTTATTTTGCTGTAATCCTAAATGCACTGAACATAACTGCATGAGCCAGAAGCAGAGATTTCAGTTCTCACCCCCCATTGAGAAACATCTTGGTTTCTAACCTTCCAGTTTGTAAAACACTCCACTCTAAGCTACAATACTAGCCCTTAAAGTCTCTAAAGAAACATTTAGTCATCAGTTCTTTTTTGTCTGAGATATTACCCCACTACCCTTCCAGTCTGTCTCTCAGAGTCAAAAATAGCTGACTCATTCACTTACAGCCCTCAGACAAGACAATTTTTTAGGGCACCCAAATGATCAAATTAAAAGGGGTCTCACTACTTTAAAAAAAAAACATTACTAACAAAAGAAGGGCTAACATCATAGTTATTACTTCAGAGCAAGTGGTAGTTTATATTGTAATCATACATACCTTGCTCAGCTCATCCCACTCTGCTTGCCCTACAGGCTCACCCCACTCCCCTACCCTGCCCCCATTTCCCACATGCCCCCACTACTCTTACATTTACACCTACATAACCCCTCCAACCCTCCAATCACAACACTTCACACACCCAACAACCACGCTATAACTGAAATTAGTTAATCAAAACCTACAATTAATCTCTAGTACATAACCCCACATTAAACAAAAACACATACCAACTTACCCTACATCCACAGATAGTACAATATGTTACTTTATCAAATTCCAACCCTCTTACTTCTACTAATAGCTGCACAGCTCACATCATATACTGCATATCTTGACACACATGACAACATCAAACCCCCCACAACAACCTACCCACCAAAACAAACAGAAACCTCCATTATCATTGCTGCTAACATCTTTAATATTGGACCACCTCCTGTTACAAACTGTACCTTGTCCCCCTCAAAACATAATCACCTACATCACTGACGTATAATAAAGCATTACAAAGATACATAAAAGTAATAGTTAACATTGCATCACAGGTAATTCTTAGTGGAGATGTACATTCCCAGTCCTGGCTCCACAACAAAACATATCAACCTACCATCAACCCCACTAAAAATCACCAGAAAAAAACTCCAGTCTCCTAATATTAAATATAAACCTTACAAGTATTCTCAACAAGACCAGTGAACTCCACGCCACCCTCTCATACTACTCACCTGATATGGTTGTCTTAACAGAAACATGGCTTAAATCAGAGATCAACAACAATGAGATAACACACCTTGGCTATAACATACATAGACCAGACTGGATAGGAAAAACAACTGGAGGTGTAGCCATACTATACAAAAATAATCTAATCCTCAAAGCTATAGACATAAGCATCCCAGATGTCACTAATGCAGAAATACTATTAACAAAACTTAATTCCAAAAAGCAAATAAACATAGTTTGTGTCTACATCCCACCAGGGAATAATATACCTGCCCTAGAGCATATCCTACAATGGGCAAATAAGCCCCTTCCCCAAGAAACAATTATACTTGGAAACTTTAATATTGATTGGTATCCCTGTAACTCAAACACACCCACAAACCACATTTCTCTGTACGGCCTTTCCCAACTAATCCAACACACTATGAGGACAGACAAAACAACAACAAAAATAATCAATCCTAGATTGGATGCTCACCAATCAACCCAACCTCTCTCAACTCACAGGCTGTCTTCATGACAGCCTTAGTGACCACCACCCCCCCTTTCTACTCTGGCAGCAAATAAACTCTTCCTAAACCTTGTTATATCAGCAAATAAGTAATAAAAAATGTAATCCCCAAGAGTTCATATACACAGTCAAGTGCTGCAGATGGGCACCTCTCAAATACCTCCCATTAGACAAGGCAGTGGAGTCACTTAACTCCACCTTCCTTAGCATACTAAATAAGCTTGCCCCACCTAGAACAATTCGGATAAAACCCAACTACATCCCATGGCTAAACAAAAAAACAAGAACTCTACTAAAAGCAAGAGACAAAGCCTGGGACAATTGGCACCATAACAAATCACTAACCAGTCATCAGAAATACCTAGAACTAAGAAATTCTTCCAAAAAATATATAAGACAAGACAAAAAAAATATTTTGCTAAAATACAACTAGAACACCAAGGAAACACACAAAAGTTCTGGTCAGCAATCAAGAAAATCCTTCAGCCTGATCAAATCACTACCCCCTCTCCAAACACCAACAACATCATAGATGACATACCCACACAGTTTAACAAAATTTTCACCAATTCTATACTCAGACCAACAAACACTAGCCACCGCCCCCTACTTCTCTCTCTCCAACACAAAACAATAACTTCTCTCTACAACCTATTCCTACTGCCAACATAAAAAAACACTTCAAAAATTCAAACCGACAACCTTAGCTGCAGGCAACCTACCTGCAGACTGTCTCAAAGTTGCAGCTGCAATACTCTACTGTCTTCAGGAAATAATACAGCAAACCTTCTCCAAAGCAGAAACCTGGCTAAGCAATGCCCAGTTAATACTCAATCCCAACAAAACAAAACTCATCCTGTTTCACCATACAAGATACCCAGACCCCTCTTCAGCATTCAAAATCATCTCAGTAAACAATATCATCATTGCCCCAGTCTCCCACACCAAACTCCTGGGAGTAGTAATAGACCAAAACATGAACTTTGATCTCCACATAAATCAAACAATCAAAAAAGTCTACAAAAATGGATTGCCTGTGCAGGAACAAACTTTTCCTCACAGACAAATCCAAAATTTCCATTGCTAGTACCCACCTTCTCTCCACACTCCTATATGCATCTGCCATCCTTGCTAATCTCAAGAAAACTTACATAAACAAACTAGATAGCTGCTATAATAAAATAGCAAAGTTCACTACAGATGCCAGCTACAGATTCCATCACTGTTACACTCACAAAGAACTCTCATGGTTAGAATTCCCCAACCTACTAATTTTTAACCAGCTCACCATGGTCCACCAAATACTCAACCAAACTGAAAAAACACCCACTTTCAAAGGCCTGCTTACTCACTATTCTAATAACCAGACCCAGCACTCCAGTAACAAAACCTAGTAAACATCAGTAAAAGTAGCAATAATGCTGGTGACTCACTATACTCAAACAATATCACCAAAATCTGGAACTCCCTACCCATTGATATTAGATCCACCTCCAGCACCGCCAAGTTTAAGAAACTACTAAAAGATCACCTAACATCTATCCGGCTCTGCTCATGAACTAACCCTGGATAACTTTCCCACACTCAGATATAATCTCTAACTACACTTCTATCCACTCTAGAACTCCTGTAACCTCCTTCTCCCTTACGTATATCCCCTTGTCTTCCACATAGTTATAAACCGTATTCTGTCAGATGGCATACTAAATGTACTGAAGAGGCTTAAGAAATTCTAAGACATGCTGTACTGTATTTGTACTTTATTTATGTGTTAATCTCACGTCTCATGTATATATTTTGTTGATTAATCTCGTATGTATATAAATTGCTTTACTGATGTCTGCTAGACTGTAAATAGATACATATAAGCTGTATAGAAAACTTTTTCCTTGTTGTACTAGACATGTATTAGTAAAAATGTACTTTGCTGGAGCTTTTCTCCTCGGGCCTCTGCTGAAGACACTGTTGTCCACTCAGACCATCCTGGTAAACAAATGTTAAATAAATAAATAAAATAAATGTGACTTTAAACAGCTTACTCTTACATAGTAAACTGTTTTTGGTCATAGTGGTTGACTGAGGAGCAATTGGGGGGGGGGGGGTTATTTGACTCCTAATTCAGGTTCTGACAAAATTAGACTTGGGTCTCCTTCATTTCCATTATATAGTATAGTGCTGAAAGGTACTTCATAATCTGTGATATTATATCCTCTTCTGTGTGAATATCTTTCTTACATTTTGCTGTAAAAACAAGTGTGAGTCAGAATTTGTATCTATGGTTGAGCTTCTCTTTATTTTATAAATGTTTCATTTCAGCAGGGGAAGTGAAACATAGTTTTGCACATGAAGAGGGAGGGGGAAAAAAGCAGGCCATGTAAATCAGGCAGAGTCATAAACCACATTAGCCTGTGGATGAAAAATGTTCGAGATGCTCTTGGCTCAAACCTTAAAAAAATGAAAAATTATGGTGATGTCAAATCTGATGCTGCAGAAGAAAAACTCAGCAAGTAGTAGGAGGTAAGCTTTTGCTGACTAATTAGAGCTCTAATATTTCTTTATTCATGCGTCTATTTTTAACAGACCTATCAGAATATTACTCTCTTAGGAGCTTGTGAATATACAAATGATATTAATGAAATTGCTGTTATAAGGTGAAGAAATTCCTCATAAATTTACTGCACCTGTAGAAACATCAAGGGAAATATTGCTTGCCAGTCTAGACAGAAACACATTTGCCAACATTGCGTAAGACAAAACAACTAAGGACTGGGTTATAAAGCAACTAGCCAAAAATAAAAGATGTACCTTATCACTGAGACCCATTCCACATTTCTTAACTGACAATGGATTTCTACCTCTCATCTGTCCCTAAGGTTAAGGGACGTCCCTGAGTTTGACTCAAATTTTAGCTGTGACATATTAATAAGAATTTTAACTTGACTAAAGTCACAAATAATGAACAAGAAGCAGAAATTTATGGCTGATCATTGAAGCATTCTGGCAGCAGGTTGTCCAATGGAAAGAAAAGTAAAAAGATGTATTAGAAGACTAGCTAACCAATAAATTGATCGATTCTTTCTTTGATTTGATTGATTGATTGATTATATGATTGCTTGATTTAATGATTTGTTGTGACTTTTTGTTTGTTTCTTTCTTTCTTTACTTATTTTTCTGTCTTTAACTGTAAAGCTGGGCCAAGCCAGAATGGACTATTTTCAACCCTGTACTCCATTTGAAGGAAAAAGTGAACAACAAAATCAAAGTAACAAAGTGTTATACACGGCCGTGGTAGAAATACATTAAGAATAAAAATGAATTCCCTAATCATCTATAATGACTGATTCAAGCATAAAGCTGTTATAATATCCAACAGCACTGTCATCCCCCACACAGAGAGTACCTAGCACTCAGTAACCTTAGTAATCACCACACTCCCCAATATATAGCTCAAACACTATTACTAGGTGAGTGTAGTGTACCTGCACTAGATATACAACAACATTATTGGTTATGTGTAATATACCTGTGCCAGATATACTATACCATTAATGGTTATGTGTAATATACCTGTACTAGATATACTACAACATTAATTGCCATGTGTAGTATATCTGAACTAGATATCCTTAGGCCAGATTGTAGAACATATATTATATGCAAATATGTTTATTTTCCTTTGGCAATGTTTATATACTGAACTGTGTGTGTCATCATATGTATCTGTAATAATTTTTCTCCTGTTTTATACATTGTTGTTTGTACTTTTCTCCCTGGGCATCCTTTGAAAATGGCTTCTTCTGACCCAGACGGACCATCCCGGTAAACAAATGTCAAATAAATAAATGCTACACCATTACTTGTCACATGTAGTATACCTGTACTAGATATACTACACCATTACTTGTCATGTGTAGCACACTGTACTAGATATACTGTACCATTACTGGTGATGTGTAGTATACTGTACTAGATATACTGCACCGTTATTATTCATGTGTAGTATACCTGTACTAGATATACTACACCATTACTGGTCATGTGTAGTATACCTGCGCTAGATATACTGCACCATTACTGATCATGTATAGTATACCTGTACTAGATATACTGCACCATTACTTGTCATCTGTAGTATAATGTACTAGATATACTGCACCATTACAGGTGATGTGTAGTATACCTGTTCTAGATATACTGCTCCATTACTGGTGATGTGTAGTATACATGTACTAGATATACTGCTCCATTACTGGTGATGTGTAGTATACATGTACTAGATATACTGCTCTATTACTGGTGATGTTAAGTATACCTGTACTAGATATACTGCACCATTACTGGTGATGTGTAGTATACCTGTACTAGATATACTGCACCATTACTTGTCATGTGTAGTATACTGTACTAGATATACTGCACCATTACTGGTGATGTGTAGTATACTGTGCTAGATATACTGCACCATTACAGATGATGTGTAGTATACCTGTAGTAGATATACTGCACCATTACTGGTGATGTGTAGTATACCTGAATTAGATATACCGCACCATTACTTGTCATGTGTAGTATACTGTACTAGATATATTGCACCATTACCGGTGATGTGTAGTATACTGTGCTAGATATACTGTACCATTACTGATGATGTGTAGTATACTTGTAGTAGATATACTGCACCATTACTTGTTATGCGTAGTATACCTGTACTAGATATACTACACCATTACTTGTTATGCGTAGTATACCTGTACTAGTTATACTGCACTGTTACTGGTTATGTGTAGTATACATGTACAAGGTATACTACACTATTACTGGTTATATAATAGTATGTAATCTGAAGAATAAGGAGTATGGAATTCTGCCTGGTATTATTTTGTGACCGTCATCTTAATTTCCAGAAAATACATTTTAGAAAAGGCGGAACAAAGTATGGGGGAAATCAAGGACAGCTGAGAGGCAAGTTGTGGTGTGCAACACTCCATTGCTGATAATAGCATTCTGACTTCTTCTGGTATTTAGGCAGTTGACATCCAATGTCAAAAAAGACCTTTAAGTTTATTTCGTCTGGTGTTACTTTTGAGATAGAAATTAAGTCTTGCAAACCACAAGATAAGACTTGCATTCTTATCCGAAAAAATAAACACTAGCATGACAGGATTGTTTCTGCTGTCTGAAGAAATACAGAAATGTTTCAGATTTCTGCCATAGTTACTTGTACAAGTACTTTGTCTTCTTCAGATTGTTCTATAGCTTATTAATCATAACTAATATGTTTTTGCATTTTACTGCCTTTCTTACCATACAAAAGTTCAGTCATGTACTTCAATGCAGCAGAGCATGACAACACTGAAAGTTTTGACCTATAAATGTTTTTATTTCATTTCACATTGTCTGTTTCTGTTAATCTACCAATATACCTTCTTTTCTTATATTTATATGCAACACTAGTTTTGGTCATTTATAAAACATGTTTTGGTTCATTTAGTATAGCCTAACTCGCAGTACTGTTAACCATTCATTTGCCAGATAGTGAGCAACAGTGCTTTAAACATTTACACTTTAACTTAAAGAAAGGAATTTTAGGTTTAATGTAGTGAAAATGTACCAGGCATTTAGGAAAAAGCCAGTTCATGAGATGGAACTGTATACTTGGTACCTTCTGTAGAGAATGCTAATATCAAAGTACAAAGGACATCAAGAAGCTGGGGATGGTTAATCAGTATAACTTAGTACTAGCAGGACTGCGTCTGTTCAAGTTGTGGTTCAGGGATTTTCTGCAGAATAACTTGAATTTTTTTAAGGGAGGCCAAGCAAAGAAGGGACCTAAGTGACAAAGGGCAAGATGTGAAATTAAAGCAAGCTATGAAATAGAAATAAAGCAGCATGCATCTATGTTAGGCATCTAAGCAAAATAAATTCTGCTGTACTTGGCTCAAGACATTCAACCTGTGAGTATAATAGCAAAGAGGTTATGTGTGCATGTGCACTACATCTCTATATGGCTGTAACTCAAAAGGCAGAATACGCATTTGATAGAAAAGTATTTGTGGTTTTAAAAAGAGAGAATGCTCAAATGAGTGGTTGCTCATTTGTATGAATCTCATATGGCTGAAGTAAATTTTATATAGTATAGGTAAGTAGGTGACAGCTCTGAAGATGTGCAAGAAGGCATTACAGAAGTTATTGTGTATCTGCAAGTGTTCACAGGTTAAGATTTGAGTAACGGTTAAGTATCAGGTAGATTTAGTGCTTTTCATGCTTGGTTTCTTTGTGAGATCAGTTTGTTTTTGTCTTGCATAATAGTACTGTTAAGGAAAGGGTTTTTAGTAACATAATGTGTAGGGTTGGAGTTGGGGGTAAAGCCGTCCTGCTGAACTTTATATATGTATATATATATATATATATATATATATATATATATATATATATATATATATATATTTTATATATATATGTATATATATATATATATATATGTATATTTTATATATATATATATATATATATATATGTATATTTTATATATATGTATATTTTATATATATATATATATATATATATATATATATATATATATATATATATATATATATATATATTTGAAATTACTTACCATGACTGTTCACATCCCTGAATCGGAACAATGTAAAACCGTCCAGCCGACTGCTCAGAATGTCAATTCATTCAGAAGATTGACATTTGACAGTGAATGGACAACTCATCATCCAAAAAATACATCGACTAGCATATTATTTCATAGGTTCATAGGTTGATACTAGGCTATCTGCCCTACGGCATTTATAAGCCTAACCAGAGTGTGTTTGGCTTTCGCCACCCTTTTAGATTAGTTTACTGTGCCTCTGTCTAGTAGGGACATAGAAGAGATCCCAGGGGTAAACCTATGATCTCCCATCCACTCGTCAATATTTTTCTTGAAGAGGGTCATTGAGCGGCTCTGCCTAACATGGAATGGGATTTTGTTCCAGAGTGAGGGAAGCCTCTGGGATATGAATCTGTCCCTCCAGCATGTCCTATTTATTTCTGTGCTGAGGTTTAAGTCCCTGGAGCATGTAGCTCTAAGGGATTTGTATTTCCTGAGGTGGAGCATGTCCATTAATTCTGGGTTGGACATGGCTTTATACGTCAGGCACAGATCGACTCTGAGTAGGCGGTAAGCAACTGAGTAGAGCTGAAGTTTCTTTAGCCTAACTGCGTAGGGCATCTGTTTGAGTCCCTTGATCCTCTTGGTGAGGTACTTTTGGGGTCTTTCCAGTTGCTGCAGGTATCGGGTAAGGTACATCCCAAATGGGGCATTGCACTCAATTATGGGCCTGATGAGTGATGAGTAGAGGGGCACAATGACCTCTCTTGATCTAGATGTGAACCCTTTCATGATAATGTGGGCTATATAGAAGGTCTTTCTAACCACTTTGGCAAAGTGATTGTCAAAGGAGAGATTGCTATCTACTTGGGTCCCCAAATCCCTAATTACTTCTTCCATACTTAATGGATTACCACCTATGTGGCAATTTGTGGGCACTTTGTTTTTCCCAAAGGGGATGACTATGCACTTTTTGGCATTTAGCTTTAGGCCATGGCTCTGGCACCAGTTATCCATCTCTGTGAGACCATTTTGAAGGATGCTTGTGTCAGTCGGATGGCACCCAGTTTTCAGTCATCTGCGAACTTGGTCAGCCATAGTCCTCCCATGTTAGCCTGTATCTCAGAGAAATATATACCGAACAAGAGAGGTCTCAGGACTGAGCCTTGTGGGACGCCACTTGTAACTGATTTAGAGTCTGACATGGCAGCTGCAATTCTGACCATGTGGGTTCTATCTCTGAGCCAGTTTGCAACCCATCTTGTGACATAGGGGTTGATATTTAAGCTGGTGAGCTTATTTATGATGCCAGAGTGGGGTATTGTGTCGAAGGCTTTTGCGAGGTCCAGGTAGGCAGTGTGGACTACCTTCCCTTCATCTGTGGCCTTGGTGACTGTTTTAAAGAAGTTGACCAGGTTCAAGAGGCAAGATCTGCCCTTAACAAAGCTGAATTGGGTAGGATCCAGTGTTTGGAGGTTCCCAATGTCTTTGTTTATGAGTTCCATGATGATACGCTCCATAGCTTTGCAGACCGGGCTAGTCAGGCTTATAGGGCGATAGTTTCCAGGGTCTGTTATGGCACCACCTTTGTGGAGTGGGACCACTGTTGCTGTATGCCATTCCTTGGGTACATATCCTGTAGTAAGGCTGAGTCTGAACAGTGACTTTATGTGAGGGTTCAGTTCTTCTTGGAGCTCGTGTAAGATGCAGCCCGGGACACCGTCTGGTCCCATTGATGCTGTGTTTTTTGCTTTGGAGAGGGCAGCTCTCACTTGTGCATCTGTGATGTCAGGAAGGCTACACTCTGTTGGGATGGACATTTGCTCTTTTGGGGGGGGGAGGGGGAGAAGTTTGCACTGAACCTGTCTGCCAGGATGTTGGCAATGTCTGTGGGTTCAGTGTATTTTTTGTCATTTTGCACTAACTCAGAGCATATCTGTGAGTTGCCACCCAGGTTCCTGACATAACTAAAGAAGGTCTTGTGATTATCTTTAGCGTCTTGTGCAATCTTTCTTTTGAAGTTGGCCTTAGACGATTTTATGAGGGATCGTAGTTTCTAGCTAGTACTGATCAGAGATGCCTTCCCTTTTTGGGATTTTGCTCTATCATGTAGTAGCTTCCTCCTTCTGTTATATAGCTTATTTATGGCTGGGGTCCACCAGACAGGTCTCCTGCCTTTGGAGGAGTGAGTCTTGGTTTTATTTGGGATAGCATGATCCATGCATTCCTGTAGGTGTCCATAGAATGTGTTTGTAAAGGATTCTGTGGTTTGGGCCGTATTTTCCACTGGCCTGGGGGCTTTGAAGGATTCCACCTCAGTTTTGAGAAGTGTGAAGTTTGCTTTTGAGAAGTTCTTCACCGTGGTTTCCTTGGCTAGGGGTGGGGACGGGATATGGATGTCCAGTGAGATTAATTTATGGTCAGATCTTGCCAATGAGGGGTATACCTCTGGTATGGAACATAGAGTCCCCATGTTGGTGATGATCAGGTCCAATATGTTTTCCCCTCTTATGGGAGTGGTGACCAGTTGTTCCATAGCATTTGAGTTTATAAATTCTAGGAACCATTGGGCGAGGGTGTTGGGGCTTGAGTAGTGCTCCCAGTCTATGTTTGGGTAGTTGAAGTCACCCAATATAATGATGTTTGGAGAGACCTTCATATTCTCCAGTGTTCTCAGGAAAGCCGAGTGGGATTCCTGAGTTTGGGAGGGTGGTCTGTAGCAGGCTACAAACTGAAAGGCAGTTTTGCTCACTGTTAGTTGCACATGGATGGTCTCCGATGCTTCTTGCAGTGCCACTAACCTGGAGGTGTGGGTATCTTTGATGAATATGGATACTCCCCCACCTTTTGTGGTTCGGTCCGAGTTTTGGGTCCGAAAAGCATGGTATGAGGTATAACCTGGTAGTGCTGGGGTGCTCTCAGGAACCTTGAACCAGGTTTCTGTTACTGCACAGATATCGATATTCTCCATACTGAGGAGAGCCTCGAGTGCATTCATCTTGAGGTTTAGACTTCTGACGTTGAGCAGTATTACCCTTAGTTTCTTTTTCCTTGTGTTGTCTATGGAGGTGGGTTTGTCTTTTGAGCCTTGCCTAAAAAAGGTACTATGGGGGTGGCAAGAGCCTTAGCCAGTATTCGAAAGCCCAGGGTTGACAGGTGCAAGCCGTCCCTAGCAAAGCAACGTGGCTTGTTGAGCATGTCATCCCAGGCTGACGGAAACTGGATCCCCTTTGAATGACACCAATACTTTAGCCAATTGTTAAAATTTATCCTTTTGTCTTTATACTGTGGCATCATTCTTGGTGAGGGTAAGATGCTACTCAAAGTCAGGGTCATACCGGCCTGGGCTACATGATCAGAGAGCTCCTCTATGTCTCTTTTCATGTAGTCCAGGGAGGTACGTCTCAGGTCATTCACACCAGCATGGACAATGACGGAGTCATATTTGTACTTGCTTTGGAGTGTCCTGAGTGCTTGTGTTATGTGGCGGATCCTGGCACCCGACAGGCAGCTTACAGTGACCTTCTCCTTGTTCAGCCTGGTGAGTGGGACGTCAATGCGTCTGATAAAAGAGTCACCTATTACAAGTGTATTAGGTGTTTTGTTTAGCCTTAAGGGATGTGACTGTGTGGCACACTGACTTTGTGAACTATGTGATACGAGGGTATTGTTGTGGGGTAGCGGTTGCTTGGATGTCTGGTTGGAGGTCTCTGCTGCTTGGGCAGATTTTTATTTAGAGCCTCCGAGTATGTTTTTGTGTGTTTATGCGTTTGGTTTGCTGTTGTGATAGGTCTATGAGAGACTGGATCTGTGGTGTGGTTACCTTCTCCTCCTGACTGACTGCACCAGTACTGGGTTGAGAGAGCTCAGCCTCCAGTTTGGCTATATAGTTGCATCTCTCACTTATATTTGAGCTTGTTGGGAGGAGGAGAGGGTGGTCTGTGTACATAAGGCAGTTGTAACATTGCCTCAAGATTCCCATTTTCACCAGCTGGACTGGAGAGTAAACCCAAAACTGACTTTTGGACATGCCAGAATAGTATAAGGAACTACGTTTTGACTGATCAAAAAGGACCAATAGGGAGCCAAGTACTTAAAGGGAGTATAAGAGGGTGTAGTGCTTTAGTTTATTAGTGCTTACTAATAAGATTACTTATACGAGCAACTGCAGGACTTTAGAATGAAAATAGAGTGCTAACTTTTTGATTTAGAACAGTTCTAAGGGAAAAAGTGAAGAGCAGACTTTCTGGAGCTGGGAATACTTTAAACCCATTTAAGCGGCGCTGCCCGATGCTGCGCTATGCGCAAAATTGTGCAAAACCGCACAAATGCAGGTTTTGAAGAAGGGAAACTGAAAGAGATAGGAAATTACCCAAAACGGCCAATAAGCTACTAGTTTCAGGGCTGAGACCACTCCTCCAGGAACAGATAGGCTGCTCAAAGCTCCCCACTCTCATTGGTGAACAGAGAAGCTTTCTCCTATCCAAGTAAGGATATGGGCAACACAGGAAACTATACCACAGTCCGGAATTCAGCAAAACCTGAAATCTGGACTAATCTATTTCAGCAAAGGTGGGAAAAGAGAATATTTTTTTGTTTTTTTTTTTTGTTTTTTTCAGGAAACAGTAGAAAAACACACAGAAAACACTGTAAATGCTATAGACAGGCTAGCGTACTTTAGTGTGTAGCCTACAACAGTTATACAATATTGTTTTGCTGGGGGGCAAGCATCCCCTGCACCCCCCACACCCCCTACTACTCATATAGTCAAACTCGAAGATCGCACTACAGTAAGGAAAGGAGTAAATTTCACGATCCCCACTGTAGTGCAATCCATTTCAAAACACCAACGCTTACAACTGCGAACACAAGCTAAGTGTCAATGTTTTGGAGTCAACAGGATTTGTGTTTGCAGTTCATAGTCGACATGATTTGTGTTTGCAGTTTTGCCTCTTTGCACCTCTGTATTCAACCTTCTAACAGTTGTGGTAAGTCATATCAATATTTTGATAGTAAACCGTGCTAACTCTAATCTTACCTCAAACACAAATTTCAAGACTCACTGTTACACCATTAGATATTTTTGCACCCCTATTTCCATATTTATCATCCCCAAAAAACTCATATTCCTGGTAGTTATATACATAACAGTTCTGACAGTATGCTAAGGCACAACAACTTTATAGTTAATATATATTTCTATTCCTTCCTTCACACTTCTGTTATGCCAAGAGTCACAATTCAATTCCCTAGAAGATTAGCCTACTTTTACCACCATACTGCTGAAGAAGGAACTGATGTTTGTATGGGAAATGAAAAAGTACCACAGATATTTAGTCTTTCTTACCTATATTCCACAGGTTCTTGTAGTTTGAGGTAGTTATCTATCTCGTGATGCATAGAAGATTTGAAGTCAACCCTAAAAATATAAGACAAATGACATTGAGCTTCAGCATACAAATAAGCACTCTTCACAGTGAATTAGCAGAGTTTTAACAGTTACCTGTGATTAGTTCTGCAGTCTTTATAAGTTGACCACCCACCACCCATCACACATACACATGTGCATGCTCACACACACACACACACACACACACACACACACACACACACACACACACACACACACACACACACACACACACACACACACACACATATATTAACATGGTTATGTTTTTTGCTGTGAAACGGGTATAAAACTGGAATTTTCCTGCTGTGTGTCCTAAAATAGATGTGAAATAGTGAGTTTTCTTGATGTATAGCTGGAAAAAAATATAGGACTTTGATTTTAATTGGTCCAATGCTGTCAAGGCATGTATTGCTACTCTTGTATAAATATGGTCATTAGTCGTATTTAAAGGATAAATACATGCCTTGTGTGCTAGTCCTCAGCTGTGACTTCATGGTATTTAAGAAAGACAGGAAAACAGGAAGTCAAAGAAACTCAGACTAAGAAGATCAGAAAGGCGTCTAAATGAAGAAGTCCAGTGGAGTTTGAAAGTAGAAGGAAAAATACGATTGATGAAGATTCTGAACATGTTTCTGAAGACCAGAATTTTGGCTCTGAAGGAAATGAAACAGAAAGAGCAGCTAGCCAGTGAAGAGACCTGGTGCCCTTTATAATTGATCTGGAAGCAAAAGACTGCTTCTTTTTCTTGGGTTTTAATCAACACCAAGATATTCTAAGACAGTTTTTAACCTAAGACATACGAGGCAATTAAGGAAAAAAAGAATGACTTGAGTGAGCTTACAAGAGACTGCATTTTGCATGGACGTAAACAATTTTCCTTTCTAAAACCTGTTGAACATCTTTCCTTTGTTAGGAGAGGCCAGACCAAAGTATTAGTTTCTGTAAATAAAGCCTTTAATGTGAGAAAATGTGAAGGTGTCAGCTGCTTTCCCCTCTCATGGCTTCTATTTTGCATGTCTTTGTTTTCCCTTCATCAGTACTACTACTCCTTCTGTTATCAACTCCTTACCTTTTGTCTTCAACTGGCCAAATTCCTTCTCCAGCTTCTATTCAAGAATGCCTGGCATAATCTCTTCCTGTGATCCCTTTTTCATTTTCCCACCTCTATCGATTAGTTCTTGTCTACTGCTTTTCGGTCATTGGTACATTTTCTTTCAAACTGTTTATATATATATATATATATATATATATATATATATATATATATATATTTATATTTATATGTGTGTGTGTATATAAAACTACAAGGAAAAGTCAGACAAACTAGAGTTTTCACTGTGTGGTATGTTAAACCTCCTGTAGTGGAGGCCCATGGGATATATGCAAATGACACCTTCAGAACATCAGGTGTTTCAGCTATATGGCTTCTGAATATCCACAAGCTTTTTTTTACTTTTTAAGTGTTTTTGGTTACATTCAGTCTAAAAAAGCAAAACCCCACTAGCTGTAGACATGCATGTTTTGGGCTTTTTATTGACCTTACCAGCACACTATATGTGAACAGTTTCAATATACATCAGAAACACGCTGTCTATAAACACAGGTGAAGCACATAAAGATTAAGCTGCCTGAAAAGATATCCTAACATCCAAGCCAATAGGGTAAAAATGGCATACAGACAAGCAATTCAGTAAAAATTGTAAGGAAAACACAGACAAGCTAGAGCTTTCAGTGTGTGATACCTTAAACTTCTTGTAGTGGAGGTCCATGGGACATATGCAATTTATTGCTTCAGGACAGCACATGTTTCAGTTGCATGGCTTCTGAATGACCATTACTTTTTTTTTTTTACTTTTAAGTCTTTATGGTTATATTCAGGCCAATAAAGCCAAACCCCACTAGCTATGGACATTCATTTCTGGCATTTTTATTGAGCTCATCAGCACAGCTATCTCTCTCTCTCTCTATATATATATATATATATATATATATATATATATCATTATAAACACAACATCAACTAGTAAAAATAAATAAAAAACACAGAATACTCTGAACAAACAGAAGCAATTTATTGCTAAGCGCTTTTGGTTAGAGTTCCCACCCTTCTTCAGACAAATATGCATAGTCAAATCACCTTATATATAAAATTAATTAGTAATACTAATCCAATTATTCAATCAATGCACACAAATTCATTACCTTAAATACTTAATATAATACCCCCAAACAAACACCTAAAATATTTTGAGCATTAAAACCAACAAAAACTCAACTATTAATAACTTTGAGTTTTAAAACACTAGTTAAAGCAATACCATCATTGATTCCAGGTGGTACAATAGCATTCAAATAAATCTGCCACCAGTACTCCATATTTTCCAATAAGAGTTTCCAAGGTCACCCTCTTGGGTTTTCCTTAGCCTGCTCTAATATAACAAAGGCAAAACTATGATCATTACATTCTTGAATGTGTCTAAATAATGCATTAATGTGTTTTGCTTTTGCTATATCATAAGTATGTTCGTAGATATTCTGCCTAATTTTACATTCAGTCTTACCTATATAGTAAGCTGTACATTGCAAACGTTTTGTACCATATACTACACCCCTTGTATTACAATTTAACTGTCCTTTTATACCAATATTTTTACCTCCTAACAAAATGTGGTCACATTCCAATATGTACCTGCATTGGTTACACATCCCACATCTTTTCATTACACCATTTTCTACAACCCTCATAGTAGTTAGGAACTTACACATGTCATTCAAATTTCCATCCCTTTTGTATATAATATTAGGGTGAGTACTTAAGACTTGACTAACTTCCCAGTCACATAGGATCAATTCCCAATTTTTCTCTAAAATACTCAAGATATTTAGGCTGCCACTACTAAATGTAGTAATAAAAGCATTAGTTCGATTAGGTTCATTTATTCCCCTTGCCTCGATTACTTCATTATTAAAGCAATTTATATATCATTGCTAGTTTGTAAAGCATGTATATTCACTTCATCTGCTACACCCTGCAAAATATCCTTCACATTAAAATCTATATTTTGTCTTAATAATGGGTTATAAAACCCAGATGTTCTCTTCCCGATAACTTCTGAGGATATAGTATCAATAAGGGCATCAGGATAATCCCTATTTAAAAATATTTTCCCTATAAAATTAACCTCCTCTATAAACTCATTCTCCAATGTGATCATCCTTGCAGCACTTATCATTTGGCCCTTTATTACTGCTTTTTTTACATGGTTCAGATAGTTACTTGAATAATGTTAGAATTTATTAGAGTAGGTTTTCTTCCTGAAAATGGAAGATTTCAGATAACCCCCTACCATGTCTCTGGACAGCGATACATCCAAGTATGTAATACTCATACCTCCTATATTATATGAAAATTATAAAAATGCAGTTGAATTATTCAAATACTCAACAAATTTGGGGATACATTCCCTAGGTCCACACCAAGCAAAAAATAAATCGTCAAGAAACCGAGTATATAAAATTTATTATACTCCATATAGGGAGAATTAAACAAAAATTTAAACTCCCACATCTCCACGATAGGGTTTGCATATAGGGGGCATACAGGAAAGCCCAAAGCTACCCCTTTAATTTGCTTAAAATATTGACCTTCATAATATATATAATTATTATCCAGCTAACTCTAACAAATGGGCCAATGTATTAATCTTATCCTGTCCTATAACTAATACATCTGTAAAAAATTCCATAAACCATTCAAGGCCCAAGTCATGTAGAATGTGTTTTTGCTTGGACCTTGAAAATCCACCATTATGTCCTATTGTGGATGGGGGACAATCAAAAACATATTTTATTGCTAAGTATATTGATGGTCAACTAAAGAGCAAAATATGAACCTTAGAATATTTATGTCGAGACTCATGGGACTTTTTGACAAAGTGTAATCAGCTTAATTCATGTCTGGCTGAAATAATATTCATTACTGTGGATGTAAAAGATGTATATATCTGCATTCCACATGACTTGGGCCTTGAGTAGTTTATGGAATTTTTTCTGGGTTTTATAACCCATTACTAAGACAAAATACAGATTTTAATGTGAAGGATACTTTGCAGGGTGTAGTAGATGAAGTACATATACAGGATTACAAACTAGCAATGATATATCAAATTGTTTTAATAATGAAGTAATTGAGGCAAGGGGAATAAATGAACCTAATCAAACTAATGCTTTTATTACTACATTTACTAGTGACAGGCTAAATATCATGAGTATTTTACAGAAAAATTGGGAATTGATCCTATGTGACAAGGAAGTTAGTTGAGTCTTAGGTACTCACCCTAATATTATCTACAAAAGGGATAGAAATTTGCAGGGCTGGTATAAGTTCCTAACTACTATGGGGGTTGTAGAAAATGGTGTAATGAAAAGATGTGGGATGTGTAACCAATGCAGGTATATATTAGAATGTAACCACATTTTGTTAGGAGGTAAAAATATTGGTATAAAAGGACAGTTAAATTGTAATACAAGGGGCGTAGTATATGCTGCAAAATGTTTGCAATGTCCAGCTTACTATATAGGTAAGACTGAATGTAAAATTAGGCAGCGTATCTACGAACATACTTATGGTATAGGTAAAGCAAAACACACGAATGCATTATTTAGACACATTTAAGAATGTAATCAGTTTTGCCTTTGTTATATTAGACCAGGTTAAGGAAAACCCAAGAGGTAGACCTTGAAAAATGTTATTGGAAAATAGGAAGTATTGATGGCAGATTTATTTGAATGATATTGTACCACCTGGAATCAATGCTGTTATTGCTTTAACTAGTGTTTTAAAACTCAAAGTTTTTAATAGGTAATGAGTTTTTGTTGGTTTTAATGCTCAAATTATTTTAGGTATTTGTTTGAGGGGTATTATATTAAGTATTTAAGGTAATGAATTTGTGTGCATTGATTGAATAATTGGCTGAGTATTGCTAATTAATTGCATATATAACGTGATTTGAATATATGCATTTGTCTGAAGAAGGTTGGGAACTCTAACCGAAACCGCTTACCAATAAATTTCTGCTGTTTGTTCTGAGTACTCCGTGGTTTATATATATATATATGTGTGTATATATATATATATATATATATATATATATATATATATATATATATATATACACAAATATACATATATATATATATATATATATATATATATATATATATATATATAATCTATATGGGTCTACTTTGAAACATCTAAAACCCATAACATCTAATTTCATAACATTGAGGCCAGAACATCTAAAACCCAAAACATCTAAAACCCATAACATTGAATTCCATAACATCTAACACTACAAATCACCAGAAAATAACACCCATCCACATATAACGGCACCAAACTACCAAACACACTTTATACTATGTTTCTGCAGGGGGGCAAGACCCCCTGCACCCCACATCCCCCGTAAATTAAATATACCAACTCCAAGATCACACGACAGTGGGTAGAAGTTAATTTCCTAGCCCCACTCTATCAAGCCCCCCTGCAGAAACGTAGTAAAAAGTGTGTTTGGTAGTTTCTTGTCATTATATGTTATTATATGTGGAGGGGATGTTATTTTCATGTGAGTTGTACTGTTAGATGTTATGAAATTCAATGTTATGGGTTTTAGATGTTTTGGGTTTTAGATGTTCTGATCTAAATGTTATGAAATTAGATGTTATGGGTTATATATATATATGGATTCACTTCAGAAGTTTGAAATACTGAAATCTCGAATTTCAGTATCTCGAGCCTAAGAAGCCGAATCCACACAACAAAAAAAACTGAAAACCGTGAAATTCAAAATCCCGAATACCTGAGGTTTTGAATTTCACAGTACTACAACAGACACACACACACACACACACACACACACACACACACACACACACACACACACACACACACACACACACCATTCTCCACACAGACACACACAATCTTTCTACTACACATTTAGTGTTGATGTACAACTAAACAAACTATTGCTGAGATCATGGTACAGTGGGGATAAGGGAATATTCCCTTTTCCCCACTGTAGTGCGATCTCAGAGTAAGAATATTAAAGTTGGGGGGTGTTGGGGGTGCATGGGGGCTTGCCCCCCTGCATAATTGTGTTTAGTGTGGGTTTTGTTTTTTTTTTTTGGTTAAGGTTTTACACGAAAATGCATTTTTTCAAAAAATGTACTTTCGTGTAAGTGAGTGTGATCAAAGTAGATATATATATATATATATATATATATATATATATATATATATATATATATATATATATGTATGTATCACACAGCAAAAGTCTGAATGTTTCACTTACAGCTTCATTGGTATCTAAAATAATATGTGCATATATATGTATATATATTCCCTTCGCAAGCTCGAAGTTTCAAAACTTTGAACTGCAAATGGTCGAGACCATAAGATCGAAGTTTTGAAACTTTGAACATTTTGAATGGAGATCATTGTAAAGGGCGGCATAGAAAATTTACCATTTTCCTCACTGTAGTGCAATCTCAGAGTTGGTTTATTTATTTATGAGGGAGTGTGGGGGGTGGAGGAGGCTTGACCCCCCCCCCTGCAAAAAATAAATTTTTTTTTTTTAATTTTTTTTTTTATTACACTTTTGTAGTTTCAAAGCTTCAATCTTATGGTCTCAACTATTTGCTGTTCGAAATTTTGAAACTTCAAGTAGATGAAGGGTGGATATATATATATATATATATATATATATATATATATATATATATATATATATATATAAATATGTGTGTGTGTGTATACATACATGCATACATGCGTGTGTGTGTGTGTGTGTGTGTGTGTGTGTGTGTGTGTGTGTGTATGTGTGCATGCACGTGTGTGTGTGTGTGTGTGTGTGTGTGTGTGTGTGTGTGTGTGTGTGTATGCATAATTTTATGAGTATAATTTCAGGAATGTGTAATGTGCCTTTAGGTGGAAAGCGGGAATATTCTTAGATTGTGCATTAAGACACACCACTGATGTTCGGGCAGGTTTGGGATGGGAAAGTTCAGTGTTGAGTCGATTGAAGTTCCCATGTGGCTATCTTTTACACTGTTGAGCATTTATCCCTGTTAAGGGTTTGGAAAGTTAAACTCAATCACCTGCAGAGTGTTTTCACATGGTATATTTCACATAGTTAGCTGAGTCTGACAGTGATACGCCTGCCTTGTACTGCTGTGAAACTGGCACCCTCCCTGGATACAATAAACTCTGTATAGGTTTCGTGCAGAGTCTAGACAGAGTGTTTTTCCATACACAATACTGGTCATTGGATGGCTCTGTGCCATGCATATTAATGATGTGTACATGCATAAGCAAAGTTCTGCAGCTTGCAGCAGTGTTGCTAGTCATGAAACCTGTAATATGAATGTGGATCGCACCTCCCAACTTTTTTTAGTGCATGAAATCTGGACAAAGACTTAAATAATGGGGAGACAAATGTCCAAAAATAGGGACAGATTTACCATATTATTCTTATTAACACAGAAATTATGTAGAGTAATAGGATTTGTGTTAGCATGCATTTTCTGAAAGATATGAAGTACAAAACTGAAATGTCTGTCATTATGTATTGACATAAATCTTTAGTGATTTTCCAGAAAACCACACATTTTAAAAGGAACAGCCCAAAAATATGATGCAAACATCTGGACATTCTGCAAAATTCTGGGCAGTTGGGAGGTATGCTGCAGATAGCATATCCATGTAAGGTTGCTGTCTGTGAAAGCAGATTGTAGGACATCACAGCAATTGCTTTTCAGTTACTTGAGTTTCCTTTATAAAGATTTCTGGAGCACTGCCATTGATTGTTTTTCTTTATTTCAAAAATGTTTTTTTTTACTTATTTTTTTCTTTTGAGGCCAGTGTTTGCGTGATGCATCGCTTAGCACAAATGTGTTTGCCTGTCATATCCAGTCTGTGTGAAGCACAGTGGTGCACATACTGGAAGAATGGACCACCCAGGTTACAGACAGGACCCAGACAGCCACAAACATAAACCAGATGCATTCAATTAATACTATTGGCCATCACGCAAACACTGTAAGTGGCATTGTGCTATGATTAACAGTGAGAACTTTACATTGAATACTAAGATAGGGCATATCATGTCACTAATCCTGTCATAGTAGGTGTTAAGTGGTGTGGAGTGCAAATAGACCTGAGCTCTAGTACAGGGTGTGCAATATTTGTTTTACTGTTGTGAGATTATAGATTATAGAAGCAAAGTGCAACTTACCCAGCTGTTTTTCTCAACCTTCTTGTGGCAATAGCTGTAAGTATAGGAGAACCAGAGACATGGTCCATTTGACTAGCACATTTACACAAGTGCCTTTATACCACATAATCTTGAAATTGTAGTGCTTGCCACTGTTGTGTATTACTTAACATCGCGCAAACACAGCGCCCACCAGTGCACACCCTGTCCTACACTGCTTGTGCAACTGTAAGTGATGCACATCTTTCTCTCCAAAAAAAAAAAAAAACTGTCCCATACATAGCTCTCCATTTTGCACACATGTCTTTATGACACACTTGATTCGGTCCAGTTGGTGATACAATATGATTGTGTTGTGGTCACCCCTCTCTCTGGAGGTGACAGTCCAAATTCAGCTATTATTTTGCATATATGGTTATGTTTTATTGTTGAAGAAACAGATAGCTATGGTTCTTTCCTACATCCCTCCTGCACATCCCTGCCTTCCTTTCACTTTGCTTTGCCCCCTGCTTGCTTCCCATTTTACCACTTTCCTGTATTCCCCATTTCATTTATTTAAAGAATTATTGAGCAATGATGCGCATCAGGCACCACCACTAAGCAGCGGTGAATGGCAGCAATACAAGTAAATGTATTTAAAAGTATTATACGCACTTGTAAAATTACTACTTACACCCATATTCAAACCCAGCAACTTCAGCCTCCAGCAACAATGCATTAACATGTCCTGCCACAAAATCATTTAGGTAGCAGATGTATTTTATACAGTCAATAGTAACTGACACAGTTTAGCGAGGATTTCCCTTTGTACTCCCCTGTGCTTGCTCTCCATATCACCAGTGCCATATCTTCCCCATTAATTTTGTATGAAGCATCATTGTGCGATCCCCAGTACTGTTTTATAAAGCATCGTTGGGTGATATCCATTTAGTTTTATAAAGCATTAATGTGCTATGGAGCGTGATGGTGTGCATAGTGCAACATCATTAAGCAATGGTAATACAAAAGTAGTTCAATGTATTAGCTATAACGTATTCGGAACCAGCACCATCTGGCCCCAAAAAGGAACGTATTACTTCATTAAGTGAATTAATACCTGCAGCCAGAGAGTTAGTTAAGTTGCAGCTGTATGCAAAAGCAGTTAAGTCTACCATTTGCTATTCATTGTCGAAAAATACACCTGGTGCACAACTGAGTCTGTAGTCTGTTAATGCATTGATGCATTCATTTTTGGGGTCAGATGGTACTACATTCGAATCCAGGTGGATATAATAGTTTCAAATACATGTACGTATAAATCCAGTTTCTGAAGTGTGATAGTTGGTATGGGGTCTATATATGGCTAGATGATACTCGTTTCCAGTACAACTGCAAATAACACTTATAACTGCTTTTTGCTGTAGCCACACATTACTGTGCGATGTGCACTGTTGTGCAATTATGCTTTAAAGAAAGGAAAATGGAAAAATAGGAAAGTGGTGAAATGAGGAGCAAGCAGGAGGAAGAACAAAATGAAAGAAGGGCAGGAATGTGCAGGAGGGATGTAGGACAAAACCTTAGCTGTCCATTTCTTCTACAGTAAAAAATGTTCAGCTATGCAGAATATTAGCTGAATTTGCAGTGTCAAACCCAGAGAGAGGGGTGACCACAACACAATCAAGTTGTATAACCAGTTCAGAGAAATCTAGTGTGTCAAGATGACACATGTGTGGAATGGAGAGCTATGTATGGGATGACAATTCTTTTTTTGGGACAGGTGCCGTCTTTTTTTTTGAGAGAGAGAGAAATGCTGGGGAAGGGATGTAGGTATGTCTAGTTTAGGTAGGTTGGTTAGGTGAGGAAGCAATCCCAGGCAGACAGGACATACAAGACAAGACACAGGGTTGGTGAAGGACACAAGAAGTGGGTGAGCGCCATGGTTAGGGTGAGGTGGGGACATTTTGAAACCATGGACATCAAACTGGGTGACAGTCAGAATCGAGTCATCACCCACTTTACTGTCATCACAGTCACCTCACTGCACCAATGGCTGCAGTGTTTGATGTCTGCAACTCCTTGTGTTATTCAGTACAATGATGGAAAGCAGTATCTCTATCCAGCTTAGGCATGCACCAACTGTGTGTTGCACAGTCCTACTCACCAACCCTGGAAGTTCATCAGAGGTGATAAAGTCACCACCTTTGCCACTGCTCCTGGAGGGAACCACTGGCCTATCCTGCAGGACAGAATTACCTGAGAGGCCATGTAATGCAGGGGCAGCAGAAGGGATGCTACCAGGTTGGTTCCCATACATGCTGGGCTTTGGTGCTGTAGCCAGTGGAGTAGGGGCAGGTGGATCCTGTAGGGCAGGCTTACCCTGCTGTGTTGTGGGAAAAACAAAAAAATAAAAATTATAAAAAAAGAGAAAGTAAGGGTTCGGGTGAGAGAAAAACAAGGGAGAACATTAGCAATGTTATATGTGATGTACAATGCATTGATACAATTATTTGACTCTATTCTGCTAATTTTGCCTTTAAGACTACCAACTCCTAACAAATAACTTTTTCACTGTTAAGACTACCCAACAGATGCACACTATACTACAGATTGCAGCAAGCAATCCTTGATGTGCGCATATATTGCACTCATGCATGTCCCAGTTATACTGATCACAATTTACAGCAGGCCATTGATTTTAATGCTTTAGAGCTCTGATACTACATTGCAATATCAATGAAAACTTAGCAGCATTGTATATTTGGTAAGTGTGGTTTTTGACCCCACAACCTCTGACTAATATCTAATAATGAACTGTTTTTTTGGCCTCCAGACTAATGCATGCATACTTTCCAGT
The DNA here is from genome assembly GCF_019279795.1 of Protopterus annectens. NCBI lineage: Eukaryota > Metazoa > Chordata > Ceratodontiformes > Protopteridae > Protopterus > Protopterus annectens. The sequence goes on from NC_056741.1 coordinate 689,836,224, forward strand.
TACAGTTGATAGATGAATGCTCAATTAGATACTGTATCTAATAAAAGTGTCAATAAGTGCTAAAATAACAGTACTGTTTGGATACTGTTTGGATACATATATACCACATGTTTCTCACAACCATACCAATCTAGTGGCATGGGTTTACACATTCAGTTCTTGGTCTGTGATGGAAAACAGAACAGAAAAGAATACCATTATGAATACCAATCCTGACTATATTCTGCTTTTTATTCTTATCAGTAGTCTCGGTAAGTGATGCTTACACATGTGTGGGGTGCCCCCAGTCCTACGTTCCTCGATCTAATGGTCGAGGATATCCCTCTTCCTCATCTAAATGTCTCTGTAGTGATTCCTACATTGTTCACCAGTGTGGGGGATTCTGGTAGCTCTGGTCAATATCTGGGCAACACTATTCCATGCCTCTGACTTGTAATCTGAGACATGAAAGTCCCTCTGCAAAAGCCTGGACCCATGTTCATTCTCTAGGAGTCCAACAAACACTTTGGACTCCTGGACACCCCATCTTTGAGCACAGAATCTCAAAATCTCTCCATGAACACCTGTCATGCCTACCACAGATCTAACCAATGTATTATAATGTATTCCCAACAACTGCAGGTATCTCACTTTCTGAGAGTGTGCACTTTTTGGTTTTGCAATATTTGAAAGTGTTGTGAATCACTTACCATCATGCAAACACGGTACTCGAGGGTGGGCATTGCCGGGCAATGTGTTTGCATGATAGCCAACAGTCTTAATTGATGCATCGGGTTTATGTCTGTGGCTGTCTGGGTCCTGTCTACTAACTGGTGGGTCATTTGACCAGTTTGTGCACTGCCTCTCTGCATGCAAACCAGATGAGAATAGCCAAACACATTTGTGCTAAGTGGCACATCATGGAAAGAGTGCCCCCCCCAAAAAATAAATTAATTAATTAATTAAAACAATGCAAAAGACATGAAATTAGGAAAATCAGTCTATGACATGCACAATAGAAAATGTTAGCACACATGAAATATCTCTACTTAGGTCTGGATCCCAACTCTCACTCCAATGCACCTTCAGAAAACAGGGTGGGTGCCTTATCCATCTTTGCCAGACAAACAGCTGTGCAGCAAAGAATTTAAATAATTCCTCACACAACCAAGTGCAACTGAATGTACACTGATATTAAGGCATAACCTGTTATTTGTAAATTTATTATATTTAATATATTTGGATGTAAAGCACTTAGTGATCATACAACCTGTCATGATTATTCCTTGCAAATATAAAGCGTTGTCTTAACTTTCTGTGTTTCTTGTTTATTCATCAGTTATCTCACCAGTACTCAGAGACTTGAAGTGTGTAAGCCATTTTATATCATTTACCTTAAAATGTGTGAAGATATTAACTGGGAATACTATGATATGCAGTTGCCATCAAATGAAGGGCAGGTTGGATGGCACACACAAGAATAGACTGCTCTTTTGGGGGATGGAGCAAAGCTGAGTTCCTGTTATGGCACATACAAGGGTACACTGTTCGTTTGAGGGGGTGGACTGAGGCTGAGCTACTGTTATGGCACAAATAAGGATACATTGCTCTTACTCTCCTTGTTTTGCATCCTGCCAGTTTGATCTTCTGAGGGTTGTAAAGTCAGAAACTACAATGTGACTCATTATTTTTTTAACTTTTCTCTGTTATGATTTCCCAGTACAAACATATGGTGCTAAATTGAGGGCATGCAGTGATCATCAGTACTTTGGATAAGTATGAATGTCTGAATTTTTGATGCCAGAGGCCTACTACTTGCTAATGGACACATACAAGTCAAATAACTCTCTGTTGCCACGTTACAATACTTTCTGTACAAATCTCCCACCTTTTACTTGCTTACTGTACCAAATGATGAAATACAACACATGCCATAATATTATTACACAATACAGGAAATGTTCAGGACTTGCCTTGTAAATGCAGCAGCTGCCACAATGTTAGTTCAGGGCTGACTATGATGCAAGAAGCACAGACCCAGTACATGGGGGAGGTAAAGGCTCTGTCTCTGAGTTATGGGTGGCAGAGGTCATGGAGTTCCTGTATTGTGTCTCTTTCCACCCTGTAGAGTCTACAATGTCCATGTTGTGTATGCTGTGATAAGTTAAATGTGACCTGAAAACTCTTCTCCATCTCAGCCTAGGCCTGTTGGCAGCAGCAGCAGCATTGTCTGCAGCCTGTAGCACATACAAATAGAGTTAAGCAGGAGCAGCAGCTCATAACAGTCTGTCTGTGTAGACTTTCTGTGTCTGTACTCCACTACTTTTAAAATCCACAGGAAAAACCAGCATGGAGTCTACAAGGTTGCATTGTAACTTGTTGAATAGCTCCACCAGATTGCTTGATTAGCATGCAGTTCAGCTACTTATGTTGAATTAGCATCTCTGAAACAGAGGCTAAGACAGATGCAATCCATTAATAATCTTTTCTATTATAAAAAAGAAAATGTGTAGCTAGCCAAACTGATGGTGAGGACACTTGCTACATGTTTGCAGGACTTCACTAAAGTTAATTTGTTCCAAAGATATCTTTACAGAGGAGTATTGAACTCCAGGAGGTATGCTCCCATTTTGTTACCTACATAATGCATATGCTGGAATATATTAATGAATAATGTGAAGCAAAGCCTTATGCACTTTTATCTGTATGCATTAGTTAGAAGTGTACTGATGGCATGACCATGTTTGTCAAGCCATTTCAGAGGTACACATGATTGACAATACATGAAAATAGAAAGCTGTGTGATCCATATGTACAAATGTTTCAGGGACAGGTCCCTTGAAAGCACTTTTAGCAAGCCAAATATGTTTTATTAGCAAAATGGTTCATTTGCCTGTTCTTTTGTTGTTGGGGGGAGCAAAGAAAAGTTAATGTTATGTCACAAACAAGAATGGATTGTTCTTTTGTGGGGGAGCAAAGGTGAGTTACTGCTATGGCACATACAAGGATATGTTGCTGTTGCTACTCTCCTTGTTTTGCATCCAGCCTGTAGTTAGCATTTCACATCTGTAGACTATTTTATGTTTTTCCAGTGAGTAATACTGACTGTCTACCTTTACTCTTTTATCTGGAAACAGTTACTTTGTAGTTATGTGATACTTATGTGTATTAGCATTCTGTTGTCTTTTAGGACACAAACAATGTGACTGAGGGGGAGACTTCCATTCAGTGAAGTGGAAAACAATATCATTGTTGACATTCTCTTTCAACATGGGGCACTTTTGTTGGGAAAGGATTTGCCCATTATGCAACAAAGGCTACAAGTATGGCAGTAGATTGTTGCCAACATCAATTCTGTGGGTGACCACAGTTGGACATTTGAACAGGTGCACCACAGGGCCACTGACATGATTACCTCTGCATGGAGGCGAGCAGCTGCTGTTGTCCAAGACCAAAGGGTAACTGGAGAGGTCCTACTATAGAACCACCTCTTACCCCCAATGAAGAGTTCCTGGCAAATATCCTCCAACATGAGAGCTCACAGCAGAGTGGACCACTGCATGTCCTTGACATGGGCATCACTCCTTCTGAGTCCCAGGATGACCTTCCAGGTAGGCTTCATTATATGATGAGTTGACTACTGTTGTATAGTAAAACAATTGAAATAAAAGTTACTTCTGTGTCACGTCTTTTTTGGGGAGGGGGTTGAAGATTTCTATGGTGATAAGCTCAACTGGCAGTTGTCAGCCATGTTCTTGTTGAACATACAGTTAATATAGATATAGAGGAGTACTCATATTACCCCCTGTCTTACTGTTAAATGTGATGATGTTACCCTTACCTCTTGCTTAACTTATTTCAGGACCATAAGGAATCCATCAACATATGCCTCCTGCACATGGTAAACCAAATACATTTATGTCAGTAGTGTAGAAAAATTTAAAGAAATATCATAATGGGTCATTTTATGCCTGTTGTGTGTATTGCTGTACTGTCTGTAACAGTGGCAGCACTGTTAGTTGTTTAGCATATATTGCAGCATAGTAGTGCAGGTATTAATGTATGCCTGTGCATTTTCCTTTTTATCACAGGTGATTATGATGTTGGGAGTGTGAGCCCTGTGCCACTTGATGTCACTGTCTCATCAGATACTAATGATGATGGTAGCAAAACTGAGGCACAGCCGGGAGTTGTAGAGGTTGTATCTGACACAGAGATTGACATCCAGCCAAGCCACCCCCTTCATTTTTCCTGGACACAGCTAGTAGGCCTATGCATACCCATTCCACTGAGCTTACAGATATTGGACAGGTGGAGGGTGAGGACATTGATCAGGGAAGTGTGGCTACTGGAGCTTTGGTGCCTGTTGAATCTGTCCATAGTCAAAGTGTGGGCAAGGTGCCATGTAGGAGGGTAGATAGGGGTGCTGGAGAGGGGCTTGCTGTCCCTCCTCCACCAGGTGCAGGAGTCTCTTCCTGTGTCACTCAATGTATGCTTAGGGCTGTCATGGAGGCACAGGCACATTCAGAAAGGTGCTCCAGGCAAAAGCTCAGAGCTGTAGATGTGGCACAGGCTGAAATGTGTGACTGCCTCCACCGTGTTGCCGATTCACTGGATCGGGTGAATAACATGTTGGAATGAGGGGTTTCTGTGATGGACCAAGGGGTTTCAGTCATGGAATGAGCATTGTCTGTGATAGAAGGTCTGCTGGGAGGGAAACAGTGTCCTCATGGGCATAGGGCAACCACACCTGCCAATAGCCAATGTGGCCATGTCCATTCATGCTGCCATAGTGGCAGTACTTCCACTAGTCCAACAGTGAGTGTGCTGTCCACATCCAGACTTGACAGGCCATGAGGTCATAGTCCTGGGCATTCCCATGAAGTGAGCATGTCTAGCAGACATCAGTCATGTTCAGATAGCAGCACTGCAACTGACCTTGGGCGTGGAGGTGGCAGTTCAACTACTGCTAGAGCCAGTTCTTGTGGTTGGGGGTGACAGTGATGAACTGCCAACTCTACCATGCATGGCTCACATATGTCAGACAAACTAAGATCTAGTGCTAGCAGACTCTCACATACCACTTTCACATGCAGGAGCTCTACAGACACACACATGCAATAGTTACATGGTTCAACCTGCCTGCGTTCCTTTCTTATTCACACACACTCACAAACCTTTTGTGTCAGCCTAGGCCTCCTGCCCACCCCCCCCCCCCGACAACACCCTGTGCAAGTGATGATAACTCTGCCATGTCCCTGTCTTGTCTCTTTTGGATTCAAGGATACAAAATCTTTGTGTCTGATGCACAGGGTGCAAAGCTACATTAGTGCTTAGTATATCTGCATTTGTGTTGTTGAACTGATGATTGTACCTGTCACTTATATTTGCCTTGGCAAGTTATACAGTGGATAGCATCCTCATGTCAGTACTTTCTAGTGCATTCTCTTGTAAGGATTGTGAAGTCGGGAACTGCAATGTCTCTCATAACTTTCTAACTTTTCTGTTTAATGATTTTCCAGTACATACGTATGCTATGGTGCACATCATAAGAAACACCATTGCATTTAGATCTTAGGATTATATGACAGCACTGTAGTCAAACCAGAAACATGCAGCAGCTGGACAGACCACAGGGTTTTTTCATAAAGATAACACAGGGCCTACTAACCATGCCATGATGTATATGGATAGATTAAAAGACATGTCATTGCAATCTGTCTGGTATCATATTCAAATGTAACTGTTATTCAAAGCCTCTTAGTTTTGGCTTAAGAACTTGGGCTTCAAGCCAGTTGTTTTACATTAAGAAGGTTTGTAGTTTACACTTTTGTCAGAGGAGAGTGTAGCCTCTGCCATTCTGAAATGGGAATTGTTGGCTGAAGACTTGTCATGCTTGTTGTTCTAAGTGTGCTTGTTCTGGTTTAAGCACTTGGATTCCAAACCAGTTATTTTACATTAGGAACATTTGTAGTCTAAACCTTTGTGGCAGGAGAGCATAACCTACACAATTCTAAGCAGGGAATTGCTGGTTGAAGGCTTATTATGGCTGTTATTCTGAAAGTGTCTTTGCTCTGGTTTAAGCACTTTAGTTCCAGACAAGTTATTTCACACTAGGAAGTTTTGTGGTCTACACTCTTGTGGGAGTATTCTACTGAATTTCTGCTTTATTTAAACTTGTTTATGCTGTTGTGACAGTGATTTTCTGTACTTTGAATATCTAGTACTTATGTTTTTTATAGCATAGGCTAGATTCAGGTTGCTGAATCTAGACTGTTTCATATCATTTGAGCACTAAAACCAGACACCTTACATTAAGAAGTCCCCCCCCCCCTGCACCCTTCTGGCAGAAGTGTGCAGCCATGCACAAATCTGAGTTGGAGATTGCTGGAATAAGCTCAGTCTTGGGCTTTCCCTTTGGTTACTTTTTTAAAAGTGTTCTAACTTTACTTGTATTTAAGCATTGTGTTTGTGCGGGCGTGCACTCAGTTTACTGGAACTGTTCAGAGATTGCACTGCTGCCCTGTGTGCAACTCAGTTGTGCATTGTGAAGAACTGACACAGCTTTCTATTCCTAGCCCTTTAAAGAACAGACGCTTATTGTTTGTCTTATAGCAAAACCTGGTCCCTCTAGCCCACTCCCCACTAATTACTACAGTATATACCTACAATAATGGATGGACAGTTTTCTACCATTTCTCCAGGCAGAAAATTGAAATATGCATCCTGAGGCAATTTAGCAATTGCCTCATGTATACCGGCAACCAGTTACTTCTAAAACAAAGAAATACAACATGTGAGAGCTGTATCTGTACTATGAATTTGGAATCAGTTCTCTCACACAACATAGTGAGGCACACAGATGTCCCCCTCACCAGGCTGGACAAGGAGAAGGTTGCATTCAGCTGCCTGTCAGGTGTCAGGATTCATAAGATCATGCACACACTCAAGTCTCTCAACCACAAGTACCGTTATGACTTTCTCATAGTCCATGTCGTAGTGAATGACTTGAGACATACCTCAAGGGACTATATGAAAAGAGACATGACTGAGCTCTCAGATTATATGTCTCAGGCAGGTATGTACCTAGCCCTAAGCAGCATTCTACTTTCAACCAGGATGATGCCTCAATATAGACAAAACATGATTGACTTCAACAATTAGCTTACCTTCTAGTGTCAATCCATGGGGATCCAGTATCTGTCAGTCTGGGAAAATATGGTTGACAGACCATGCTGCTTTGCCAGAGATGGTTTTCACCTTTCAACTTTTGGCTTTCAGCTACTGGGAAAGGTACTTGCCATAGTGCCTTTTTAGGCAATGTCTTAACAACAAAATTCCTGCTTTAAAAAAATCCACTAGAGACAAGCTCAAGGTTATGCTGCTGAATGCTAGGAGTCTGAATTAGAAACTACACTCACTGGAAGCACTCTGTCCCTTAGAAGATGCCAATGTCTGTGCAGTCACAAAGACATGGTTCAAAGCCACAAACAGCCTTCCAGCCATGCAAGGCTGCTATGCCTTCCACATGTTCAGACCTCAAAATGTGCATGAAAGAACCAAAGGCAGAGGTGTATCCATCTTTATTAAAGACAGATATACCTCAAGACTAGTCAAACAGTACTACGCCCTAGAACTACTCTAGTCCAACTAATTGTAGGTGAGACCACCTTCCATATCATTGTTAGCTATAGGTCCCCACCATGAACCATGAGAAACACTCTGCCTACGTGGACCTACTTGAGACACTCACTATACAGACAAACACCTTGGTCATGGGTTTTTTCAACTATCCTTCCATCTATTGGGTGTCATCTATGAGCATAAACATGGTTGCCCTAAGGTTCCGGGAATTTGTTAATACAAATGCTCTTGAACAGATAGTCTGCACCCCTACAAGGGTCCTGAATGTCCTAGACTTAGTACTCACCAACATAGGGAGTCTCAGGTCCTCATAAAAACCAAGCCACCCTGGTGGACATCAAGCATAAATAGGTTATACAACAAGAGGAAGAAACTAATGTCTAAAAACAGGAGGAAACTGGCTCAGCAGAGGAAGGACACCCTCAACAGCTTGAACAAGCAAATTAGATATCTTGTAAAGTCCTCTAAAGTTAATTATGAAGCTAAACTAGTATTCCTAGCTAAGGATAATCACAAGGCATTATTTAGCTATGTCAGAAATCTAAAAGGGAAGGCTGAACTAGTAGTAGAATGTACCACTCATACTGACCCTGAGGACATCACCAACCTGCTAGTGGACAGATTTGGTGCAAACGTCACCTCCTGTCCTTACCAGACATACCTCAAAGCATACCTGTCACCAGTTCTCTACCTAGTATCTCCAAAGAGCAGGTCATAATCACAATCTTCATGGCCAAAACCACAGCCTCCATAGGACTGGATAACATCCCAGGCTGCCTACAAATGGTCTAAAACAGGACCGAGAAGAACCACTTGGCACTCTTTTCAACCACAGTCTAAGTTCTGGCTTTGTCCCTCCAGAATGGAAAACAGCAACAGTAATTCCCTTGCACAAAGGGGGTCCATCATCAGACCCTGGGAACTATAGACCCATAAGCCTAACCAACCTTATCTGCATGGGCATGGAGAGAATCATCATGTACATTATCAACAAAGACATAAGTAACCTTTAAACTCTTGACATGACTCAATTTGGCTTCAGTAAGGGTAGGCCATGCTTATTAAACTTGGTAGACTTCTTTGAGAATGTCACCAAAACCCTGGATGAAGGCAAAACAGTACATACAGCCTATCTTAGTTTCATAGGTTCATAGGTTCGTACTAGGCTATCTGCCCAAGGGCATTTATAAGCCTAGCCCATAGTTATTTGGCTTTCGCCACCCCTTTAGTTTGAATAAAACTATGCCTATTATTTTGCTGTGCCTCTGTCAAGCAGTGACACTGAAGTAATTCCTGGGGTATATCTGCGATCCCCCATCCATTGGTCAAGATTCATCTTGAACAAGGCCAGCGAGGTGCTCTGCCTCACATGTACCGGGATTTTGTTCCACAGCATAGGGAGTCTCTGGGTGATGAATCTGTCCCTCCAGCACGTTCTATTAATAACCATGTCAAGGTTTAAGTCTCCCGCCCTTGTGGTTCTGAGGGATCTAGATTTTTTGAGGTGAAGCATATTCATCAAATCAGGGTTTGACATGGCCTTATATGTCAGGCACAGGTCACCTCTGAGCAAGCGGTATGAGACTGAATAGAGCTGGAGTTCTTTCAGTCGGGCAGCATAAGACATATTTTTGAGACCCTTTATCCTTTTGGTGAGGAACTTTTGGGGCCTTTCCAGCTGCTGCAGGTGTCGGGTCAGATACATTCGAATGGGGCATTGTACTCAATCATAGGTCTAATGAGTGATGAGTACAGGGGGACGATGACCTCCCTTGATCTAGATGTGAATCCCTTCATGATCAGGTGGGCAATGTAGAAGGTTTTCCTAACTACTTTAGCAACATGAGTGTCAAACGAAAGGCTACTGTCAACCTGGGTCCCCAGATCCCTGATGACTTCTTCTGTGCTCAGTGAATTGCCACCTATATGGTAGCTAGGGGTAACCTTGTTTTTCCTGAAGGGTATGACTATGCATTTCTTGGCATTTAACTTTAGGCCATGGCTCTAGCACCAGTTATCCATTTCTGTGAGGCCCTTCTGAAGGATATCTGTGTCAGATGTGTTTTTGACTATGGCGCCCAGTTTGCAGTCATCTGCAAACTTTGTCAGCCATAACCCTCCTGTGTTTGCTTGTACTTCAGAAAAGTAGATGCCGAACAAGAGTGGACCCAGGACTGATCCCTGTGGTACACCACTTGTGACAGGCTTTGAGTCTGACATGGCTCCAGCAACTCTGATCCTGTGGGATCTGTCACTTAGCCAGTTTGCAACCCATCTTGTGATGTATGGGTTTACATTCAAGCTGATGAGTTTTTCGATGATACCTGAGTGGGGTATTGTGTCGAAGGCCTTTGCCAGGTCAAGGTAGGCTGTATGGACTGCCTTTCCCTCATCAATGGCCTTGGTGACTGTCTCGAAAAAGTCAACCAAGTTTAAAAGGCATGATCTGCCTTTGACAAAGCCAAACTGGGTTGGATCCAAAGTCTGCAAGTTCCCTATGTCTTTATTTATGAGTTCCATTATGATCCTCTCCATGGCTTTGCAGATAAGGCTTGTCAAGCTAATGGGACGGTAATTTCCAGGGTCGGTGGAGGCACCGCCCTTGTGAAGTGGGACCACAGTCGCCGTGCACCACTCCTTGGGTACGTATACTGAGGTGAGGCTAAGATTAAACAGCTGTCCTAACTGCGGGTTTAGTTCCTCATTGAGTTCGTGGAGCACACAGCTGGGGACAACATCCGGTCCCATGGATGCTGTGTTTTTTGCTTTGGAGTGAGCAGTTCTCACCTGGGTGTTGGAGATGTTTGGGGGGCTACAATCCTCTGGTATAGATATCTCTCCTTTTGGGGGGGAGAAGTTTGCACTGAACCTGTCAGCCAGTATGTTGGCAATGTGTGTAGGTTCAGTAATCTTCACATCATTTTGAACTAATTCTGAGCATATCTGGGAGTTTCCTCCTAGGTTTCTAACATAGCTAAAGAAGGCCTTATGATTGTCTTTTGAGTCCTTGGCGATTTTTCTCTCAAAATTTGCCTTGGATGATTTTAAGAGAGCTCTTAGTTTTTTACTTATAATGATCAAAGGTGTCTTACCTTTCAAGGATTTTGCTCTATCTTGTAGTAGCTTCCTCCTTTTGTTGTAGAGCTTGTTTGTGGCTGGGGTCCATCAGACTGGACGCTTGCCTTTGGTACAAAGAGTCTTAGTTTTGTTTGGGATTGCCTGATCCATGCAGTCCTGCAGGTACTGGTAGAAGGCATTTGTAAGTGATTCAGCGGTTTGAGTAATGTTTACCACTGGCTCAGGGGCCTTAAAGGAGACCACATTAGTTTTTAGAAGTGTGAAGTCGGCTTTTGAGTAGTTTTTCACTGTGGTCTTTTTATTTCAGGTGGGGGCGGGATGAGGACCTCCAGCGAGATTAGTTTATGATCTGATCTCACCAGTGAGGGGTATACTTCCGGTGTTGAACATTTTGATCCCATGTTCGTGATGATGAGATCAAGTATGTTTTCTCCTCTTGTGGGGATGGTGACTAGTTGTTCCATGGCATTTGAGTTTATGAACTCCAGGAACCTTTGGGCTAGAGTGTTTGGGCTTGAGTAGTGTTCCCAGTCTATATTAGGGTAGTTGAAGTCACCTAGTATGATGGTGTTTGGAGATACATTTATCCCCTCAATTGTTTTCAGGAAGGCCATGTGAGGTTCCTGAGTTTGAGAGGGTGGCCTGTAACATGCTACAAATTGCAGAGCAGTCTTGCCTATGGTTAATTGCACCTGGATGGTCTCCGATGCATCGTGCGTTGCCACCAACCTTGAGGTGTGGGTGTCCTTTATGAATATGGACACCCCCCTCCTTTCTTGGTGTTGTCCGGATTTTGGGGCCGGAACGCATGATATGAGGTGAAACCTGCTAGTGCTGGGGTGCTCTCAGGAGCCTTGAACCAGGTTTCTGTCACAGCACAGACATCGATGTTCTCCATACTGAGAAGGGCCTCGAGTGCATGCATCTTGAGATTGAGACTTCTGGCATTGAGCAGCATTACCCTTAGTTTTTACTTTTTGTGTTCTAGGGTGGTAGGTTTAGAATTTGAGCCTTGCCTAAAAAGGCACTATGGGGTGGCAAGAGCCTTTGCCAATATCCGGAAGCCTAGGGTGACAGGTGCAAGCCATCCCTTGAAGCAGCGTGGCTTGTCCAGCATGTCATCCCAGGCAGACAGACATTGATCCCCTTTGAATGACACCAGAATTTAAGCCAATTATTAAAGCTGATCATCTTATCACTGTATTGTGGCATCATTCTAGGTGAAGGTAGGATACTGCTCAAGGTCAGGGTCATACCTGCCTGGGCTACATAATCAGAGAGCTCCTCAATGTCTCTTTCATGTAGTCCAAGGAGGCGTCTCAGGTCGTTGACACCAGCGTGGACAATGACTGAGTCGTACTTGTACCTGCTGTTGAGAGACCTGAGTGCTTGTGTTATGTGGCAGATTCTAGCCCGACAGGCAGCTTACTGTGACCTTCTCCTTACTCAGTCTGGTGAGCGGGACGTCAGTGTGTCTGACTATGGAGTCACCTATGACAAGTATGTTTGGTGTTGTATTTGGCCTTAAAGGCAGTGACTGCTTTGCACACTGATTTTGTTGTTTATGTGTTGTTTGTGTGGTGTATTGAGTTTGCAGTTGCTTGGGTGTCTGCTTTGGAGGCCTCTGCTGTTTAGGTAAATTTTACTCAGAGCCTCCGAGTATGTCTTAGTGTGTTTATGTGTTTGATTCAGTGGTGTGGTTGAGTTATGTGAGACTGGTATTGTGGTGTGTGTAGTTGCCTTCTCCTCCTGCCTGGTCTTGCCAGTCCTGAGTTGAGAGAGCTCAGCCTCCAGTCTGGCTAAATAGCTGCATCTCTCACAAGTGTTAGTGTTACGTGGGAGGAGGAGAGGGTTGTCCGTGTACATGAGACAATTGTAACATTGTCTCAGAATTCCCAGATTCACCAACTGGGCAGGAGAGGACGCCAGCATCTGACCCTTCGACATGCTAAAAAGAATTATGAGTTGGTATGAGACAGAAAAGTAGTGGGCTTAGCAGGAAGTGGGCACTCCGTGGGGGTTTTGCTAGTGAGAGATTTGTATAATATAGGAGTGCTTGACCTGCAAAGAGAATGCTTATAAGACAAGGGATATGCTTATAAGACAAGTGCTGAGCTTTTGAGAAGAAAAAGCTATTTGGAACAAGTGCTGCACTTTTTAGTGTAGGTGTAAACTGTTTAGGTTCCTAACAGAGCAGTTCTAAGGGAAAAATTGAAGAACAGACTTTCTGGAGCCAGAAAGAGTTTAACCTTGTTTAACCGGCTGCCCGATGCTGCTCTAGTGGCAACTCCGCGTTAAATCAGCTAAAGCACGTTAAAGCGTGCTTGATAGCAGGGGCTGGAAAGAAGCAGGAATAGACCCAAAAGGGAAAATAAAACTACAGTTTCAAGTCAGTAACCACCTCTACGGGGGCAGGGAAGCTGCTCAATGTTAGTCACTGCCACTGATCAACAGAGAGACCCTCCTCCAGCCCAAGCAAAAATGGCCTCACAGAAACTTTCAAACAGTTCAGGAACAGCAAGCCTGTAACTGAACTTTTTTAACTCTCAGAAAAGTGGGAAAAAAGCAAGATTTTTTTTTTTTTGTTTTTGTTTTTTACAGAGATAGCAGAGGTTCACAAGTAATATCAAGTTATAACAGTGCAGTAAATGACCCCACACAAGAGTGCTAGGTCAAGGACAGAAAATATGCAAGTTTTAAGAAAAAAACGATTTAAAATTAAGTGCAAACAGGAATTTCAGCAAACAGCTTTTGGTTGTGCTCTAAATACAGCTACTAATACAGAAAACAAGTTTAACAAGCCAGAAAATGCTCAAGCTAGGCAGCTATGCAGAAAAACTTAGCAAATAAACAGAGAAAAAATACTTAAAATCTCAAAAGTGGCTCCCTTCTTCTCTCAGCGTTGATTTAATCAAGGCTTTTAACAAAATCCCCTTCTGAGGCATCATTGAGAAACTCACCCAGCTGAAAATTAACCCTTATGTCACTAGATGGATAGCCGACTGGCTCACCAACAGAACACATACAGTCAAAGTTGGGGATTCCACCTCTACCAGCATACCGGTTAGCAGTGGAGTACCACAAGGATCTGTGCTGGGCCCCCTACTGTTTCAAATCTATTTCACAGAAGTCCAGGCAAAAATAGATGGCCTGTGGCTTACCAAGTTTGCATATGACTGCAATCACTGAGTCCTCTAACGATATTGATATACTACAAAAAGGGCATACACAGACAAATAATTGGTGCCAAAGCCACATACTTCAACTAAATGCAAAACAATGTGTTGTCATCTCTTTTTGGCAAAGGAGAAGCCCCTACAAATTACAATATTAACCATACCCCCCTTAGCTCAAACCCTATAGTGAGAGATTTGAGAGTGCAGGTTGATACAACCTTAAATTTCACCACCATATGTCCACACTGGTAAGGAAAGTCTTCTATGATGCACATTTTATAAATAAGGCAACATGTCCAGAGCTAATGATGTTATAACTCCCCTATACTCATCCCTCATCAGACCACTATGAGTACAATGCTCCCTTCTGTATGTACCTCAATAGACACCTACAGCAGCTGGAGAAACATCAGAGGTTTCTCACCAAAAAATTTCAGGGCTTTCAACACATGACCTACATGGACAGACATCAGGCCCCATCGCTATACTGTGTATCTTATAGGCTGCTGAGAGGCAACTTGTGTCTGGCCTACAGAGCAGTCTCAGACCCTGCCCTAACGGAAATGCTGCACATCCGCAAGTCACATGGGACAAGATTCCCTCACTAGGGATCTTAATCTAGCCTGCAACATTAACAGGACATGCTGGAAAGACAGATCTGTCTTCCAGAGATTGCCACTCATATGGAAAAAACTCCCAATTCATGTAAAACAAAGCTCCTCAATGACCTTATTTAAGCATAACTTAGACAACTGGAAGGAAACCAGTAAATTTACCCTGGGGTATTACCTGTATCCCTCTTGGATAAGGGCAGTCTGTGCTGATCATAGACTTGCACTGCAAATATAGACCATACAACTTGGTCAATAAGGGAACAATGGTATAGCAAGGCTAGGGTTATACAGGCCCTAAGGCCAATGGCCTAGTAACCTCCTATGAACCTATCAACCTAAGGTGAAATCTGACTGGGCTCCAGGCCACTGTCTAATCATGCCCTGGTGGGATGACTGCATATACAATAATCTGATTTAGCTGATGAAATCAGCATTGCCTGTTGAGTATATGGTAATAACAGTGTCCCACATGCTGGTATAAAATGCTCTCTATAATGTCAAGTAACAGCTCACATACACAGTTGACTGCAGTGAGAATAGAACCCCTTACTTATCTAACTACATAGACTACAAAACACAGTACTTTATGCAAGCATCATGGCTACAGGTCAGCTTATAGTGGATGATATCAGCAGGCCATGCGGGAGATAAGAAGTTGGGAGGGTTTCATGAAATGGATGTGTAGGCTTGTGCATGTATAAAAATACTGGCAAGCCATGCCATTGGAGAAGTAACTGTAGGATAGCATGTCTACTCTGTTGAGTAGAGATACACACACACACACACACACACACACACACACACACACACACACACACACACACACACGAACAGTTGACTGAGAACAAAACCCCTACCTATCTAGGGCACACAGACTACAGAACACAGTAGTCTACACAAGTGCCATGGCACAAGTCTGATTTTTACATGGCTGCAGGTTAACCTGTAGTGGATGACACCAGCAGTGCATGTTGGAGAGATGACGTTGGGAGGCCTGCCTGAAATGGATGTGTAGGCAGGTGCAGATATCAAAATTCTGTCAATTTATAGGATTGGCGTGGTAACTGCAGGATGCACACTTGTTCTTCTGGCTAGATACACACACACACACACACACACACACACACACACACACACACACACACACACACACACACACACACACACACTTGACTGTAGTGAGAAAAGAACCCCTACCTATTTAAGTACACGGACTACAGAAATCAGTATTTTATGCAAATGCCACACCAGAAGTCTAAGTTTTATATGGCTGCAGATGAATTTATAGTAGATGACATCAGCAGGCCATGTGGGGGATAACAGGTTGGGAGACCTGCATAGGCACATAGATTCATAGGTTCATATGAGGCCAATAGCACTAGGGTGTATAGAAGCCTAGCTGTATAAAAATATAAGTACCCTTATTGAGCACAGATGGATGTTTGAGTTTAGCAGAGTAAGGTTATTACCACCACCAACTGGCCCTGTCCATGAAGAAGCACATGACATTATATATTACACTTTGTAGTGTGGTTGATATATGTGTGTAAAAAATACTGAGACCCCAGGGTTGTACTGCTTGGCGGGAAAACACATGCATTCATTGTGAATATATGACATATACTTAGAATGCACCCTCAATTTGCAATCTTTCCACATGTACTTTAATGTCATCCAAAGGAAATGGAGAATAAACACCAATAAGAAAGCATTATATATTCAGTTCCATAGCACACTGAGCGCCAGATTTGCATGATGCTTAATAAAGTGCACACACATGCAAGTTACACTTGTTGGTGTGTAGGTAAGTAGTGCACAAATGCAAACCACATTGCTAACATCTGCCAACCAGAATGCAATAGTGGCAAGCAATGTATGTGTTTTTCGCAAAAGTTAAAGCCATGCTGGTTAAGATAGCAGGAATACATTTACAGGACTATAGTACACAGTATGCCCGCAGTCATACGTTTGATCATAAATGTAATAATACATAGATTACTCTATCAGTAAAAGTACTTCTAGATGGACTAGGCTTTATTCAAACCCAGGACCATGTGTACAGAGGTCCAGTACTTACACCTGTTGCCCCAAGAATGTTGAGAAACAGTTGTCTGTGTTGCACTTCATTGTTGTAAACTGCAATGTCACAGCAGTAAATCAAAGGTTTAACACTGTACTAAAATACAGTACAATCTGGGATTTCACAATGGCCAAGGAGATTAATTGAATGTATCCAGTTTCTATTTTTGCCTGTCTGCTTCCTAGGTGGTCCGCCTTACTTCATGCAAACCAGATAAACACAGCCATTCCCCACTTCCACTGGTTGTATTATGTGTTACATCGCACAAAAAGTGCAATTAAAAACAAGAAGAATAAGAAAAAGCTAAACTTAGTACTGGACACATATAAATAAAATAAGTGCCTGCTGTCACATGTTAAGGTACTTTCTATACAAATCCATCACTATTTACTTCATTACTGCACCAAGTTAAGAAATACATGGATACACCAATATATTATTAAAGAATACATTCTAGGTTCAAAACTTACCTTTTAAATGCAGCAGTTGACAGAATTTTATTTCAGGCCTAAAATTTCCTTGTCTCTACTCTCATGGTATTGAAATATTTAGGAAAAAAATAAATGTAGGCAACACGGATGCTTTATAGCTTGGTGAATAGTTCCACTGTACTGAAAATCACCTACATATCTGTAATTAGCACCTATGAAAAACATCTGCTGCTTTACTGAATATATCAACTTGATTGGTGCTCATTAGTGAGTGATGAGCACCTATATGCCGATGTGTGCACCAATGCTGAAATAAGGTAAACACATGTGATCTTGTTATTACCTTTCTCCATTCCTGTGATATTGCACATGCAGCTCAAATAGTGAAGGAAAGATTGCAGACCCTGTACTAGAACCCAGGATCTTCTATACTCTAGCCCTACACAGATTGCTACAGGAATAGTTATGTGACAAGCACTGAGAAATCTGACATTCATTTCTTTGTTTCCCGTGGATGTGCTAAGAGCCACATCGGGCAAACAATGACAAAAATTAAAAAATAAATTTGAACTTAAAGCCAACAGAGACAATACATTTTAGCAAACAATAAAGAGGATGAAACAGAACTTGTGAATTGTGCACTGCTTACATGCACTTTTACACTTCACAGACCTACATGTACACCTCTGTAAGTGTAACCTGAAACACCTCCCTGATGTCATCATTCACTGTTGCCATACATTGAATACAATTACTGTGGAAGTGCCTACACAAAGTGAGCATCCTAACACAGTTACAATTTTTTGTGATTCAGCAATTCTAATGAGTTTTCACCTCATTTGTATTTTCACTGTACTGACAGCCCTGAATCTATATGGTTGGTAACCATGTAGGCAGGGAAACTGAAGGGAAGCCCAATGTTATACATTCAAGGGAGGATATTACTTTGGTATATATCGGCATAGAGGAATCCAGGCTTTGATACCATTTGACTGAATTCTGTCAGAAACAGACTGCATATGCTTACATGACAGTATGAATAGAATGCTTCATGGGGTTTACACTTTTAGCTGTCTACAATGCTTCCGAGTACATTCTTCATTTGAGGGTGGGGATCAAAGCTGCATTTATGTCATGGTACGTAAAAAGCAATTGTTTCTATTGTTAATCAAACGTTCTAGCATCCACCATGTCTGATAATGTCATAATCAGTGTGGGGATACATGTTTCCTTCAGTTCTGTGTAAACCTATGAACTTTTACTTGGTCTTGTTTCTGTGTAGACTCCTTTCCATGACTGCAATCGGAAAGTTTCTAATACATGGCAACACAATCATGGAGCCTGCACAGTTGCTTTACAGCTTGTTTAATCACTCCACTATATTGATTTGCTTAATTTGCATACAATTCAGCTACTTATGCTGTAATTTGCATGCCACAGAAGTTTCCATGTTTGCGCATGTGTGTTCACCACTGCACGGAGTTTACTGAATCTAAAACTATTCACAGCCATGTGTGCATTGCACCGCAACATGCATATGGTCAAAAATGACCGTGTAGGCTTTTTTGAGCCCCCCCCCCCCGTTTTTGAAACTTGCATATGACCAAGCTTCAGTCATGTTTTATTTGTGCATTTTGTATTAAAACAGTTTTTATTCACTTTGATTGTTAACTAGATTAAACTGATAAGATGTGTATGACTTGCAGATGTATTTCCTTAAAGTAAGCTTTTATTCTGGCCTTCATTCATTTAAGCATGAATTTCAAGTAAAGGACTGTAAATAAATAAAAAAAAAACATTCAGGACAGTTATGCTTTGTAATGCAATACTAAAGTCATGTTGCATCTTCTTTCATGATTGTGTAAAGTTACTGAGGGGGGCTGTTATTAAGAAACAGTCATTTAGTAGTATTTCTCTGAATTTGACAAGGTTATGTTTGTCTTCATACATTTTATATTCATTTGTAAAACAGCAGTTATTCTACTGTGTCATATATTTCAGTTAAAAATATGAGACATGTTTTAATACTGAAATTTGTCTTGATAATGAAACATTTTAATTGAGAAGTTACCTGGCATAATTTTTTTATGAAGCAACATCAGTGGTACAGTGGACGACCATAAATCTTGTTTACAAAAATGAAGCCTTTTCTTTTAAACAACATAGTTTCATTTCAAAATAAAATAGATAATTGTGAAACTTTAACTCACTCAAGCCTAAAAGCTTTTCTCTATAATTTCTGTTCACACCAATAAAAACTTATGGTGTTCAGAACTTTTTCGGGTCTGGCTTCATTAACTGAGTGACTTACCAGCTAAATATAGGCAGTATTTGAAAGGGCAAGGGGTTATTAATAAAATGGCACTAAGATTGCCAATTTAGGATGGCCTGCAATAGATACATTATTCTTTGTTTGCCACTTGTTATTCATATTTTCATAACTGAGAGACATGCATGTTATTGAAATATATGGTGTAAACGCCAAAGATGGAGCCAGGACAATTCACTGTTAATGCTGCTTTGTATCACACTGTGCAGGAAATAGTGCTAGTTATTTGCTAGTAATTATGAAAATAAGCAATATTTCCATATCTACGTAATTCAAAAAATGGGTGATTTACAAACTGTTGCATGGCATTAGATGTAAGTGTAGATGTTGAAGAAAATGGTCTTTGATATTTGCACTGTAAGTTGCATATTTTGAGAGATACACAGTATTATTTGTTTTTGGTAATTATACAATTAAGAATATGTTTTGATGTTGTTGTCTCTTTCGGCTTTTCCTGGTTAGGGGTCACCACAGCGGAACTGCGGTCCGCTAATGATTGGCAGATAGATTTTTATGTGCCGAATTGCCAGCCCTGATGCACAACCTTCAATGAAGGTACACCCATTCACGTATGTCTCCACGCAGAAGATGCTCTTGCTGAGAATCAAACCGGACAGCGTCTTACTGTGAGGCGGCAATGCTACCGCAGCACCACCACCGCAGTAATTAAGAATATGTTTTGTTATTTCTGAAAATATCTCAATAAACGTGCACTTGTAGAGGAATTTCTTGTTGTCATGTGAAAGTTTATGTCTGGATAACAAAATGTTATAATAATACATGTTTAGATTGCACAGTTTTAAAGATATGAAGATTTGTTTGTGAAAGTTTACAAAAATGTATTTTGTGGTTTGTGTGCATTATAATATATTACAGTATTTATAGAAAAGACTATGAATGTAATGACTATTATCACTGAAAAGAATACTTACTGATAACATTGCGATGTGTACAGTTTTAATAGCTTTTAGTTTTCAGAAGATATTTACATTCGGTTACCTTATGTTTTTTAAGTTTATTTTTCAGAAAATTCTCTGAAATGCAGGATGGGTGTAGACTGTTAGGGATATGACATTCCATATCATATAGGTGTTAATAACTTAATAAGGTACCAATGCACATTAGAGTGTGTGTGGTGTGGCATTGAAACAGCACTACACTAATGTATTACTGCTTGCAGAAGAGAGCAGAATGGCAATAATATATGCATGTGTACTTTTTTTTGTCAGTCTTTATTTTTGTGCATTTTGGATAACTGGTTTTGTACATTAAAACAATTATAGTGTAATTCTGAAGCACAGGGGAAAATAAGTCAAATAA
Organism: Protopterus annectens; assembly: GCF_019279795.1. NCBI lineage: Eukaryota > Metazoa > Chordata > Ceratodontiformes > Protopteridae > Protopterus > Protopterus annectens. Next base: position 689,856,875 of record NC_056741.1, read on the forward strand.
TAGCAATCATTAAGTGGATAGCAATAGGAATGCAACTAAATTCCTGCTCCCACTAATTAGCCAAATTTAATTCCTTAACAATCAGTGAATGGAAAGGATTGTTTCCTAACTGACCCTAGCCAAGAACTTTTAAAACTCCAAGAAAGAAAAAATAAGGTAAAACAAAATCAAACATTTTAAATAAATCACAGTGTAATATACTAAAATAAAAAAATGAATAATTAAAATATGATAAATAAATAAAAAATAACTTTACTCAGCACTTATCAGACCATTCACTGAGTACAATGCTTCCTTTGGCATGTACCTGACCTGGCATATACAACAGTTAGAATGCCCACATAGGTTCCTCACAAAGACAATCCTGGGTATTAACACATTGTCCTGCATAGACCACCATGAAGCCCGGTCTCTGTATTAATTCCCCCTACAAGTTACTAACAGGTGACATATGCTTGGCATATGAGGTGTCCTCAGATCCAGCCTTAATGGACCTTTAGCACATCTGCAAAATGATCAGTGCCACAAAAACTAGATCCAAGGATTTAAACTTTGCTTGCAATGTAAGTAGAACATGCTGGTGAGAGAAAGGATCCCACACTCTGGACTAGGCTTCAAATCCATATAAAGCAGAGCCCATCCTTGACACTATTCAAATATAACTTGACCATCAGATGGGAAATTGAAAATTCACTCTGGTCTGGTCCCCAAGTCTCTAATAGATAGAGGCTGACAACAAATATTCCCTAAAGTATCCCCTACTAAGGCTTTAGCAACCTCATAACTAACATTACACTTCTTAGTAGATGCCCGTGTTACATGGGGGACACAATTTTGCTGGGTTGTGTAGGTAGGCTTATAAAGGCCCTGGTGTTCATTATTCTAGTATATACCTATTAACCTATGAATAAATAAATAAATAATGGAAGTATCCAAACCTTAAATGAAGAAATCCAATCCAAAATCCAGTGCTGCCACTCACCAGTAGTATTGCAGATAATTAAAAATGCAACTAAATATTTTAAGAAAGAAATCTTTCATCTCAGCTCCTCTCAGTGTTTAGAACTGACCCTAACCAATAACTTTTAATATTGGAGGAAAGAAACTTTAAGGTAAACAAAATTAAACAAAATCTAAAATAAAGAATTTCTAGAACATGAACCCTCATCCATCTACCTGCTTAACTGAATAAACTACTGGAAACTTCAACGAGGTGTCATTATTCCTTCCACAGACAGGGTATCAGAGAAAGAGAGACAGAGAGAGAGAGAGAGAGAGAGAGAGAGAGAGAGTATCCTAGATCTGCTAAAGTGATTTTATCTGGACTAAACCTTTATACTCTGTTTCTTGTTAGTCCTGTCACCGTGAGGGTCACAGGTGGGATACCAGACTTCATTCAAGCTCTCTGGAGTATGTCTGTTAACCTTTAATAAACAGGGTTGCAACCTTTCTATGTGGCGAAAACCAGACCAAAAACCACACCTCTTCCACTACCCACAACCACGCCTTTCTCCACCTGTTTCAACAACCAACACATCCCTCTCCTATCTATTTTATGCCATCAATGCATATGTCATTGCAAGGTAGAAATCCTTTGTTTGTTTTTTTTTTTCCTTATTTTTGTGAAGCCCCAAATTTTCAATGTATCACATTTACTATACTTTTCAATTGAAGTGTTCATTTATGACTGCATTTTTACAACCTACAGCATTCTGTTTGTGCAGATAATCAGAAAAGCAGAGATTGAACTGTGGTTTCAGACTACTGTAGTAAAATTTGGATTTCTGGGTAGTCCCGAAAAATGCCAGATAGGTGGCAACACCATGATAAACAATTCCAGTCCAAAATCCAGTGAAGTCCCACACTAACAGTAGTCACCCTATCCTTTCTTGTATGTATCTTGTTGAAAATCACATATCCATATGTTATTCTAGATGTGGATTTACCGGCTATCTGTATAATGGGATAACAACTTTTCTGACTTTCTACTGGTTATGGCACATGTCAGTATTCAACATTCCTTCTTTTGTACTTTGTCACTCCATTTGTTTACTTTAAGGACATCTCATATGAGTTCAAAAGGCTTCCTTTTTCTTTGGTCCAGCTGCACACTCTAGTGCAGGCTGCAGTTTAATGAAACTCTGTTCTGTGCTTCTGCACTTATTTCAAGGTGCCAGAAGTGTTGTTAGGGCTGGGTGAAGGGGGCAGCAACCCCATGCTCAATGTGTTGGGGGGGGTGAGAATGTCCGATCCGTTCTTTTATAAGATTCTCCACACACATACATGTATGCAACAGTAGAAAGTGAGGACTTTAGGGCCTGTCACTTCTCCCATTAGGAAGAAATGCCAGATCATAGAAGTGAGTTTCCATTTTTTAGGATTCCTATTTAGTTAGTTAGTTAGTTAGTTAGTTAGTTAGTTAGTTAGTTAGTTAGTTAGTTAGTGTAGAACAGAGCATGTGTATGTACCTTTAAGAAGCATTTCCAGATGTAGGCACGTGCATATAAATAGTGAGCATGTGCAGGCAGCAGTGCCATTTTGAGAGAGCAGCCAGAGTGTTAACTTGTATGAGTGTGGGAGTCAGTCTGTTTATAAGTTTATATAAGTTTAAGTTACAAACCCTCATTCCTGATGTGTCTGTGTGTAATAAAGCTGGTTAAGCTGAACCCACAACTGCTTGTCTGTTTTATCCTGACCGGAAGCGCGACAGTTACTTATTTACGTTTGTTTACCTGGGTAGTACAAGAATCACAATAGACCATTTGCAAGCACCGCCTATATCCTATTGTGCATAAAATCTATTTCATTAATTAATGTCATTAGGAAAAAGTAGGCATTTCTATAGTGTTCCTTTTATAGACATTGAAAATGACTGGTCTGAGATATGATATCAAAATATGCATAAGCTTCCTGCTTCTAAGCAAGCAATAATCATGGATATCCCAGTGGTGTTATGAGACCCCACAGTGCAAGAAGAGGGCCTCTCTACACCTAGATGGTCCATTATTTCCTGATCATGCTGACCCTGGAGGATATTATTACAGTTAGAAAACTGTTTTGTATTTGTTTTATTGGTATATGTACATTTTTATATATATTTTTGAAGTAAAATAGTTATTTTGCTTAATGGCTCATAGTTACTGCTGAATATATAATTGTTGGTGGAGGACATATTTTACATCTAAAATTATGAAAGTAATTATTCCCCCAGATTCATGAAGCTCGGCACAAGTCCGGCGTAAGGCTTGCACCGGCCGTGCGGCATAGATGTGGAGTAGCCGCGCCATATGCATATTAATGAAGGCGTGCAGCTGCCACAGCCACGTGCATAGGAAACTTGCGCGAGTGCAAGGGGTGTATCGAAGTTGCGCAGGGAGGCATGTCAATGTCGGCTTTTGAGGAGCAACCTAAACTGCTGAATATTTTATTCCGCCAGCAATAGTAATCGTACCTATCAGTGCCCATCGAGACTGAAACGTATGCAAAGAAGAGTCCCTGTGAACAGAAAATGAAGACTCAAACACAAATGCATGGTAGGGAATAACGGGTCCCTACCCATGAACAAATTACATGAAAACCGTGTGCCTGTAGCCCAACGTAGTGTTGATAGCTATACCATGTGGAAGTGAAACGTATCATATGTTAGCGAGCCGCCAGTAGGTACGTCCAGTCCAACGGAGAAGGTCACCAGCCGACCCATAATTTGAGGGAGGGAACATAGCTGTTCAGATGTGTCCATAACAAAATACACGAGGAGAAATGTAGATATAGGTAGTGACCGTATGTCTGAATCATATCCCACAAGCCATGTAATAGTCACATACAAAAGGTATGTCTGTATTTCACATACCAAATGTGATAGGAAATAGCATACGCATGTAAACAAAACAGAAGGAGCATATAAATGAGCCATAACAACACAGACACATGTAGGCTGAAAGGAACAGTATGATCCGTACCATCGACCAAGATTACCACCTGTCCCACTTTGCGAGCGACAGTCCCACTGTGGGCAGATGTGTCCTGACACAAACATGTAAAACTGGCAAATGTCCAGAGAATATAGGACATAATTCCTCCATAGACGTCATGCAATAGTTGCATTAAACATATTTCACTGGACGTATATTACATAAATGTCATAACAAACAGAATAAGATACCAAAATGCTACAAGAATAAGCTTAGATATAGGCAAGAATTGTAAGTTCTATCTGCCGAACTGACCGTGGGTATGTGTCAGCCTATAAAATATGCTGTGTTCACCGCAACTATCACAGTAGGGTTGCCACCTTTACAAATGGCCAAAGTGGGACATGTTTGGTACAGACATCAGACTGTACAGGCCGACACATACCCACGGCCAGTACAAAGGACAGAACATAACTGTTTTGCCTACAGAAAAGCGTATTCCTGTAGCATTTTAGTTGCTTATTCTGTTTCTCATAACAGTCAGGTATTTCAGATACAGAATTAACTGTTTAATGCAACTATCACATAAAATATAAGAAATATGTTTGTCCTAAAATCTCAGGACATTTGCCATGTTGACAATTACATGTCAGGACACAACTGCCCAGAGAGGGACTGTCCCTCACAAAGTGGGACAGGTGGTAACCCTATGTCACACTGTGGCCAATTGAAAAGGTGGAAACACAGCCGATGACTGTGGGGAGGCAATGTCCACAACAGTCGGACATGTGTAAGGAATAGCTTGGACATAGGAAAAGGTGCCATCCTACCAATGAGTAGAACAGGCTGGCAAAATCCGGAAGGCAGCTGTATAATCTGAACATGTATGTGACACAGTTGAACGGGTAGTACCCGGATACACCAACCAAGTAATGAAAGTGAAGTAAGGGCGTGTACCTATGTGCGTGAGGTATAGCATGTGGAAAGCAAACATGGCAGGGTAGTCCACACAACCATAAAGCTATCCGACACATGTAGTGTAGTCAATGTGTAACTCTGGCCATGTCATGGGCCAACAACCAAGGTAGTGCTCTATGGGGTGTGAGGGGTGTGTGTTTAATGGTAAATTCCTCAAAGGCGATACTTGTGTCGTATGCAGAAAAGGTGAACCAGAGGTGTATGAGGGGGCAGCGGATGAAGTGGAAAGAAACACAACCTCATGTAGAAACAGCTGCAAGACAAGCAGACAGGCCATAGTGTAGAACACAATCCCACAAACATATGAATATGGAAATATACGAGACAAATGTATAGATACGGCACCGTCACATACCCACAGATGAGTCCTGATGGAACTGGCCATAACAAATGCAACACACCTGGATGCATAATAGCCTATCCAGCATACCCTCCACAACACACAACCTGCCACCATACCAGAATGTCCACCAAATCCAGCTGTACTTGGTCCACTGGTTTGTTGCAGAAACAGCTACACACAGTGACCCCTACGCATATGTAGTAGGTATTGTCCCTGCAGGTAAAACCCCCTGCATGTTTTCATGAAGCCACAAAAATCTTCATTATCTAACTTGTTTTGGTCTTGACCAATTTTTGGGATATCCCTCATGGGATGACCAACTTGTGTAAATAGTAGAATGGGTATGATGACATGATGTCCAATCCAGTAGATATCTGGACACAAGTCAGAAAGTGGGGAGTTGGGGGGTCCCCAAAAAAAAA
>NC_056741.1:689868028-689903028 GCF_019279795.1 Protopterus annectens
GATAAACTGAGAAAATCCCTGGTGTAACAGCGTTTGTTGTGACATATCTCTTCTGAGGGATATGAAGTCAGTAACTCACATGGATATCACCATATACTGACTGCAATCATCAGAATATGCTACTGCATTTCTAAAGATAGGAAATGTGTGAGTAACACACCACATGTAAGACTCCAAACTCTGGCCAGTCTGCAGATAGCCCTACAGGTAAGAGTTTCCTCAGCCACATAACACTGTCATGCCAGACTTTAAATCATGTAGAACCGTCATATCCACACAAACCCTGTTAAGCCAACATCACTTCAAATATAGAACAGCAATACTTATATTCTGTCCCCATGTCTGGAGCATCCCCTCCTGTTTGTTTGCCTGTCTCCACAGTGTATGTTGCAAGAGATATTTCCTACAACCCTCTGTGTTGCTGTTTGTCAAACACCCACATAAATTCCTCCTCACAGTGAAGGAAATGGACTAACACCCACATGAAGTGCCTAGGTATAAGAGTGTGTTTCCATGCAATTGGCTATAGGAATGATACCACAGCTGCTCCACATGCAATTAGCAAGTGGGGGACTGAAATTCATGCACAGGCCATCAGCTGATCATGAGCATTACTTACAAAACTCAAGCTGCTGCCTATGCAAAACAGATGTACTTTACCACATCCACCAGAGGGGGGGGGAGAGAGAGAGAGAGAGACAGAGACAGAGACAAAGTGAGAAATTAAGGGAGTAAGAGAGTAAGAGCCAAGTGTGTTTGTGTATGATCTGAGGGTGGAGAGTGGTATCTGGGTATTATAATGGTTGCCTATATTGTTTATTAATCCATACTGTCACATAGTCATTTCACGTGGCTGTACACATTTATGGCTGAGGATTGTCTACAACATCCTCTACAGTGTTTGAAAACTGTTGGCCTTGTAATGTGGACATTGGGACATATAGGTCCTCAATATAATGATGTAGCAAAACCCACACTGCAATGGATCCTGTCATTGCACAATCACCGCAACACCCACACAGGATACTGATGACACACACACTTACCAGTACTGAGTTTTAAAGCCCTACATGATTTCGTATTGCTATTACAGTATTACACAGTTATTGCACATGCCACAGAGCTTACATTTTGAAGAGCTGTCCAAAGGTATCTTTGAAGGTGAGTAACATCAGCAACAGTGCTAAAGGAGGAGTAAGGGAAGTGTAGTAAGTGTGAATGTCCACAAAAGCAGGTGTCAACAAAAACACACACTCTCTCTCAGGGAAACACACACATTATCACAACTGACAGAATCAGGATTAGAACTTCTGCCAAACTAGTTTGATACACTACAGCATTACACAGTTATCACAAGCAACACAGAGCTTATTTGGATGAAGCATGGCCAAAGGGTTATTACAAGATGAATGACATCAGCAGGCATGCTAAATTAGGGCAATGGAAGGTGTAGTGAGTGTGAATGGTTTCAAAATCATTAATCTCCACACACACACACACACACACACACACACACACACACACACACACACACACACACACATACACACTTGCCAGTACTGAGATGCATAGGTCCATTGCTTCACAAGTATGTAGTAGGTGAATGGGTCTGAAGGCTGTACAAGGCTAGGCACAGGGAAAATATTGGCATCAGGCCACATGACAATAGTCTTCATTGTGGCTCAGGGGTGTAGTCCCTGAAGTGGTCCCCAGGGGTGGGTATTGTATTCACCATCCACTCATCTGGGTTACTATTGTGAGTGGCCAGTGATGTGCACTGCTTCCCATGTATGTGATGTATATTTCATAACATGGACAGTGTCTGGGTTATGCATATATGCCATAAACATGTTCTTTGACGTATGGAAGTGTACTTGAGATATCTGGGGCAAGTTGTGTGGACAGATTGTTATCTTCTGATGTAGCATTCCTGACCTTATTTGGTGATACCTGGATATGGAAATGAGGTAATGCTTGTACCTACATTGACAGCATGATATAGGTATTCAGTGGAGTTAGTGGCTTCTGTCCAAACAGGGCATGTGTATAAGGCATGGTATTCCCTTTGTGGTTTACATTTGCAGACTCTACAGTTGTTGCAAGTGTCCAGTGGGGAACATAGCAAAATGGCCACTGTAAGCATTTATTTGCCTACTGTGGGGATGGAACAGGTTGCCATGTCCTTTTACTTGCTGGATAACACACACTCAGTCAGGAGATGTAACAAATCACAGTACTTTCTGATGTCAGTAGCACTGTTGTGGTCAACAGGCATGTAGTCCACTGCAATCACACCATAGTTACTATCTGTGAGGCAATATGCAGGGAACTACCAATATAGTGGTTGTTGCCTAGCCAAGTGTGTTTGTGCATGAGACATGGGTGGAGAGTGTTCTCTGAGTAATAGAAGGGTTGCCTATATTGTTCACCAATCCATGTCATGTGCAGGGCTATGGATTGTCTACGCCAGCTTCTCTGGTGTTTGACATCTGTTGTCTTTGTAAGGTGGACATTGTGACATATACTAGACCCTCAACATAATAATTTAGCAAAACCCACCCTACAATGGATCCTGTTATTACACAATCATAGCAACCTTCAGACAGGATACTGATGACAGACACACACACGCACTTGCCAGTACTGAAATTCAAATCCCTACCTCTCTATGCATTGCTACTATAGTGTACCCCATTTAATGCATGCACCACGGAGTTTATAGGATGGATGTTGTCCCAAGGTACTTCTAAGGCGAGGAACATCACCAGCTCTTGTAAATACTGGAATTAGGTGATGTAGTGGGTGAGAGATCCCAAAAATAATTGTACACTAAACAAACATTTACATCTGCCAGGGGTGAGGGTCAAACCTCTATCTAACAATCTTTATGGACCATTATGTTACACATTTACCACATGCACTACTGACCTGACATGGCTTAGGGTTGGCAACAGGTACTTCTAAGGTGGATGATATCTGCAGGACTGCTAAAGTCAGGTTCTGAGATGTGCACTGGGTGTAAATGGGGCCAAAATCTTTGAGGTACACACATACATATGTTTACATACAAACACTTGCCACAGATGAGATTCAAACCCATACCTGTGTAGTTAATTCTATTACATTGTTTCATATTTATGGCATGCACCATGGAGCTTACATGTTTGAGAGTTCCCAACAGGTATCTTTGAAGTTGATTAACATCAGTAGCAGTGCTAAATGAGGAGTAGTAAGTGTGAATATCCATATCAGGTATTGTCAAACGCACACACACACTGTCTCCCACAAACACACACAGTTGCCATGTCTGCGATTAGAACTCCTACCTAACTAGTATGTTATACTATAGCATTATGCAGTTAACGCAAGCATCATGGAGCTTATGGTGCTGGCCCTTCTCCAAAGGGATATTTCAAGGTGACTGACATCAGCAGGCTTACTAAAGTAGGGCAATGGGAGGTGTAGTGACTGTGACTGGCCTCAAAATTATTAATCTTCAGACAAACACACACAGAGTTTCACAGTTTCCATGTCTGGGATTAGAACTCCTACCTAGCTAGTATGTTACACTACAACATTACGCAGTTATTGTAAGTTCCATGGAGCTTATGGGGTTGAGATTTGGCCAAAGGGTTATTTCAAGGTGACTGACATCAGCATGAGTGTTAACATGAGCAATGGGAAGGGCAGTGTGTGTGAATGGGCCATAAACCATTCCTCTGGAAACACACACACAACACTCAATCACACACAACTTTACATTTGATAGGACTCGGTATACAATGCGAGCTGAATACTGATTTGTACTATCATGTTACACAGTTATCACAAGCACCACAGACACTATAGGGCTGAGGGCTACCAAAAGCAATGTCTCCAGTGATTAACATTGGCACATCATGTGATATTGGCCAATTGGATGTGTGGTGCATGGAACAAGCCTCATGATGGAAATGTTTCTGTCACTGTCTGTCTCTCTCTTCCCCACATCTGTATGTGTGTGTATGTTTGACATATTATAGTGTGTTGGCCTTGGATATGTATGAGTATTCCTATCCAATGTGTGTGCAAAGCATGAATGGTGTGCAATGTGGTGTGTGTGCACAGACATCTGCTACTGACAGATATGTATAGTCCAGTGCTGTTGTCAGACATGGGCTTCATTTTTCTAAGTGTAGGAGCATGACCAGTATGACCTTCTGTACTGAGTGTATGAATCCATTCCAAGTAGGTTGCACTCCAGTTCAGGATGTGGTGATCTACACCTACAGCTAGCAACCTGTTTCTGCAGGATATCTGTAGATAGGATGACAATATGGAGTCACAATGGGTGAAGGATAGTGGGATACTGTAACTATTGTGTCTGTGCTGCTTGTGTTACATGGTTGGTGTTAGCAGAGATATTCAGAAATAGGTACTGTTTTACACTGTGTGGTATTATGTCATCAACTACTGACAGATATACTTATTTGCTCACAGTTATTTCCTGGGAAATACAAGATAAATGAAGCTGTGCCCAGTATTGTGGTCTTCGGCCTACATATTCTTGCACGCTCATGCCATTCTGAAGGGGGAGCTGCAGACACCTGCTGATAGGTCTGTGGTGGTACTGTGGTGGCTGAGGATCCTCTGCTTGTACATATTTCAATGTAACAGAAGGACCATATCCTGCTGTGGCCATACCTCTCAGCTGTACAGATTCACCCAGGTTACTCAGAGGCAGGGCTCACATATCTGGCCATTTCCCCTTCACATTGTGGTTAATGAGCAGATTTGTAGCAACCCATTACTGGGTTTGCAGGCAGGCATAGTATGGGCACACATCAGAGTTTCAGACTTCACACACTCCTTGACATCCATGCTTCTACATCCCCCACTCTGTTATTCTATCCTCTACCTGACATTATGTGAGCAATATCTGAGAAGTATCCCTGTAGTTTTCCCTTCATCCCAGCAGCAGTTAGGGATTGGTCCACAGCTCATGCAGTAGGAAAATGGTGGGCATGCTACTGGGATTTGTCAGCATGGCCTTGCATTTGTGTTCTGTGGACTGTGTTATGTTGTTAGTTGGGACCCCATGAGATAACATACATTGGCAGTACAGGTGAGGCATAGGCCTTTGACAGAGGTCTGTAGAGCATTTGGTACTGATGCAGGCTACCTGTAGCAGGCCAGTGCATTCTCTCACTCCTATATTCCCAGGCTGCAAGCCACTGGATTCCCCTGGGGTGACAGGGTAAGTGTGCAAGGTGTTAATGGCAGTAGTTCCTGTCCATATTAATCCATTGGTATGGATGCTGGCAGGGTGCTGCTTACAGCTAGGGACACACCTGCATGGGACACCTCTTCAGCATGCTGCATTCTGTGGGTATTCCCATGCAGAAGTGTGGGGGGGGGTCATACTGTACTCATTCTCAACAGCAGGGATATGACCTGTAATAAACCTGTGGCTGAGGGTGGGGTGAGCTGAGTGCATGTGTGATATGGAAGCTTCTTGCAGCTGACTCACAGATATACCTGGGACATTCCCCTTATGCAGCCTTGTGCAGGGACATAGGCAGTCTCTCATTACTTCATAACTGTGCCTTTTGTGGTCTGCCAGTGATTGGCCAGACTGCATCAGTATTCCATACTACACAGACAACTAATGTGCTGGTAACCTGTATGTACAATTCCAAAGGTGTATGCAGTTGACAGTTACATTTTATGTACTCTGTCTAGGGTACTTCCACCTGTGTACTGTTTGTATGTATGTGCCCACATGCATGGCATGTCCATCTTTCAGATGGTGACAGATATTGACATCTGGACAGTGAGTATGGATGACTGCTGAATTGCGTATTGCTGGGATGCATTGTGGTTGGAACAGCAATTTTCAGAACATGGCCCTGTCATCAACAGTACTGGCCATAGGCCACCAAGACACAACCCTTTATGCCTTCATGCTGACCACTTCCACACAATATAGAACACACAAAAACCTAACACATGGACCCCTGCATATTGTAAACATGCAACAATGTATCCTATAAATTGGACCAGCTCAGGTAATCTGTGCTCCAGTGTTATTAAACCCACATGTACATAGGTTCATAGGTTCATAGGTTCATACTAGGCTATCTGCCCTAGGGCATTTATAAGCCTAGCCAAAGTGTGTTTGGCTTTTGCCACCCATTTTAAATTAATTTTGCTATGCTCTTTTTCGAGGTTTGTATACTGTGCCTCTGTCTAACAGTGACACAGAAATGATACCCGGGGTAAACCTACGATCCCCCATCCACTCATCAAGATTCCTCTTGAAGAGAGTCAATGAGGGACTCTGCCTAACCTGGACTGGGATTTTATTCCAGAGTGAAGGGAGCCTTTGGGTTATGAATCTGTCCCTCCAGCATGTCATATTTATTTCAGTGCTGAGGTTCAAGTCTCTCAATCGCGTAGCTCGATGGGATTTGGATTTTCTGAGGTGCAGCATGTCCATTAATTCTGGGTTGGACATGGCTTTATACATCAGGCACAGATCGCCTCTGAGCAGGCAGTATGCCACTGAGTAGAGCTGGAGTTTCTTTAACCGGGCAGCATATGGCATCTGTTTGAGCCCTTTGATCCTCTTGGTGAGGTACTTTCAGGATCTTTCCAGTTGCTGCAGGTGTCTGGTAAGGTACATCCCAAAAGGGGCATTGTACTCAATTATGGGCCTGATGAGGGATGAGTAAAGAGGCACGATGACCTCCTCTGATCTAGATGTGAATCCCTTCATGATTAGGTGGGCTATATAAAATGTTTTTCTAACCACTTTGGCCTCGTGGTTGTCAAATGAGAGATTGCTATCAACTTGGGTCCCCAGGTCCCTAATTACTTCTTCCATACTTAATGGATTACCACTTATGTGGTAATTTGTGGGCACTTTTTTTGCCAAGGGATGACTATACACGTTTTGGCATTTAGCTTGAGGCCATGGCTCTGGCACCAGTTGTCTGTTTCTATGAGGCCCTTTTGGAGGATGCTTGTGTCAGCTGGAGTGTCGATTATGGTGCCCAGTTTGCAGTCATCTGCGAACTTGGTCAGCCACAGTCCTTCCGTGTTGGCCTGTACCTCTGAGAAATATATACCGAACAAGAGAGGCCCCAGGACCGAGCCTTGTGGGATGCCACTTGTAACTGGTTTGGAGTCTAGCATGGCTCCAACAATTCTAACCATGTGGGTTCTGTCCTTGAGCCAGTTTGCAACCCATCTAGTGACATAGGGGTTTATATTTAAGCTGGTGAGCTTATCTATAATGCCCGAGTGGGGTATTGTATCGAAGGCTTTTGTGAGGTCCAGGTAGGCTGTGTGGACAACCTTCCCCTTGTCAATGGCCTTGGTGACTGTTTCAAAGAAATCAACCAGGTTTAAGAGGTAGGATCTGCCCTTAGCAAAGCCGAACTGGGTAGGATCCAGTGTCTATAGGTCCCCAATATCTTTATGTATAAGGTCCATGATGATCCTTTCCATACATTTGCAGACCAAGCTAGTCAGGCTTATGGGGCGATAGTTTCCAGGATCCGTTGAGGCACCACCTTTGTGGAGAGGGACCACTGTTGCTGTACGCCACTCTTTGGGTACATATCCTGTAGTAAGGCTGAGATTGAACAGTAGTTTTATGATTGGGTTTAGCTCTTCTTGGAGTTCATGTAGGACACAGCCCGGGACACCGCCTGGTCCCATTGATGCTGTGTTGTTTGCTTTGGAGAGGGCGGCTCTTACCTGAGCATCTGAGATGTCAGGGGGGCAGCACTCTGCTGGGATAGATATTTGCCCTTTTGGTGTGGAGGGGGGGAGAAGTTTGCACTGAACCTGTCAGCTAGGATGTTGGCAATGTCTGTGGGTTCGGTGTATTTTTTGCCATTTTGGACTAATTCTGAGCATATCTGGGAATTCCAACCCAGGTTCCTAACATAACTAAAGAAAGCCTTGTGATTATCCTTAGTGTCCTGTGCAATTTTTCTCAAAGCTGGCCTTAGACGATTTTATGAGTGCCCATAGTTTTTGCTAATACTGATCAGAGATGCCTTCCCTTTTTGGGATTTTGCTCTATCATGTAGTAGCTTCCTCCTTCTATTGTATAGTTTGTTTATGGCTGGGGTCCACCAGACAGGACGTCTGCCTTTGGAGGATTGGGTCTTGGCTTTATTTGGGATTGCATGATCCATGCATTCCCGAAGGTGTTCATAGAATGCGTTTATAAAGGATTCTGCGGTCTGGGTCATATTTTCCACAGGCCCGGGGGCTTTGAAGGATTCCACCTCAGTTTTGAGGAGTGTGAAATTTGCTTTAGAGAAGTTTTTCACTGTGGTTTTCTGGGCAGGGGGCGTGTCGGGATGTGAATATCCAGTGAGATTAGTTTATGGTCTGATCTTACCAGTGAGGGATACACTTCTGGTCTGGAGCACAGAGTCCCCATGTTGGTGATGATCAGGTCCATTATGTTTTCCCCTCTTGTGGGAGTGGTAACAAGTTGTTCCATAGCATTTGAGTTTATAAATTCTAGGAACCTTTGGGCTAGGGTGTTGTAATGCTCCCAGTCTATGTTTGGGTAGTTGAAGTCGCCAATATAATGGTGTTTGGAGAGACCTTCATATTTTCCAGTGTTCTCAGGAAGGCGAGTGGAGTTCCTGGGTTTGGGAGGTGGTCTGTAGCAGGCTATAAACTGGAAGGCAGTTTACCCACTGTTAGTTGCACATGGATAGTCTCTAATGCTCTGTGCTGTGCCACCAACCTGGAGGTGTGGGTATCTTTGGCGAATATTGATACTCCCCTCCTTTGTGGTTCGGTCCAAGTTTTGGGGCTGAAAAGCATGGTATGAGGTATAACCTGGTAGTGCTGGGGTGCTCGCAGCCTTGAACCAGGTTTCTGTTACTACACAGGTATCGACGTTCTCCATGATAAGGAGAGTTTCAGTGCATGCATCTTGAGGTTTAGACTTCTGGCGTTGAGTAGCACTACTCTTAGTTTCTTATCCCTTGTGATTCCTATGGAGGTGGGTTTGTCTTTTGAGCCTTGCCTAAAAAAGGCACTATGGGGGTAGCAAGAGCCTTTGCCAATATCCAAAAGCCCAGGGGTGATAGGTGCAAGCCGTCCCTAGTGAAGCATCGTGGCTTGTCGAGCATGTCATCCCAGGCTGACAGGCATTGGATCCCCTTTGAATGACACCAGTACTTAAGCCAATTGTTGAAATTGATCATCTTGTCTTCATATTGTGGCATCATTCTTGGTGTGGGTAAGATGCTACTCAAGGTCAGGGTCATACCGGCCTGGGCTACATGCTCAGAGAGCTCCTCTATGTCTCTTTTCATGTAGTCCAGGGAGGTACGTCTCAGGTCATTCACAGCAGCATGGACAATGACTGAGTCATATTTGGACTTGCCTTGGAGTGACCTGAGTGCTTGTGTTATGTGGCGGATCCTAGCGCCTGATAGGCTGCTCACCGTGACCTTCTCCTTGTTCAGCCTGGTGGCGGACGCCAGTGTGCCTGATAGAGTCACCTATTACAAGTGTATCAGGTGTGTTGTTTAGCCTTAAGGGCTGTGACTGTTCGGCACACTGGCTTTGTGAGCTATGTGTTGCGTGTGTTTTGTTTTGGGTGTGCGGTTGCTTGGGTGTCTGCTTTGGAGGTCTCTGCTGCTTAGGCAGATTTTTATTTAGAGCCTCTGAGTATGTTTTTGTGTGTTTATGTGTTTGGTTTGCTGTCGTGGTAGGTCTATGTGAGACTGGAATTGTAGTGAGTGTGGTTTCCTTTTCCTCCTGACTGGTTATGCCAGTACTGAGTTGAGAGAGCTTAGCCTCCAGTTTGGCTATATGGTTGCATCTCTCACATGTGTTGGAATTTGTTGGGAGGAGGAGAGTGTTGTCTGTGTACATGAGGCAGTTGTAACATTGCCTCAAGATTCCCAGATTCACCAGCTGGACCGGAGAGGAGATTGACAACTGACCTTTGGACATGCTAGAATAGTATTGGGAATTCCTTTATAATTGAAAATGTTACTGCATTTCTACATAGGATCGTGGGGGGGGGGGGCACACCTGACAACTGTAAACATTTGCTATGACTGTACTGTAAACATTTGCTATGACTGTATTGGTATTTCACGTACTCTGTTGGCTTCCATTTTGTTTTGTATTCTAACCTGTCATGCAGACTAAAGGCATATCAGTAGAGTAAGATCTTAGGTTTTATTGACCTACATTTTAGTTTCAGACTTCTTACCCTTCAGAACTAACATACAACTGGCAGACCTGTTGTAGTCTGTCTGTGTAGGTCTGGAGGGTGAGCTGTTCACCATTGCATCAATTGGAGGCCTTAACGCAGCCTTTCTTTATGGTAATCTACACATGTTCTGCTGGCTGAGGCTGGTGTTGGGTATGTGAGCCTCACTGACATGCATGTGTGTGTCCTGTGGACACATATTTGGGCCACCATATGTACTGAAGTGGGATTTGTCACCTTGTCTAGTACTGCCTACTTTGTTGACACCAGTATTTGTTATGGATTTCATGCTGCCCATATAGGTGTCAACTATCTTCTGCCATCCCATTCAGCCACCCGATTCCCTTGCATGCTCACATCCATACCACAAATACAACTAGTAGAATACACTACTCCATTCAGCAATTGATAGAAACAGTGATTTATCTTGTGGCTGTCCCAGTATTGAGGATGGTGCTGGAGGGCTGACTATGTTGGATGCACATAGTACACTCCCTATACATGGTAAAGCACAAGTAGTGTCATTTTTGGCATCCCTTTTGCTGTATGTGCGAGTCAGAGAGAGGTGTCATTCCTTGGTCCCTACCATGTTAGTGTATGTGCTATGCGTTGCCTCTTTGCCAAAGCCTTGGCATACTGGGCATGCCTCCTTTTGCCTACAAAGCTGGTTCAGGTTGTTCCTCCTCCGAGTTCTGTGCCTGTGATGGCCTTGGCAATGCTGGGGGGGTGCTGTGTGTCCCTGCCCCATGCTGTTCCTGCTGCAGCTGTTTCCACAGGATCATATTGTGTAGCATGGCACATACAATGACAATTTGTGTACATGCAGCTGGAGAGTACTGCAAGGCTCCACCGGATATATACAGGCACTGGAACCATGACTTGAGCATCCTAAACACACGCTCTATTATGATTCTGGTTTGTGTGCGTGCCTCATTATGGAGTTCTTGTTCAGGTGTGTGTGCATTTCTGATAGGTGTCCTCAGCCATGGCTCCAGTGCGTAACCAGCATCTCCTACTAGGTGGCCATATGGGATGTCCCCACTGGCAAATATCTGGTAAAGCTGTGTCATATGCCAGATGTGGTAGTTGTGATAGCTTTCAGGGTTGCCAGCACACACATGCAAGATAATGCCCTGGGAATTGCACATGACCTGGCAGTCAATGGAGGGGAAGCCCTTGCGGTTTATGTAGACCCTACACTCCGCGCCGGGTGGTGCTTTGATGTGTATGTGCATGCAGTCTATTGCACCCACTACCTCAGGGTATTCTGCTGTTTGGTGGAAGAGATGCATATTGCTGATCAACGCCTCATGGGTTTTGAGGAAGTATATGTGCTCACTGGCATGTGCTGACATGGCATCCAGGAACTGGTGGAGTACCCTGGATGCTGACGCCTATGAGATCCCCATGATATCCCCAGCTGGCCTTTGGAAGGTACCTGTGGTTAGTATTCTTAACCCTACACATACCTTGGTATCCACTGGGATGGGTTCCCCTCTGTTTATTCTGTGTGTGAGGTGTGGCCGGCATATCTCAACAATTTGTTGTAAAATGTCCCTGTCCACCCTATAGTGCTCCACTATCTCCAGCTCATGTAGCCCCTGCTAGGTTACCCTGGATCTATACACTCTTCTATCCTCCTCACTGTGGGTTGGTCATCAGCATTCACATCCTCAAAACCCTCAGTCTCTTCCACATATTGATGTATAAGAGCAAGAGCAGCCCCTAACATTTTGTTAGTTTTGTCAGGTAAAATTTCCTGGTCTGTGTACACCGGTGGTGTAGAGTTTGTGAGAAAAATCAGAGTGAAAGGTGTTTGCATAGTTTATAATTGTGTGCTATGCAGGGCAGCTGCCTGTGTAATTGGCTGATTCTGATACATTTCACCTGCCAGCTATGCTAGTTCTCCTTGATTGCCTTCCTACTGCTGTTTTCCCTTCCCATTGACTTTCCGTTTAAGCCCTGAAGCACAGTGCTTATACCCAGTCTCAGATGTGAAAAGAGCTGCTATTTCCTGTTTTTTTTTTTTTTTTTGTTTATTTAAAACCCAGTGCATGGCACGCACACCAGCTTAGGCAATGTAAACATTGCTAGGCAGCCTCAGACACCCCCCTTCCTTAACTGTGCTTAGCTAAGGGTAAACACATGCCACAGAGCTCCAATAAGCTTATACCATGCATGACACTCCCTCTTATGAGTTCATCTATCTCTTGTACATATACCATGGTGTTGCTGCACCTACACGGTCGGGTGTGAGCTAACACTGAGAGGAAATCTGTGATTCAGTATTAATCCCCGCATTTGCATAAAACAGAATGCTAATTCATAGTTACTATACTCACACTGAGCCTTCCCCCTTAGCAACCACTATTCCCTGGTATTGTTGTCTTACGCATGCCATTGACTATCATGGCAAAATGCTGATTTGGGTTTAAAAGCTCATTTCCAATTTTTTTTCTTATTTTCGGGCCAGTCTCGTTTGCAGACCACTGCCCTAAGCTTTAACGGCTGAAATCGGCCAAAAAAAATAAAAGTTATTTTTTTATAATTTTGCAACTACTTCCCATGCCAATGGCCATATATCTGGCCATTGGCATGCCTACTACATTGAATACATGCTTTCTTTGGAGCTGTCATGCCTCCATTTTGTAATTTTCAGAAATGTATTCAGTTAACCGAATACATTTCTGCAGGTTACGCTATTCCTGCACAGATGCCTGCCTGCTTCCTGGATCACTAATTCACCTCATTTTCATGGTTTTCACCAAAAAATGGGGTAATTAGCATAGAGCAGTGGTGTCCATGCAGGAATAGTGTAGGAACACTCGTGAACATCCCAGGAGCTCATTCCTATATCACTCGTTGGCCATATTGCGTGCAGCAGCTCTTGCATTATTCCTGCACACCATGCAGAACTTGCTGAATCCTGGGGCCTGTCTTCTTAGTGAAATGGGCTTCTGGATTGGAAAAACAGCAGCGTATCTTCAGCCTGGAGTGAAAGGAATAAATAAAGAGTAAAAATTCCAAGACTTTTACTTACTTAAATGCATTTACAGGCAAGTGTATATTTTCTAATAAACTGGCCTAATGAGGATTGTTTTGTACACTTTGTTAGCAGCAAATCAATAATAACCCTCAAATGAATGTGTGCAAATGTAGTTAAGCATAGCAATAGGTGATTTGTTCCTAAATAGCTTGATTTAATCTAGTGATTAACATTTACCTGATGATCTGTCACTAATTGTACTGTTTCTTTTTCTAATTTGCTGACTTGACAGCACAGCACAAAATAGTATGATGAGGAAAGTAAAGTGAGTCTGATTGTTTCCCTTCAGTGTTCATGAAAGGGTTGGCATTTACTCTATCTGTTTAACACAAGTGTTTATAAAACCTGATAAATCCCTGTTTAACTATATATACAGCCAACCAAAAGAAGCTAGTACTGTAACATGAAATAACCCAGGGTATGCTGACTAGTTATATTATTGTTCTTTCTTCTTGCTACTATATATTAAAAAAAGGGACTCATTCAATCCTTGGTTATTGCATAATTAACAGTAGTATTGAAAGAAAGATGGGTTACTTCCTTGTCAAAGAGTTAATGATTTTTTTCTGCTAGGTGAACCACATAAAAAAACTCTCTGTTAGTTGACTTTTATGCACAAATGTACTTTGTAGTACTTATGTTAGTTGCAACAATGAGACTAGCCCCGGTATTCAGCAAGTTCTGTACGGCATGCAGGAATAGTGCAGGAGCTGTTAGAGGCAATATGGCCACCGAGAGATCCAGGAACAAGCTCCTGGGACGTGCACGAGCCCACCTGCACTATTCCTGCACGGACACAGCTCCTGTATGCAAATTACCCCATTTTCAGATGAAAACCATGCAAATGAGGTGAATTTGTGATCCAGGAAGCTAGCAGCTGTCCATGCAGGAATAGTGTAATCTGAAGAAATGTACTCGGTTAGTAACCAAGTACATTTCTGCAAACTACAAAATGGAGCCATGACAGCTCCAAATAAAGGGTGTATATAACATGTAAAGCATACCAATTGTCAAATATATAGCCATTGGCATGGAAAACAGATGCAAAAATAAAAAAAAAAAACTTTTATTTTTTTGGCAATTTTGGCAGTTTAAGCTTTGGGCAGCGGCGCGCAAATGGGATCGGATGGAAAAAAACAGAAAAACCCTGTAAAAAAGCTTTCCCTGCAAAATCACAATTTTGCCATTAAAGTCAATGGCAGGCAGATGAAAACAAGGCCAGTGAATAGTGGTTGCTAAGGGGGAAGGCTCAATGTCAGACTTGTAACTAGGAATTAGTAGGGAATCCTGTGCAAATGAGGGGAATTATATTGAATCCCAGAATTCCCCTCATGGCTAGCCTTCTCCCAAACGTGTAGGTGCAGGAAGACCATGGTACAAGCCTAAGAGCTAGCTGACATCATAGAGGAGTGTGTCAGGCATACTATAAGCTTATTGGAGCCCTGTGGTTTGGGTTTGCCCTTAGCTTAGTAGAGCTAAGTAAGGGGGTCTGTCTGAAGCTGCCAAGCACTCTTTACATTGCCTAAATGAAAAAAAAAAAGTAAACCAGGAAATAGCAGCTCTATGCACATCTGAGCACTGTGTTTGTGCAGCGTTCCCCTGGGCTTAAACAGGAAGGCAATGGGAAAGGAAAACAGCAGTAGGAACATAATCAAGGAGAACTAGCATAGCTGGCAGGTGAAATGTATCAGAGTCAGCCAATTACACAGGCAGCAGCCCAGCCCAGCACACTACTATAAACTATGGAAACACCTTTCCCTCTGGTTGGTCCCACAAATTCTACACCACCAGTGTACACAAGCAGAGAAATATTCCCAAACAAAAGCAACAAAATGATAGGGGCTGCATTAGCTCTCATAAATCAACATGTGGAAGAGGCTGAGGGTGGTAAGGATGAGAATGCTGATGACCAAACCACAGGGAGAAGAAGGAGAAGAGTGTCAGACCCAGGGTAACCTACCAGGGGCTACATGAGTTGGAGATAGTGGAGTGCTATAGGGTGGACAGGGACATCCTACAGCAAATTGTTGAGTTGTGCCGGCAACGCCTCACACACAGAACCAACAGAGGGGAACTCATCCCAGTGGATACCAAGGTATGTGTAGGCCTATGAATACTAGCCACAGGTACCTTCTAAAGGCCAACTGGAGATATCATGGGGATCTTACAGGCATCAGCATCCAGGGTACTCCACCAGTTCATGGATGCCATGTCAGCACATGCCAGTGAGCACATATATTTCCACAACAGCCATGAGACATTGACCAGCAATATGCGTCTCTTCCACCAAATAGCAGAATACCCTGAGGAAGTGGGTGCTATAGACTGCATGCACATACACTTCAATGCACCACCTGGCAAGTTGAGTAGGGTCTACATCAACAGCAAGGGCTTTCCCTCCATCAACTGCCAAGTCCTGTGCGATTCCTAGGGCATTATAATGAATGCGTGTGCTTGCTGCCATGGAAGCTATTACGACTCCCACATCTGGCATATGACACAGCTGTACCAGAGATTTGCCAATGAGGACATCCCTTATGGTCACCTAGTGGGGGATGCTGGTTACACACTGGAGCCATGGCTGATGACACCCATCAGAAATGCACACACACCCAAACAAGAACTCCATAATGAGGCACATACACAGACCAGAATCATAATAGAGTGTGTATGTTTGGGATGCTCAAGTCATGGTTCCAGTGCCTGGACATATCCAGTGGAGCCTTGCAGTACTCACCAGCTACATGTACCAAATTGCCATTGTATGTGCCATGCTACACAATATGATCCTGTGGAAACAGCTGCAGCAGGAACAGCCCCCCCACAATTGCCATGGCCTACACAGGCACAGAGTGACTTGGAGGAGGAACAACCTGAGCCTGCCCTAGTAGGCAGAAGGAGGGGTGCTCAGTGTGCCCAGGCCTTGGCAAAAAGGCAACGCATAGCACATATACTGGCATGGTAGGAACCCAGGAAATAACACCTCTCTCTGACGCATATACAGTAAAAGGGATGCCAAACATGACACTACCTGTGCTTAACCATGTATACAGAGTGTACTATGTGCATCTAACATAGTCAGCCCTCCAGCACCATCCTCAGTACTTGCACAGACACAAGGTAAGTCACTCTCCCTATCAATTTCTGAATAGAGTAGTGTGTTTTGTGACTTGTATCTATGGTATGGATATGAGGATGCAAGGGAACTGGGTGGCTGAATGGGATGCCAGCAGATAGTAGACACCTATAGTGGCAGCATGAAATCTGTAACAAATAATGGTGTCACCATAGTAGCCAGTACTAGACAAGGTGAGAACACCCACTACAGGAAATGTGGTGGGCTAAATGTGTGTCCATATGACGCACACATGCCAGTCAGGAAGGCTCACATACCCAACAACAGTCTCAGCCAGCAGGACAGGCATAGACAAACACAAAGAAAGGCTGTGCTAAGGCCTCTGATTGATGGCTATGGAGAACAGCCCCCCTCCAGACCTACACAGACATACTACAATAAGTTAGGCAGTGGGATGTTAGTTCTGAAGGGTAAGAAGTCTGAAACTGAAATATAAGTCAATAAAACATAAGAACTGTAGTACACTGATATGCCTCTAGTCTGCATGATAGGTCAGAATACAGAATGAAATGGAGTACCTGAAATACCAGTACAGTCATAACAAATGTGTACAGCTGTCAGGTGTGCCCCTCCCACAATCATATGTAGAAATGTAGTAACATGTACATGTAGGTGTGAAGACTGGTAGAGAAGGGTGAAGGCTGCCAGCCTAGCCAGATAGAATTTTATAGATAATTCTGTCATTTGTAAATATGAATGTAAACTACAGGCTTGTTGTCTTAAATGTAAAGAAATACTGTTACATGTGGAACTGGAAATAAATGTGACAACAGTGTACTCTATTGACCAAAGTAAAGCATGTGGTGACCCTTTGAAGTAGACAGTGGTGCCGAAAAGTCTAGATGAAGACATTCTTTCTGTTGTTTTAACCAAGAGTTAAATGGCTAGATTCAAACATGCAAATGCATTTTTATTGCTCTGTTCCTGACCAGCTGCAAGATAACAAAAGGGAGATGTTAAGAATGTAAATGCAGTTAATGTGTAGACTGGGAACTCCAGGAAAGTGAAAATAAATATGTAATGTTTATCAGAACTGCAATAGCAATTTAAACAGAGAGAATCAGAAGGCATTAAGCATTATTGTCTTGATCATCCAACTCACAGCACTCTGCCTGTTTTCTTATGTAAGTTATCTTAGACTTGTGTTTTCTTTTAGGGATAGCTAGAAGCTAGAAATATTAGACTAAGTGTTTTTCTGTTATGTGAGAACTGTACTGCTGAATTATTTTAAGTATTTCTGTGTGATCTCTGAACTCTTTGACTAGCACTGACTGTGTAGTAGAACATATTGTCTTGTGGTTTTAAGTATTTATTATTAAATATTTTAAAACCTTCTAACTGTGGCTGGTTTGTGTAGAGATAATTTAAGCTCTAGAGTCCAGTGCATATTTATAGTTATCACTGTACCAAGTCACTCTAATAAGCCTTGACTGTTTAGTCACATCTACCAATTGGATAATAATATTGCACAGTAATAATTGGACAACCTTTTAAGGGCCTTTGAGTGGCTGATAAATATTAGCTAGATGGTGGCAAGTGGCACTACTGTATAGTCTGGGTAAAAGGGGCACAGCTGGAGAACCTGTGCCAGCCTTCCCCAGGAATGTCTATGTGGTTGTATAAACTCTTATTTCAAAGTGTATGTGCGTGTCAGCTACTTGGGCAGGGACATGAAGCACTGGTTGGACAGAGAGGGTACTGGATATTTTAGCTTGCCCAGCTAGGCTAAGATCTGGACCCTATAGCAGTGCCAGTGGGGAGTCTTATTGGGGACCTGGGGAGCAAGGGAGCGAGCAGCCCTGGACACAGTGTTATCTCTGTGTGCTCTTAAGGGAAATTGCACTTTACTGTGAGCATTTGTTATCCTTTCCTCATATATGACAACCTCTCTGGTGTTAGTGGTGAGGATTGAGGCTCCTTGATTGCTGGGCCAGGGCACGGGCATCACATATTAATTGGTGGCAGTGGTGGGATATCCACATCACATAGTAATTAGTTGGCAAATACTAATTGGCTTGTAGTGGTGTGGGTAGAGTGAATACTGTAGCTTATTTGCAGTGAGCTTTGAATGTGTTTTTGTACTCTAAAACAGCCATGCAGTGAATACTCAGAGTTCTGATCACAATTGTTTTATTTCTTTTGTTAGCTTAGTTAGTGCGGGTGAGCAGGCAGCATGTCAGCAGTGGAGTATGGAAAGCTGACAAGGAGCCAACTGGCAGAGATGTGCCAGGCTAGGGGACTGGTACATGGAAACCTGACTAAGGCAAACCTGATTGCAGCCTTGGTTACAGCTGCATCAGAAAACAGCAACCAGGATGACAGTCAGACTGGCAGTGGAGATATAATTCCCTCAGAGAATGGACAGCTCAACCTTTCTGCAGTGGACTTAAAAATCCAGCTAAAGAGACTTGAGTTGAAGGCCAGGGGTGTGGAATTAGAAGCAAATGAGAGACTGTGACTTTTGCAGGCTGAGGAGAATGAGAAACTGTTATGTCTGCAAGCTAAGGAACAAGAGAGGCAGAGGTAACATGAGAAAAAGATGCTGTCTTTTTGCCAGAGTCATGGAGATAATGGTGAAGGGAGTAACTGGACCCCAGAAGCACAAAAGGTCAGTAAATTCCTTCCTCAGTTTAAAGAGGGGGATAATTTTGATAGTTTCATTCATATGTTTGAGAGGGTATGTAAACAGTATGAAGTTGACCAAGGGCTCTGGGTATGGTTCCTGACCCCCTTACTCCATAGTAAAGCTGTAACTGTTCTGTCCAAAATGTCTGACATTGCATGTTTTGATTATACTACTGTTACAAAATGTCTTTTAGAACTGTTTAAGCTAATACCTGAAACATATGGGAAAAAGTGTTGTGCGCATAGACGCAGGGCAGATGAAATTGTGTGCGAATGTGTTGCTGAATTGAACATGTATTTCCATAGGTGGGTGAGTGGATGTCATGTCACCACTTTTGAAGGGCTGGCAGACCTTTTAGTGATGGAACAAGCCCTTAGCACTTTGTCTGAGGACATGAGGATCTGGTTAGCTGATAGACAATGTGCTACTTCAGATGAGTTGGGGAAGAAGGGAGACCTATACCTGGCAAACAGAGCATCCCTGCACAGGAAAGGGACCACCAGTACTGCTCATGGGTCTAAAGGAACCCATGGTGGGCAGCACATACCTCCCCAATGGAATCTGCCAGTAGCAGGGGAAGCCACTAGTCCAGGTACACGTCCTAGGGTTAAATTTTTGAATGCATCCAGTGGGGCCATGTGGCATGCAGGTGTCCATGGAAGCAAGGTGGGGAACCAAAGGTGAGGGAACCAGAAAGTGGGAAAGATAAAATGTCAATAGTAGCTTTTCTTGAGACAACAGGGGCACTAAACTTCCATCCTGCAGATGTCCTGAGAGGGAAGGATTTGGATGTGGCAATACCATGTGCTTATGCAGTTACACACAGTCAGGGTAGGAGACATGCATGTGGGTTTGATAGCCTGGGGGGTCCCAGACAGACTGCGTACTTGCAGCCAGGACTGGTGAGGTGGTTACTTCAGGGAGGGAGCTACTCTGTAGCAGTGAGACTGAATGTGAGCCACAGCTGCTTGTGGGTACTGATGCTCCCTTGGACAGAGGGACTGCAGAGGTAGAGGTGAGTAGTACCACCCAGGCTGACAGTGAGGCACCACTGTCAGAGGATGACAGACTTCCTGTGGAAGGGGAGCCAGGAAGGGTTACAAGGAGAGAGTTAAGGAAGGCTCAACTCTCAGACCCTACATTGCAAGGCCTGAGGCAGGTAGCTAGGGAGGCACCTGATTCTCAAGGAAAGGTGGGATCTGTATACTGGGACAAAGGGTTACTATACAGAGAGTGGACCCCTGCGGGAGGGCTAGAAGATGAGAGAGTACAGCAGTTGGTAGTGCCTAGAGCCTACCATCTGATGCTTCTAGAAATAGCCCACAATATTCCCTTTGCAGGTGATATGGGCATAAAATGTACAAAGAGGTGTATTATGCAGAACTTCTATTGGTCTGGAATTTCCAGAGATGTAACAGGGTACTGCAGGACCTGTGAGCAGTTCCAAAAGGTAGGCAAGGCAGGAGACAAGGTTAGAGCTCCTTTGATGCCTTTGCCTGTGACTCAGGAGGCATTTCAGAGGGGAGCTATGGATATTGTGGGTCCTCTGAGTACCCCAAGTTCCACAGGGAAAAAGTTTATCCTAGTGGTAGTGGATTATGCTACATGATACCCTGAGGCAGTGGCTCTGTCCTCCATTGAGGCAGAGAAGGTGGCAAATGCTTTGTTAGAGATGTTCAGCAGGATAGGTTTCCCAAAATAAATAATGACTGACAGAGGTACCAATTTCATGTCAGACCTGCTGACTTGTCTGTGGAAGTCCAGTGGGGTGAAGCACATGAAGACCACCCCCTACCATTCTCAGACTAATGGTCTTGTTGAGAGGTTAAACTCTACAATCAAGTCCATGCTACAGGCATTTGCAGATCAGTTTAAGAGGGAGTGGGACAAATATTTGCCCCATTTGTTATTTTGCTTACAGAGAAGCTCCCCAGGAATCTGTAGGTTTTTCACCTTTGAGTTGCTGTATGGGCATAGGGTAAGGGGACCTCTAGATTTAATTTGAGATGAGTGGGAAGGTGAGTGCAAGTCTCACAAGGAGTCTGTTGTGGCATACATCCTAAACCTCTGAACAAGACTCAGATAACTCATGGGATTGGCCAAGGAGAACCTGGCAGAAGCCCAATAACAGAAAAAGGTGTGGTATGACAGGAATGCTAAAGCTAGAGAGTATGCTGTGGGGCAGCATGTAATGGTTCTCATTCCTGTCAGACACAACAATCTGCAAGAAGCTTGGGAGGGACCCTACAGGCTGGTAAGAAAGGTAAGTGATGTTAACTACATGGTGGAACTGCTAGGCAGATGGCATGGGCACAAATTGTACCATGTTAACATGATGAAACCTTACCAGGATAGGGAGGCCCTTCGACTGAGCATTTGCAGTGGATTGCAGGAGAGAGTTAAACAGACCCTGAGGGAGGAGGTACAGGGGATGTTGGAACTAGGGTTGATTCAAGAGTCCAACAGTCCCTGGGCCTCCCCAGTGGTGCTGGTGCCAAAGAAGGATGGCAGCACCAGGTTCTTTGTGGACTACAGGAAATTAAATTGTCACACCGAGCAGATGCTTACCCCATGCCTAGGGCAGATGAGGCCCTAGAGCAGCTGGGTTGGGCTAAGTATCATACAACCATTGATCTTACCAAGGGTTACTGGTAGGTGCCCTTGACTCCCAGTGCTAGAGAAAAGTCAGCCTTTGTGACTCCTTTCAGCTTGTTTGAGTTCACAAAAATGCCCTTTGGGATGTAGACTGCCCCAGTGACTTTCCATAGGCTGGTAGATCATATCCTAGTAGGAGCCAGAGGGTTTTCCCTTGCTTACCTAGATGATATTGCCATCTACAGCCATTCCTGCTCAGAGCACCTTAAGCATGTCAGGGAGGTGCTGGGCAGACTACAGAGGGCAAGGTTGACCATTAAGCCAAGCAAATATCAGGTGAGTATGGCGGAGGTCTCTTACCTGGGACATAGAGTGGGGAGTGGTAAGATAAAGCCATAACCTGCCAAAGTGGAAGCTATTCAGGCATGGCCTGCACCTGTTACTAAAAAGCAGGTGAGGGCATTTTTAGGGACAGCAGGTTACTACAGAAAGCTCATCCCCAGTTATAGTACTATAGCTGCTCCCCTCACAGACCTGACAAGAAAGAACAGGCCAGATAAGGCAGTGTGGACCCCAGCAGGTGAGCAGGCATTCCAGAAGCTTAAAGAAGCTTTGGGAGGACCCCCTGTGTTAACCAGTCCAGATTACAACAAATAATTTGTTGTGCAGGTGGATGCTTCAAACCATGGGGTGGGGGCTTTTCTTAGCCAGATTTCTTCAGAGGAAGAAAAACACCCAGTGGTTTATCTTAAGTGTAGGCTCCAACCCAAGGAGGAATGCTATGCAGCTGTAGAAGAGGAATGGCTAGCCATAGCGTGGGCATTGCAGAAACCTCAGCCTTATCTGTATGGAAGGAAATACACTGTTATGAATGATCACAACCCCCTAACATGGTTAAACAGAACCAGACAGCAAAATGCCAAGTTGCTAAGATGGAGCCTAGGGTTGCAAGCATATGTCAGTGCAGCACCGCAATGGGAGTAGCAATGCCAATGCAGATGGGATATCAAGACAGGGAATGGGGTAGGTGTACTGTGATAAACCTGACCCTCTCAAGTGGCGTTTCTCAAGGGTCACTTGGAAAAACTAGCTTGAGTTCTCCGGGGGGGAGTGGAATGTGAAGACTGGTAGAGAAGGGTGAAGGCTGCCAGCCTAGGCAAATAGAATTTTATAGATAATGCTGTCATTTGTAAATATGAATGTAAACTGCAGGCTTGTCTTAAATGTAAAGAAATACTGTTACATGTGGAACTGGAAAGAAATGTGACAACAGTGCACTCTACTGACCAAAGTAAAGCATGTGGTGACTCTTAACAGTGGTGCCGAAAAGTCTAGATGAAGAAATTCTTTCTATTGTTTTACCCAAGATTTAAATGGCTAGATTTAAACATGCGAATGTATTTTTATTGCTCTGTTCCTGACCAGCTGCAAGAGAACAAAAGGGAGATGCTAAGAATGTAAATGCAGTTAATGTGTAGCCTGGGAACTCCAAGAAGTGAAAAAGATGATGTAATGTTGATCAGAACTGCAATAGCAATTTAAACAGAGAGAATCGGAAGGCATTAAGCATTTTTGTCTTGATCATTCAACTCAAAGCACTCTGCCTGTTTTTTATGTAAGTTATCTTAGACTTGTGTTTTCTTTTAGGGATAGGGAAGTGTTTTTCTGTTATGTCAAAACTGTACTACTGAATTATTTTAAGTATTTCTGTGTCATCTCTGAACTCTTGACTAGCACTGAATTTGTAGTAGAACGTATTGTCTTGTGGTTTTAATTATTTATTATTAAATATTTTAAAACCATTTAACTGTGGCTGTTTTTTGCAGAGATAATTTAAGCTGTAGAGTATATTGCATATTTATAAGGATTACTGTACCAAGTCACTCTAATAAGCCTTGACTGTTTAGTCACATCTACCAACTGGATAATAATATTGATATTGCACAGTAATAATTGGACACCCTTTTAAGGGCCTTTGAGTAGCTGATAAATATTAGCTGGGTGGTGGCAAGTGGTACTACCATATAGTCTGGGTAAAAGGGGCACAGCTGGAGAACCTGTGCCAGCCTTCCCCAGGAGTGTCTGTGTGGTTGTATAAACTCTTATCTCAAAGTGTGTGTGTGTGTCAGCTTCTTGGGCAGGGACACAAAGCACTGGTTGGACAGAGAGGATGCTGGAGATTTTAGCTTGCCCAGCTAGGCTGACATCTGGACCCTATAGCTGTGCCAGTGGAAAGTCTTATTGGGGACCTGGGGAGCAAGGGAGTGACCAGCCCTGGACTGACTGTGCTCTCTGTGTGCTCTTAAGGGAAATTGCACTTTACTGTGGGCATTTGTTATCCTTTCCTCATGTATGAGATGCCTTCTCTGGTGTTAATGGTGAGGACTGAGGCTCCTTGATTGGTGGGCCAGGGTGCGGGCATCACAGTAGGTATAATAAAAGTGGAGCACAGATTACCTGAGCCAGCCAAAGCAGCAGGATAGATTGTAGCATGCATACAATATGCAGGGTTGCGTGTGTTAGGTTGGTGTGTGTTGTATATTGTGTGACAGTGTTCAATATGTAGGCATGGTGAGGTTTGTCCTGGTGGCCATTGGTTAGTACTGCCTTTGACAGGGCCAAGTTCTCAAAACTGCAGTGCCCAACTCAATTCATCCCAGCAAAACACATTCCAGCAGTAAGCCATAGTAATTGTTTGGATGTAATATCTGTCACCATCTGAAAGATGGACATGGCATGAATGTGGGCCCAGACATACAAACAGTACCCAGGCAGAAGTACCCCAGACAGACAGTGTATAATATCATACTGACAAATGGGCATATCTTTGGAATTGTGCATACAGGTTAGCAGCACATTAGTTGGGTTTGTAGTATGGAATATCAATGTCATCTTTCCAAACACTGGCAGACCACAAAGGTCACAGGTATGAAGTATTGAGAAACTGCTGATGTCCCTGCACAAGCCAGTATAAGTGGAAAACCCCATGTATGACTGTGAGTCAGATGCAAGTAGTGTCCATAGCATGCATGCATCCAGCTCACCCCATCATCACCCACAGGTACCTCACAGTTCTTATCCCCGCTGTTGGGAATGAATACAATATGACCCCCACCTCTATATGAAAATAGCCACAGAATACAGCATGCTGATGAGGTGTCCCATGCAGGTGTGTCCCTAGCTGTAAGCAGCACCCTGCCAGCATCCCCACCACTGGATCAATAATGACAGAAACTATTGATATTAACACCTTGCACACCTGTCACCCCAGGGCAATATAGTGGCTTGCAGTCTGGGACTGTAGGAGTGACACAATGCAATGGCCTGCTACAGCTGGCCTGCATCACTACCAAATGCCCAACAGTCCTCTGCCAAAGGCCTGTGTCTCACCCATGCTGCCAATGTATGTTATATCATGGACACCCAAATAACAACATAACACAGTCCACAGAACCTAAATGCAAGGCCATGTCAACAAATCCCATTATTATACGAACATATCCTACTGCATGAACTGTGGACCAACACCAAATTACTGCTGGAATGAAGTGATAACTATAGGGAACTTATCAGATAATGTTTGCATAATGTTTGGAAGAGGATAGAATAATAGAGGGGGGGTAGGAGCATGGATGCCATGGAGTGTGTGAAGTCTGAAACTTAGCCATGTGCACATACTATCCCTGCCTGCAAACACAGGAATGGGTGGCTACAAACCTGCTTGTAAACCACAATGTGAAAGGGTAATGTCCAGAAATATGACCCCCACCTCTGGGTAACCTGTGTGAATCTGTACAGCTGTGAAGTATGGCCACAGCAGGCTATGGCCATACTGTCACGTCGATGGATGTACAAGCA
The DNA here is from genome assembly GCF_019279795.1 of Protopterus annectens. Taxonomy (NCBI): domain Eukaryota; kingdom Metazoa; phylum Chordata; order Ceratodontiformes; family Protopteridae; genus Protopterus; species Protopterus annectens. Next base: position 689,893,533 of record NC_056741.1, read on the forward strand.
TGGGATTCTCAGCCACCACTGTACCAAGGTGCTGAACCATTTACACAGACCCATCAGCAAGTATCTGCAGCTTCCCCTCTAGAATGGTATGATTGTGCAAGAATATATAGGCTGCAGTCCACAATACTGGACAAAGCTGCATTCATCCTGTGTTCTCCAGGAAATTACTGCAAGCAAATATGTATACCTGACAGTAGTTGATGACATAAAACATCACAGTGTAAAACAGCACATATGTCTGAATATCTCTGCTAACATCAAAACCATGCAGCAGAAGCAGCATAGACACTATTGCCTACAGTAACCCACTATCCTTTCCCCATTTTGACCCCATATTGTCAACTGATCTACAGATATCCCACAGAAACAGGTTGATAGCTGTAGGTGTAGAACACAAAAGCCTGCACTGGAGTACAACCTACCTGGAATGGATTCACACATTCAATACAGACGGTTATACTGGGCATGCTCCCACACTTAGAGAAATGAAGCCCATGTCTGGCAACAGCAGTAGACTATACATATCTGACAGTCACAGATGTTTGTGCACACACTCCACATTGCACACCAGTCATGCTTTGCACACACATTGGATAGGAATACACACATATAGCCAAGGACAACACACTATAAAAGGCCAAAACTGCACATACATAGATGTGTAGAAGAGAGTGACAGACAGTGAGAAAGAGACTCCCATCATGAGGCTTGCCCCACCCAGCACACATCCAATTGGCTAAAACCACTTGATGTGCAAATGTCAATCACTGTAGAGATTTGCCTCTGGTATCCCACAGCACTATAGTGTCTGTGGTGCTTGTGATAACTGTGTAACATGACTGTACATGTCAGTATTCATCTAGCAATTGTATACACATACCTGTGAAATATAAACCTGTGTGTGCCTGAGTGTTGTGAGTCTGCTTCCAGATGAATGGTTTATGGTCCTTGCACACACACTGCACTCCCCATTGCCCTACTATGGCAAGCCTGCTGATGTCATTCACCTTGAAATACACCTTTTGGGAGAAAGAGTAGCACTGTACACTCCATGGCACATGATATAACTGTGTAATACTGTAATGTGATGTACTAGTTAGGTACGGGTTCTCTTCCCAGACATAGAAACTGTAGAACTTTGTGTGTATGTTTGTCTGTGTAGGGATCAATGCTTTTGAGGCCATTCACACTCACTACAATATCCATAGCCCTACTTTGGCAGGGCTGTTGATGTCATTCACTTTGAAATATACCTTTGGGGAAGAAATATCCCTGTATGCTCCATGGCACATCCTACAACTGTGTAATGCTGTAGTGTAATGTACTAGTTAGGTAGACGTGCTATTCCCAAACAAGGCAACTGTAAAACTTTGTGTGTGTTTGTCTGTGTAGGCATTAATGCTTTTGAGGCCATTTACACTCACTACAATTTCCATTGCCCTACTTTGGCAGGGCTGCTGATGTCATTCACTTTGAAATACGTATTTGGGGAAAGAGTAGCCCAGTAAGCTCTGTAGCACGTGCTATAACTGTGTGATGCTGTAGTGTGATGTACTAGTTAGGTAAGAGTTCTATTCCCAGACATGGCAACTGTAAAACTTTCTGTGTGTTTTTCTGTGTAGGGATCAATGCTTTTAATGCCATTCACACTCAATACAATTTCCACTGCCCTACTTTGGCAGGGCTTCTGATGTCATTCACTTTAAAATACACCTTTGGGGAAAGAGTAGCCCGGTAAGCTCCATGGTGCATGCTATAACTGTGTAATGCTGTAGTGTGATGTACTAGTTAAGTAGGAGCTGTAATCCCAGGCACGGCAACTATGAAACTCTGTGTGTGTGTGTGTGTGTGTGTGTGTGTGTGTGTGTGTGTGTGTGTGTGTGTGTGTGTGTGTGTGTGTGTGTGTGTTTGGTTGAGTGTTTGCAGTGATCACTGCGTTTGTGGCCATTCACAGTCACTAGGCACTCCTAAAAATGGAGAACATCGATATCTGTGCAGTAAAAGAGACCTAATCTAAGGCTCCAGAGAGCACCCCTGCAATACCAGGTTCAGCTCTTACCACACCTGTCAGCCACCAAACTAGGACCAAAACACTAAGGGTGGAGGAGTGCCCATATTCACCAAGGATATTCACACCACCAGGCTACTTGCCCAACAGAATGCATCTGAAATACTCCTGGTTTAACTAACACTAGTTAAGACTGCAATCCAAATTGTATAGTTTGTACAGATCCCCCACCATGCCCCAAGATTCCCACTACACCTTTCTAAACATACTGGCTAATATTATGATACATCCAAACACCCTAATACTGGGTGACTTACACTACCCTGCCATTAACTGGGAAAACTACTCGTGTACCAAACGTGTGCCCAATGGTTCTTGGAAGTCATAATTCCCAATGCCCTGGATCAAGTGACCCATAGTCCCATCAGGGGCTCAAATATCTTAGACCAAGTCATTACCAATATGGGAAATCAATGCTCCAAACCTATGGTCACCTCACTGGTGGTCGTCTGCCCATAAGCTAATCACCATTAACATCCACATCCCTCCCCCACACCCTAGTAAGAAAACCTCCGTAACAGACATCTCCAAAGCCAGCATCATACTACACATGTCAGACATGACTAACGTCATGAGACCCATGCAGAAGGGAACTGAAAGGACAACTGCTGAATCCTACACTAAGGCACTGTACGAGCATATCCACTCATGCATGAATCATGCCATCCCAAGTAGAACCAAGACACTTCCCACCAAGAAAAGGAAGTGAATGTGGTGGGCCCCCGCCATAAACAAACTGTACAACAAAAGGAAGAAACTGTTGCAGAAATGAGGGAGTTTCCAGGATGCAAAATACTCCCTTACCAGCCTCAGTAAGAAGTTGAGATCCCTCATAAAATCCTCCAAATCTAGTTACAAACATAATATAACCCAAGATGTCAAAGACAACTGCAAGCCGTTCCAAAGCTATGTCAGGAATCTAAATGGCAATGCTCAGATCTGCTCTAAGCTACAACAGGATGGCATATACTGTTCCCAAGGATATTGCCAATATCCAGGCAGATCGATTCAGTGCCAATTGCACCCCCCTCCAACCCCCTAAAGAGCCCATCTCAACACGGAAAGATTACCAGATTCCAGTAATAATGGCCACACAGGTAAAAACCACACTCTCCAGAGCTAGGAAAACAGCATCCATGGGACCAGGCAACATCCCGGGCTGTGTACTACATGAACTACAAACTGAACTGGCATGTCAACTATGTGCCATGTCTAATCATAACCACACCTCAGGCTTTGTGCCCACTGCATGGCGCACAACTACAGTTATCCCAGTCCACAAGGGGGGATCCACCTTGGGTCCTGGGAACTACAGCCCCAGCAGTATGATGTGCCTGATCTGCAAGGGCATGGAATGTATTATCATGGAACTTATAAACAAAGACATTGGCAACCTGCAAACACTGAACCCCTCCCAGGCTGGGTTTGTGAAGGGCTGGTCATGTCTCCTGAGCCTGATTGACATCTTTGAATCAGTCTCCAGAGCTGTGGGTAAGGCGGTTCACACAGCCTATCTGGACATTGCCAAGGCCTTTGACACCATCCGCCAGTCTGGAATTCTAGATAAACATACCAAGCTGACCATTAATCCCTATGTCACCTGATGGGTTGCTAACTGCTGTACTGACAGAAGCCATACTGTAAAAGCAGGTGACTCCAAATCCAGCCCTAGACAAGTGACAGTTGGAGTACCTCAGGATTCAGTCCTGGGACTGCTCTTGTTTGGCATCTACTGCTCTAAAGTACAGGCCAACACTAAGGGACTCTGGCTAACAAAGGTCGCAGATGACTGCAAACTGGGAGCCAATACTTAATCTCCACATGATGTGGATATTCTACAGAAGGGCTTAGGTTCATAGGTTCATAGGTACGTACTAAGCGATTGGCTCTGGGGCCTATACAAGCCCAGCCAAAAAGGTACCCTGGCTTTTATCACCTGAGAAAATTATTTTCCTGTGCCACTGTCGAGCAGAGCCACAGAAGTGATCCCCAGGGTGAATTTCCTATTTCCTATCCAATCATCAAGATTTTTCTTGAAGGGTGCTAATGAGGAGCTTTGTTTGATATAGATAGATAGTTTATTCCAGAATATGGGAAGTCTCTGGGACAGGAATCTATCCCTCCGGCATGTTCTGTTTATTGTGGTGACAAAGTTTAGGTCTCTAGAGTGTGTAGCTCGGAGGGATTGGGATTTCTTTAAGTGGAGCATGTCCAGCAGCTCTGGGTTTGACATAGCTTTGTATGTTAGGCAGAGATCACCTTTGAGTAGGCGATATGCGATGGAGTAAAGCTGGAGTTTTTTGAGAAGGTCTGCATAGGGCATCTGTTTGAGGCCGGTAATCCTGTTTGTGAGGTATTTCTGTGGCCTTTCCAGTTGTAGATGTCTTGTGAGGTACATACCAAAAGGGGCGTTGTACTCTATAATGGGTCTAATGAGTGATTAGTACTGGGGAACAATGACCTCTTTTTTTCTGGATGAGAAACCTTTTGTGATGAGTTGTGCCACGTAGAAGGATTTCCTGACTACTGTGGTGATGTGATTATCAAAGTAGAGACTACTGTCCACCTGTGTCCCAAGGTCTCTTATCACACTTTCGGTGTTAAGTATACTACCTCCTATGTTGTAGTTCATGGGTACAGAGTTTTTACCAAAGGGGATGACAATGCACTTTTTGGCATTGTGCTTGAGGCCATGGCTTTGACACCAGGCATCTATCTCAGTGAGGCCCTTTTGTAGGATGTGCACATCATTAGGAGTTTCGATTATGGCTCCTAGTTTGCAGTCATCTGCGAACTTCATTAGCCAAAGACCTTCTGTGTTAGCCTGTACTTCAGAGAAGTAGATACCAAACAGGAGAGGACCCAGGACTGAACCCTGTGGTACTCCACTTGTCAATGGTCTGAAGTTGGATTTGGAGTCTGCTACTTTCACAGTGTGGGTTCTGTCTGTGAGCCAGTTGGCAACCCATCTTATGACATAGGATTTATACCTAGTTTAGTGAGTTTATCTATAATTCCAGAGTGGGAGATGGTGTTGAAAGCCTTGGCAAGATCTAGATAGGCTGTGTGAACCACCTTACCCTTGTCTACGGCTTTGGTGACTGTTTCAAAGAAGTCTATCAGGTTTAGGAGATATGATCTGCCTTTTACAAACCCAAACTGGGTGGGGTCCAGAGTTCGGAAATTACCAATGTCTTTGTTTATAACTTCCATGATGATACGTTCCATGGCCTTGCAGACCAGGCTCATCAGGCTAATGGGGCAGTAGTTCCTGGGGTCCATGGTGGCTCCCCCCTTGTGGAGTGGATAACCGTCACTGTGCGCCATTCAGCAGGCACAAAGCCTGAGGTGAGGCTATGATTGAACATGGTACTTAGGTGGGGTGCCAGTTCATTTTGTAGTTCGTGTAGAACGCAGCCTGGGATGTTGTCTAGTCCCATGGATGCTGTATTCTTGGCTTCGGAAAGTGTGGTTTTTACCTGTGCAGCTGTGATTACAGGAACTTTGCATTCTTCCAGTATAGAGATGGGCTCTTTAGGGGGTGAGAGGCGGATAAGGGTAGCACTGAACCTGTCTGCCAGGATGCTGGCAATATCAGTTGGGTATGTATATTTAGTGCCATTGTACTGTAACTCAGAGCAGATCTGAGTGTTGCCATTGAGATTCTTGACATAGCTATAGAATGCTTTATAGTTGTCTTTAGAATCAGTGGCAATTTTGTTTTCGTAACTAGCTTTGGAGGATTATAGCAGGGATTTCAGCTTCTTACTGAGGCTGACCAGGGAGCTCCTCAACTCATGGGATTTTACTCTCTTTTGCAACAGTTTCTTCCTTCTGTTGTATAGTTTGCTTATGGCAAGGGACCACCAGATTCGCTTCCTTTTTTTGGAGGATAGCGTCTCGGTTCTGTTTGGGATAGCATGATCCATACATTCATGCAAGTGCTTATAAAGAGCAATTGTGTAGGATTCAGTAGTCGGAACTGTATTGTCCATCTGCATGGGTATCATGAAGTTCACCACTTCTGTCTTAAGAAGCATGAAGTTGGCTTTGGAGAAATTTTTTACCATGGTTTCCTTAATGGGGGTGGGGCAAGATGTGGATATCTAGCGTAATTAGCTTATGCTAGGATTGGACTAATGAGGCATTGACTTCAGGTGTAGAACACCAGTCACTCATGTTGGTAATGACTAGATCTATGATATTGTTGCCCCTGGTGGGGGTGTGGATAAGTTGATCCAGGGCATTGGAGTTTATGATTTCCTGAAAGCGTTGAGCGAAGGAGTTGGCACAGTAGTTTTCCCAGTTAATGGTGGGGTACTTGAAATCACCCATTATTAGGGTGTTTAGTTGAACCCTAATATTTTCCAGTACATCAAGAAAAGAGGAGTGGGAATCCTGGGGCATGGTGGGTGATCTGTAGCAAGCTACAATTTGGATTGCAGTTTTGACCAGAGTTAGTTGCACTTGGATAACCTTGGCTGCATTATGCTGAGCAACTAGCCTGGAGGTGTGGATATCCTTAATGAATATGGACACACCTCTGCCTTTGGTATTCTGGTCCAGGTTACATGACCGAAAAGTGTGGAATGAGTTATAGCCCGGTAGTGCAGGGGTGCTCTCTGGAGCCTTGAACCAGGTCTCAGTCACTGCACAGATATCAATGTTCTTCATTTTAGGAATGCCTTGAGTGAGTGCATTTTGAGATTTAGACTTCTAGCATTGAGTAGCATCACCCTCAGTTTTTGCTTGCCTTTTCCTGTTACAGTGGTGAATTTGTCATTTGAACCTTGCCTAAAAAAGGCACTATAGGGGTGGCAAGAACCTTAGCCAGTATCCGGAATCCCAGGGGTGACAGGTGCATGCCATCTCTGGCAAAGCATCGTGGTCTGTCCACCATGTTTTCCCAGGCAGACCGATACTGGATCCCTTTAGAATGGCACCAGAAGCTTAGCCAATTGTTGAAGTCAATCATTTTGTCTTTGTATTCGGGCATCATTCTGGGTGATGGCAGAATGCTACTTAGGGCTAGGGTCATACCTGCCTGGGCTACAAGATCGGAGAGCTCTTCCATGTCTCTTTTCATGTAGTCCAGGGAGGTACATCTCAGGTCGTTCACACCAACATGGACAATGACAGAGTCATATTTGTACTTATTGTGGAGTGACCTGAGTGCATGGGTTATGTGGCGGATCCTGGCACCTGACAGGCAGCTGACAGTAACCTTCTCCTTGTTTAGCCTGGTGATTGGGACATCAGTGTGCCTGACTATAGAGTCACCTATGACTAGTGTGTTTGGTATGTTGTTTTGCCTTATTGGCTGTGGTTGAGTGGCACACTGAGTATGTGGGCTATGTGTCATTTGGGTTGTGTTGGGGGGGTGAAGGTTGCTTGCATTTCTGCTTTGGAGGTCTCTGTTCCTTAAGCAGATTATTATTGAGAGCCTCCGCAAATGTTTTTGTGTTTCTTTGTGTGGATTTTGGTGGTGTAGATTTAGTGAGACTATGTGATGAGTGTGGTGTGGTGCAAGTGTTTACCTTCTCCTCTCGACTGTCAAGTTCAGTCTTGATTGATGAGACCTTTACCTCCAGTTTGGCTAGATAAGTGCATCTCTCACAGGTTGTAGTGTTGGGTGGTAGGAGGAGAGGGTTGTCTGTGTACATGAGGCAATTTCTACATTGCCCCAAGATGCCCAGATTCATCAGATAGACAGGAGAGAACACTGGGAGCTGACCATTGGACATGCCTGAATAAAAAACTATTTTCCTCTAGATAAGTGAGGAAAGTGTGTACAAGTGCTGTTTTTCTCTAACAAGTGAGGAAAGTAAGTACCAAATCTGTTTTCCTCTAGGTGATGAGGAAGGTTGAGTGCTGTAGTTATTAGTAGGTTATTTAGTGCTTTAAGTTCTGAACAAGTGCTGATCACGAATAAGCAAATTCAAATGCTAAAACTAAGAATCTGTATCTGAACTAAACTAGTTACAAGAAGGGGGGAAACAAATGCAAATGTGGGCTTTTAAATCAGAAAGTTGAGAGAGATAGAAAAGCTGCCCAAACGGCCAATAACTACAATTTCTGGGCCACAACCACTCCTTTACAGAAAGAGATGCTTGGTGCCTGAGCCATGGCCTCAAGCTCAATGCCATGAAATGTATAGTTATCCCCTTTGACAAAGGGACATATACCCGTGAAGTACCACATAAGTGGCGGTACACTAGACACCTAAAGTGTTATAAGAGACTTAGGGACACAGGTGGACAGTGGTGTCATCTTTGATAACCACATTGCCACAACAGTCAGTAAATCCACCTATGTGGCACACCTCATTATTAAGGGCTTTACATCCAGGAAAAAGGAGGCCATTGTCCCACTGTAGTCATCTCTCAGTAGACCCAGTGCAGACTACAATGCCCTGTTTGGTATGCACCTCACAAGACCTCTGCAACAGCTAGAAAGGCTGCAGACATACCTCACTAAAATAATCACAGGCCTAAACCAGATGCCCTATGCTGACCATCTGAAAATCATCCAGTTATACTCTGTCACATATTGTGTACTCAGAGGTGATCTCTGCTTAACATACAATGCCATGTCAAACCCAGAGCTGTTGGACATGCTACACTTAAAGAAATCCAAATCCCTCACAGCTACACACTCCAGGGATCCAAACCTTGTCATCACAATGAACACTACATGCTGGATGGATGTGTTCCTGACCCAGAATCTCCCCAGACTCTGGAATAGACTGCCCATACGGGTCTATATTAGTATATCGAATGGGCTAAATAGCAAAAGCTATTTAGTTGATCCAATACTGTAGAAATGGCAAAATAGCAAAGACATGGAACATCAAATTTTTTCCCAGGGAAAACATTTGGTGGGCTGTCTTCGGGACTTTGACATTTCCTCCACTATGGTGCGATCTTGGAGTTTGTATATTTAAGTAGTGTGGGTGTGGGGGGCACAGCCCCCCACATCGCAGTTGTGGAGGACAAAGCCCCCCACTTATCTATGTGTTTAAGTGTTTTTATTTATTTATTTTTTGCGGAGCAGCAAATTTTTTCCCTGGGAAAAATTTCACTGTTCCGTGTGTTTGATATTTTGTGGTTTAGACATTATCGGTGCGATGAAATAGCATTTGCTATTTTAATCGTACAATAATGTAATATAGACGCACACATACTTGTCAAGCAGAGTGCCTCTTTGGCCCTCTTTAAAAGGAACCTTGATGATTGGATGGGAGATAGGAAATTGACCCCGGGGATCATGCCAGTCGCCCTGCTAGACAGGGGTCCAGAGAAGTAAATATTGTAAGAAGACATAGCCAGGGAATTATCATGACTAGGCATGTATAGGCCCTAGGGCTGATAGCCTAGTACCAACCTATGAACCTATGCACCTATGACCTATGCACCTATGACCTACACT